>NC_086446.1:332182945-332527445 GCF_028390025.1 Pseudophryne corroboree
GTTCCTTTAAATCCCATGGTTCCATTATCTGATTGATGTCAAAAGCATCAAGTGAATTTTGCTTTTGAAAATCCATCAAAAAATATATACTTATGCATATTTAGAAAACTGTCAACCATTTGGTGGTATATTGGGTATACTGTAGATTCCATTTTGTCTAAGTAACCTTGAGTGGCTTCAAAGAAGTCTCATTTTGACAAATAAAAAACTGTCAAAATGAAGTTACAGGTTTTTCTCTTACCTTGCTTTTTTTTAAGAAACAATGAGTGGCTTAAAAGAATAGGCTCTTTTTGACAAACAAAAAGGTCAACAATTAATTGCAGGTTTTTGTTTTTTCTTTCTTCTTGGTCTGTATGCTTAAGTTGCACACAGTATGAGACAAGTCTTAGGTTCCAACTATCAGAAAACTTCAAACTCTATAGGAACCCCTAAATCTTGGCACTGAACTTTCCAAATATGCCTACTTGGACAAAAATTTACCTTAAGGAAACATTTTAGCTATGCTACCAATACATTTTTAAATTGTTATGGTATTTTTAAAATGTAACATCTTTTTTTCCAGCTTATTGCATTTTATTATTAAATAATTTGATTTTTACTTTAAAAATGGTAAAATCTGAATAAGAAATTATTTAGCTTGTGGCTTGTTGGTCTGGGTGTATGATTTTTGCTTTGGGTGGAAAAGGCCCCAGGTTCATATCCTGGATTAGCCTGTTTTCTCAGGTTCTTTAAAAGTGCTTAGTTCTATTATCTGATAGTATTTTAAAATACTTACTAATGTATTCCAACAGTTTCACTTCCAATTTCATTAGTATACATGAAAAAGCATGAATAGTTGGCTTGTTGGTCTAGGGGTATGATTCTCGCTTAGGGTGCGAGAGATCCAGGGTTCAAATCCCGGATGAGCCCATCTTCTCCGGTACTTTTAAATCCCATGGTTCCATTATCTGATTGTTGTCAAAAGCATCAAGTGAATTTTGCTTTTGCCAATCCATCAAAAAAGTATATACTTATGCATATTTAGTAAACGATCAACCATTTGGTGGTATATTGGGTATACTGTAGATTCCATTTTGTCTAAGTAACCTTGAGTGGCTTCAAAGAAGTCTCATTTTGACAAATAAAAAACTGTCAAAATGAAATTACAGGTTTTTCTCTTACCTTGCTTTTTTCTAAGAAACAATGAGTGGCTTAAAAGAATAGGCTCTTTTTGACAAACAAAAAGGTCAACAATTAATTGCATGTTTTTGTTTTTTTCTTTCTTCTTGGTCTGTATGCTTAAGTTGCACACAGTATGAGACAAGTCTTAGGTTCCAACTATCAGAAAAGTTCAAACTCTATAGGAACCCCTAAATCTTGGCACTGAACTTTCCAAATATGCCTACTTGGACAAATATTTACCTTAAGGAAACATTTTAGCTATGCTACCAATACATTTTTAAATTGTTATGGTATTTTTAAAATGTAACATCTTTTTTTCAAGCTTATTGCATTTTTTTATTAAATAATTTGAGTTTTACTTTAAAAATGGTAAAATCTGAATAAGAAATTATTTATCTTGTGGCTTGTTGGTCTGGGTGTATGATTTTTGCTTTGGGTGGAAAAGGCCCCAGGTTCATATCCTGGATGAGCCTGTTTTCTTAGGTTCTTTAAAAGTGCTTACTTCTATTATCTGATAGAATTTTAAAATACTTACTAATGTATTCCAACAGTTTCACTTCCAATTTCATTAGTATACATGAAAATGCATGAACAGTTGGCTCGTTGGTCTAGGGGTATGATTCTCGCTTAGGGTGCGAGAGGTCCTGGGTTAAAAATCCCGGACGAGCCCATCTTCTCCGGTTCCTTTAAATCCCATGGTTCCATTATCTGATTGATGTCAAAAGCATCAAGTGAATTTTGCTTTTGAAAATCCATCAAAAAATATATACTTATGCATATTTAGTAAACTGTCAACCATTTGGTGGTATATTGGGTATACTATTGATTCCATTTTGTCTAAGTAACCTTGAGTGGCTTCAAAGAAGTCTCATTTTGACAAATAAAAAACTGTCAAAATGAAGTTACAGGTTTTTCTCTTACCTTGCTTTTTTTTTAAGAAACAATGAGTGGCTTAAAAGAATAGGCTCTTTTTGACAAACAAAAAGGTCAACAATTAATTGCAGGTTTTTGTTTTTTTCTTTCTTCTTGGTCTGTATGCTTAAGTTGCACACAGTATGAGACAAGTCTTAGGTTCCAACTATCAGAAAAGTTCAAACTCTATAGAAACCCCTAAATCTTGGCACTGAACTTTCCAAATATGCATACTTGGACAAAAATTTACCTTAAGGAAACATTTTAGCTATGCTACCAATACATTTTTAAATTGTTATGGTATTTTTAAAATGTAACATCTTTTTTTCCAGCTTATTGCATTTTTTTTATTAAATAATTTGAGATTTACTTTAAAATTACTAAAATCTGTATAAGAAATTATTTAGCTTGTGGCTTGTTGGTCTGGGTGTATGATTTTTGCTTTGAGTGGAAAAGGCACCAGGTTCATATCCTGGATAAGTCTGTTTTCTCAGGTTCTTTAAAAGTGCTTAGTTCTATTATCTGATAGTATTTTAAAATACTTACTAATGTATTCCAACAGTTTCACTTCCAATTTCATTAGTATACATGAAAATGCATGAACAGTTGGCTCGTTGGTCTAGGGGTATGATTCTCGCTTAGGGATACGAGAGGTCCCGGGTTAAAAATCCCGGACGAGCCCATCTTCTCCGGTTCCTTTAAATCCCATGGTTCCATTATCTGATTGATGTCAAAAGCATCAAGTGAATTTTGCTTTTGAAAATCCATCAAAAAATAAATACTTATGCATATTTAGTAAACTGTCAACCATTTGGTGGTATATTGGGTATACTGTAGATTCCATTTTGTCTAAGTAACCTTGAGTGGCTTCAAAGAAAACTCATTTTGAAAAATAAAAAACTGTCAAAATGAAATTACAGGATTTTCTCTTACCTTGCTTTTTTCTAAGAAACAATGAGTGGCTTAAAAGAATAGGCTCTTTTTGACAAACAAAAAGGTCAACAATTAATTGCAGGTTTTTGTTTTTTTCTTTCTTCTTGGTCTGTATGCTTAAGTTGCACACAGTATGAGACAAGTCTTAGGTTCCAACTATCAGAAAAGTTCAAACTCTATAGGAACTCCTAAATCTTGGCACTGAACTTTCCAAATATGCCTACTTGGACAAAATTTTACCTTAAGGAAACATTTTAGCTATGCTACCAATACATTTTTAAATTGTTATGGTATTTTTAAAATGTAACATCTTTTTTTCCAGCTTATTGCATTTTTTTATTAAATAATTTGAGTTTTACTTTAAAAATGGTAAAATCTGAATAAGAAATGATTTATCTTGTGGCTTGTTGGTCTGGGTGTATGATTTTTGCTTTGGGTGGAAAAGGCCCCAGGTTCATATCCTGGATGAGCCTGTTTTCTTAGGTTCTTTAAAAGTGCTTACTTCTATTATCTGATAGTATTTTAAAATACTTACTAATGTATTCCAACAGTTTCACTTCCAATTTCATTAGTATACATGAAAATGCATGAACAGTTGGCTCGTTGGTCTAGGGGTATGATTCTCGCTTAGGGTGCGAGAGGTCCCGGGTTAAAAATATCGGACGAGCCCATCTTCTCCGGTTCCTTTAAATCCCATGGTTCCATTATCTGATTGATGTCAAAAGCATCAAGTGAATTTTGCTTTTGAAAATCCATCAAAAAATATATACTTATGCATATTTAGAAAACTGTCAACCATTTGGTGGTATATTGGGTATACTGTAGATTCCATTTTGTCTAAGTAACCTTAAGTGGCTTCAAGAAGTCTAATTTTGACAAATAAAAAACTGTCAAAATGAAATTACAGGTTTTTCTCTTACCTTGCTTTTTTCTAAGAAACAATGAGTGGCTTAAAAGAATAGGCTCTTTTTGACAAACAAAAAGGTCAACAATTAATTGCAGGGTTTTGTTTTTTTCTTTCTTCTTGGTCTGTATGCATAAGTTGCACACAGTATGAGACAAGTCTTAGGTTCCAACTATCAGAAAAGTTCAAACTCTATAGGAACCCCTAAATCTTGGCACTGAACTTTCCAAATATGCATACTTGGACAAAAATTTACCTTAAGGAAACATTTTAGCTATGCTACCAATACATTTTTAAATTGTTATGGTATTTTTAAAATGTAACATCTTTTTTTCCAGCTTATTGCATTTTTTTATTAAATAATTGGAGTTTTACTTTAAAAATGGTAAAATCTAAATAAGAAATTATTTAGCTTGTGGCTTGTTGGTCTGGGTGTATGATTTTTGCTTTGGGTGGAAAAGGCCCCAGGTTCATATCCTGGATTAGCCTGTTTTCTCAGGTTCTTTAAAAGTGCTTAGTTCTATTATCTGATAGTATTTTAAAATACTTACTAATGTATTCCAACAGTTTCACTTCCAATTTCATTAGTATACATGAAAATGCATGAACAGTTGGCTCGTTGGTCTAGGGGTATGATTCTCGCTTAGGGTGCGAGAGGTCCCGGGTTCAAATCCCGGATGAGCCCATCTACTCCGGTACTTTTAAATCAAATGGTTCCATTATCTGATTGATGTCAAATGCATCAAGTGAATTTTGCTTTTGAAAATCCATCAAAAAATAAATACTTATGCATATTTAGTAAACTGTCAACCATTTGGTGGTATATTGGGTATACTGTAGATTCCATTTTGTCTAAGTAACCTTGAGTGGCTTCAAGAAGTCTAATTTTGACAAATAAAAAACTGTCAAAATGAAATTACAGGTTTTTCTCTTACCTTGCTTTTTTCTAAGAAACAATGAGTGGCTTAAAAGAATAGGCTCTTTTTGACAAAAAAAAAGGTCAACAATTAATTGCAGGTTATTGTTTTTTTCTTTCTTCTTGGTCTGTATGCTTAAGTTGCACACAGTATGAGACAAGTCTTAGGTTCCAACTATCAGAAAAGTTCAAACTCTATAGGAACCCCTAAATCTTGGCACTGAACTTTCCAAATATGCATACTTGGACAAAAATTTACCTTAAGGAAACATTTTAGCTATGCTACCAATACATTTTTAAATTGTTATGGTATTTTTAAAATGTAACATCTTTTTTTCCAGCTTATTGCATTTTTTTATTAAATAATTTGAGATTTACTTTAAAAATGGTAAAATCTGAATAAGAAATTATTTAGCTTGTGGCTTGTTGGTCTGGGTGTATGATTTTTGTTTTGGGTGGAAAAGGCCCCAGGTTCATATCCTGGATGAGCCTGTTTTCTTAGGCTCTTTAAAAGTGCTTAGTTCTATTATCTGATAGTATTTTAAAATACTTACTAATGTATTCCAACAGTTTCACTTCCAATTTCATTAGTATACATGAAAATGCATGAACAGTTGGCTCGTTGGTCTAGGGGTATGATTCTCGCTTAGGGTGCGAGAGGTCCCGGGTTAAAAATATCGGACGAGCCCATCTTCTCCGGTTCCTTTAAATCCCATGGTTCCATTATCTGATTGATGTCAAAAGCATCAAGTGAATTTTGCTTTTGAAAATCCATCAAAAAATATATACTTATGCATATTTAGAAAACTGTCAACCATTTGGTGGTATATTGGGTATACTGTAGATTCCATTTTGTCTAAGTAACCTTGAGTGGCTTCAAAGAAGTCTCATTTTGACAAATAAAAAACTGTCAAAATGAAGTTACAGGTTTTTCTCTTACCTTGCTTTTTTTTAAGAAACAATGAGTGTCTTAAAAGAATAGGCTCTTTTTGACAAACAAAAAGGTCAACAATTAATTGCAGGTTTTTGTTTTTTTCTTTCTTCTTGGTCTGTATGCTTAAGTTGCACACAGCATGAGACAAGTCTTAGGTTCCAACTATCAGAAAAGTTCAAACTCTATAGGAACCCCTAAATCTTGGCACTGAACTTTCCAAATATGCCTACTTGGACAAAAATTTACCTTAAGGAAACATTTTAGCTATGCTACCAATACATTTTTAAATTGTTATGGTATTTTTAAAATGTAACATCTTTTTTTCCAGCTTATTGCATTTTTTTATTAAATAATTTGAGTTTTACTTTAAAAATGGTAAAATCTGAATAAGAAATTATTTAGCTTGTGGCTTGTTGGTCTGGGTGTATGATTTTTGCTTTGGGTGGAAAAGGCCCCAGGTTCATATCCTGGATTAGCCTGTTTTCTCAGGTTCTTTAAAAGTGCTTAGTTCTATTATCTGATAGTATTTTAAAATACTTACTAATGTATTCCAACAGTTTCACTTCCAATTTCATTAGTATACATGAAAAAGCATGAATAGTTGGCTTGTTGGTCTAGGGGTATGATTCTCGCTTAGGGTGCGAGAGGTCCAGGGTTCAAATCCCGGATGACCCCATCTTCTCCGGTACTTTTAAATCCCATGGTTCCATTATCTGATTGTTGTCAAAAGCATCAAGTGAATTTTGCTTTTGCCAATCCATCAAAAAAGTATATACTTATGCATATTTAGTAAACTGCCAACCATTTGGTGGTATATTGGGTATACTGTAGACTCCATTTTATCTAAGTAACCTTGAGTGGCTTCAAGAAGTCTCATTTTGACAAATAAAAAACTGTCAAAATGAAATTACAGGTTTTTCTCTTACCTTGCTTTTTTCTAAGAAACAATGAGTGGCTTAAAAGAATAGGCTCTTTTTGACAAACAAAAAGGTCAACAATTAATTGCAGGTTTTTGTTGTTTTTTCTTTCTTCTTGGTCTGTATGCTTAAGTTGCACACAGTATGAGACTATTCTTAGGTTTCAACTGTCAGAAAAGTTCAAACTCTATAGGAACCCCTAAATCTTGGCACTGAACTTTCCAAATATGCATACTTGGACAAAAATTTACCTTAAGGAAACATTTTAGCTATGCTACCAATACATTTTTAAATTGTTATGGTATTTTTCAAATGTAACATCTTTTTTTCCAGCTTATTGCATTTTTTTATTAAATAATTGGAGTTTTACTTTAAAAATGGTAAAATCTAAATAAGAAATTATTTAGCTTGTGGCTTGTTGGTCTGGGTGTATGATTTTTGCTTTGGGTGGAAAAGGCCCCAGGTTCATATCCTGGATTAGCCTGTTTTCTCAGGTTCTTTAAAAGTGCTTAGTTCTATTATCTGATAGTATTTTAAAATACTTACTAATGTATTCCAACAGTTTCACTTCCAATTTCATTAGTATACATGAAAATGCATGAACAGTTGGCTCGTTGGTCTAGGGGTATGATTCTCGCTTAGGGTGCGAGAGGACCCGGGTTCAAATCCCGGACGAGCCCGTCTTCTCAGGTTCTTTTAAATCCCATGGTTCCATTATCTGATTGATGTCAAAAGCATCAAGTGAATTTTGCTTTTGCCAATCCATCAAAAAAGTATATACTTATGCATATTTAGTAAACTGTCAACCATTTGGTGGTATATTGGGTATACTGTAGATTCCATTTTATCTAAGTAACCTTGAGTGGCTTCAAGAAGTCTCATTTTGACAAATAAAAAACTGTCAAAATGAAATTACAGGTTTTTCTCTTACCTTGCTTTTTTCTAAGAAACAATGAGTGGCTTAAAAGAATAGGCTCTTTTTGACAAGCAAAAAGGTCAACAATTAATTGCAGGTTTTTTTTTTTTTCTTTCTTCTTGGTCTGTATGCATAAGTTGCACACAGTATGAGACAAGTCTTAGGTTCCAACTGTCAGAAAAGTTCAAACTCTATAGGAACCCCTAAATCTTGGCACTGAACTTTCCAAATATGCATACTTGGACAAAAATTTACCTTAAGGAAACATTTTAGCTATGCTACCAATACATTTTTAAATTGTTATGCTATTTTTCAAATGTAACATCTTTTTTTCCAGCTTATTGCATTTTTTTATTAAATAATTGGAGTTTTACTTTAAAAATGGTAAAATCTAAATAAGAAATTATTTAGCTTGTGGCTTGTTGGTCTGGGTGTATGATTTTTGCTTTGGGTGGAAAAGGCCCCAGGTTCATATCCTGGATTAGCCTGTTTTCTCAGGTTCTTTAAAAGTGCTTAGTTCTATTATCTGATAGTATTTTAAAATACTTACTAATGTATTCCAACTGTTTCACTTCCAATTTCATTAGTATACATGAAAAAGCATGAACAGTTGGCTCGTTGGTCTAGGGGTATGATTCTTGCTTAGGGTCCGAGAGGTCCCGGGTTCAAATCCCGGATGAGCCCATCTTCTCCGGTACTTTTAAATCCCATGGTTCCATTATCTGATTGATGTCAAAAGCATCAAGTGAATTTTGCTTTTGCCAATCCATCAAAAAAGTATATACTTATGCATATTTAGTAAACTGTCAACCATTTGGTGGTATATTGGGTATACTGTAGATTCCATTTTGTCTAAGTAACCTTGAGTGGCTTCAAAGAAGTCTCATTTTGACAAATAAAAATCTGTCAAAATGAAATTACAGATTTTCTCTTACCTTGCTTTTTTCTAAGAAACAATGAGTGGCTTAAAAGAATAGGCTCTTTTTGACAAACAAAAAGGTCACCAATTAATTGCAGGTTATTGTTTTTTTCTTTCTTCTTGGTCTGTATGCTTAAGTTGCACACAGTATGAGACAAGTCTTAGGTTCCAACTATCAGAAAAGTTCAAACTCTATAGGAACCCCTAAATCTTTGCACTGAACTTTCCAAATATGCATACTTGGACAAAAATTTGCCTTAAGGAAACATTTTAGCTATGCTACCAATACATTTTTAAATTGTTATGGTATTTTTAAAATGTAACATCTTTTTTTCCAGCTTATTGCATTTTTTTATTAAATAATTTGAGTTTTACTTTAAAAATGGTAAAATCTGAATAAGAAATTATTTAGCTTGTGGCTTGTTGGTCTGGGTGTATGATTTTTGCTTTGGGTGGAAAAGGCCCCAGGTTCATATCCTGGATTAGCCTGTTTTCTCAGGTTCTTTAAAAGTGCTTAGTTCTATTATCTGATAGTATTTTAAAATACTTACTAATGTATTCCAACAGTTTCACTTCCAATTTCATTAGTATACATGAAAAAGCATGAACAGTTGGCTCGTTGGTCTAGGGGTATGATTCTCGCTTAGGGTGCGAGAGGTCCCGGGTTAAAAATATCGGACGAGCCCATCTTCTCCGGTTCCTTTAAATCCCATGGTTCCATTATCTGATTGATGTCAAAAGCATCAAGTGAATTTTGCTTTTGCCAATCCATCAAAAAAGTATATACTTATGCATATTTAGTAAACTGTCAACCATTTGGTGGTATATTGGGTATACTGTAGATTCCATTTTGTCTAAGTAACCTTGAGTGGCTTCAAAGAAGTCTAATTTTGACAAATAAAAAACTGTCAAAGTGAAATTACAGGTTTTTCTCTTACCTTGATTTTTTCTAAGAAACAATGAGTGGCTTAAAAGAATAGGCTCTTTTTGACAAACAAAAAGGTCAACAATTAATTGCAGGGTTTTGTTTTTTTCTTTCTTCTTGGTCTGTATGCATAAGTTGCACACAGTATGAGACAAGTCTTAGGTTCCAACTATCAGAAATGTTCAAACTCTATAGGAACCCCTAAATCTTGGCACTGAACTTTCCAAATATGCATACTTGGACAAAAATTTACCTTAAGGAAACATTTTAGCTATGCTACCAATACATTTTTAAATTGTTATGGTATTTTTAAAATGTAACATCTTTTTTTCCAGCTTATTGCATTTTTTTATTAAATAATTGGAGTTTTACTTTAAAAATGGTAAAATCTAAATAAGAAATTATTTAGCTTGTGGCTTGTTGGTCTGGGTGTATGATTTTTGCTTTGGGTGGAAAAGGCCCCAGGTTCATATCCTGGATTAGCCTGTTTTCTCAGGTTCTTTAAAAGTGCTTAGTTCTATTATCTGATAGTATTTTAAAATACTTACTAATGTATTCCAACAGTTTCACTTCCAATTTCATTAGTATACATGAAAATGCATGAACAGTTGGCTCGTTGGTCTAGGGGTATGATTCTCGCTTAGGGTGCGAGAGGTCCCGGGTTCAAATCCCGGATGAGCCCATCTACTCCGGTACTTTTAAATCAAATGGTTCCATTATCTGATTGATGTCAAAAGCATCAAGTGAATTTTGCTTTTGAAAATCCATCAAAAAATAAATACTTATGCATATTTAGTAAACTGTCAACCATTTGGTGGTATATTGGGTATACTGTAGATTCCATTTTGTCTAAGTAACCTTGAGTGGCTTCAAGAAGTCTAATTTTGACAAATAAAAAACTGTCAAAATGAAATTACAGGTTTTTCTCTTACCTTGCTTTTTTCTAAGAAACAATGAGTGGCTTAAAAGAATAGGCTCTTTTTGACAAAAAAAAAGGTCAACAATTAATTGCAGGTTATTGTTTTTTTCTTTCTTCTTGGTCTGTATGCTTAAGTTGCACACAGTATGAGACAAGTCTTAGGTTCCAACTATCAGAAAAGTTCAAACTCTATAGGAACCCCTAAATCTTGGCACTGAACTTTCCAAATATGCATACTTGGACAAAAATTTACCTTAAGGAAACATTTTAGCTATGCTACCAATACATTTTTAAATTGTTATGGTATTTTTAAAATGTAACATCTTTTTTTCCAGCTTATTGCATTTTTTTATTAAATAATTTGAGATTTACTTTAAAAATGGTAAAATCTGAATAAGAAATTATTTAGCTTGTGGCTTGTTGGTCTGGGTGTATGATTTTTGTTTTGGGTGGAAAAGGCCCCAGGTTCATATCCTGGATGAGCCTGTTTTCTTAGGCTCTTTAAAAGTGCTTAGTTCTATTATCTGATAGTATTTTAAAATACTTACTAATGTATTCCAACAGTTTCACTTCCAATTTCATTAGTATACATGAAAATGCATGAACAGTTGGCTCGTTGGTCTAGGGGTATGATTCTCGCTTAGGGTGCGAGAGGTCCAGGGTTCAAATCCCGGATGAGCCCATCTTCTCCGGTACTTTTAAATCCCATGGTTCCATTATCTGATTGTTGTCAAAAGCATCAAGTGAATTTTGCTTTTGCCAATCCATCAAAAAAGTATATACTTATGCATATTTAGTAAACTGCCAACCATTTGGTGGTATATTGGGTATACTGTAGACTCCATTTTATCTAAGTAACCTTGAGTGGCTTCAAGAAGTCTCATTTTGACAAATAAAAAACTGTCAAAATGAAATTACAGGTTTTTCTCTTACCTTGCTTTTTTCTAAGAAACAATGAGTGGCTTAAAAGAATAGGCTCTTTTTGACAAACAAAAAGGTCAACAATTAATTGCAGGTTTTTTTTTTTTTTTCTTTCTTCTTGGTCTGTATGCTTAAGTTGCACACAGTATGAGACTATTCTTAGGTTTCAACTGTCAGAAAAGTTCAAACTCTATAGGAACCCCTAAATCTTGGCACTGAACTTTCCAAATATGCATACTTGGACAAAAATTTACCTTAAGGAAACATTTTAGCTATTTTACCAATACATTTTTAAATTGTTATGGTATTTTTCAAATGTAACATCTTTTTTTCCAGCTTATTGCATTTTTTTATTAAATAATTGGAGTTTTACTTTAAAAATGGTAAAATCTAAATAAGAAATTATTTAGCTTGTGGCTTGTTGGTCTGGGTGTATGATTTTTGCTTTGGGTGGAAAAGGCCCCAGGTTCATATCCTGGATTAGCCTGTTTTCTCAGGTTCTTTAAAAGTGCTTAGTTCTATTATCTGATAGTATTTTAAAATACTTACTAATGTATTCCAACAGTTTCACTTCCAATTTCATTAGTATACATGAAAAAGGATGAACAGTTGGCTCGTTGGTCTAGGGGTATGATTCTCGCTTAGGGTGCGAGAGGACCCGGGTTCAAATCCCGGACGAGCCCGTCTTCTCAGGTTCTTTTAAATCCCATGGTTCCATTATCTGATTGATGTCAAAAGCATCAAGTGAATTTTGCTTTTGCCAATCCATCAAAAAAGTATATACTTATGCATATTTAGTAAACTGTCAACCATTTGGTGGTATATTGGGTATACTGTAGATTCCATTTTATCTAAGTAACCTTGAGTGGCTTCAAGAAGTCTCATTTTGACAAATAAAAAACTGTCAAAATGAAATTACAGGTTTTTCTCTTACCTTGCTTTTTTCTAAGAAACAATGAGTGGCTTAAAAGAATAGGCTCTTTTTGACAAGCAAAAAGGTCAACAATTAATTGCAGGTTTTTTTTTTTTTCTTTCTTCTTGGTCTGTATGCATAAGTTGCACACAGTATGAGACAAGTCTTAGGTTCCAACTGTCAGAAAAGTTCAAACTCTATAGGAACCCCTAAATCTTGGCACTGAACTTTCCAAATATGCATACTTGGACAAAAATTTACCTTAAGGAAACATTTTAGCTATGCTACCAATACATTTTTAAATTGTTATGCTATTTTTCAAATGTAACATCTTTTTTTCCAGCTTATTGCATTTTTTTATTAAATAATTGGAGTTTTACTTTAAAAATGGTAAAATCTAAATAAGAAATTATTTAGCTTGTGGCTTGTTGGTCTGGGTGTATGATTTTTGCTTTGGGTGGAAAAGGCCCCAGGTTCATATCCTGGATTAGCCTGTTTTCTCAGGTTCTTTAAAAGTGCTTAGTTCTATTATCTGATAGTATTTTAAAATACTTACTAATGTATTCCAACTGTTTCACTTCCAATTTCATTAGTATACATGAAAAAGCATGAACAGTTGGCTCGTTGGTCTAGGGGTATGATTCTTGCTTAGGGTCCGAGAGGTCCCGGGTTCAAATCCCGGATGAGCCCATCTTCTCCGGTACTTTTAAATCCCATGGTTCCATTATCTGATTGATGTCAAAAGCATCAAGTGAATTTTGCTTTTGCCAATCCATCAAAAAAGTATATACTTATGCATATTTAGTAAACTGTCAACCATTTGGTGGTATATTGGGTATACTGTAGATTCCATTTTGTCTAAGTAACCTTGAGTGGCTTCAAAGAAGTCTCATTTTGACAAATAAAAATCTGTCAAAATGAAATTACAGATTTTCTCTTACCTTGCTTTTTTCTAAGAAACAATGAGTGGCTTAAAAGAATAGGCTCTTTTTGACAAACAAAAAGGTCACCAATTAATTGCAGGTTATTGTTTTTTTCTTTCTTCTTGGTCTGTATGCTTAAGTTGCACACAGTATGAGACAAGTCTTAGGTTCCAACTATCAGAAAAGTTCAAACTCTATAGGAACCCCTAAATCTTTGCACTGAACTTTCCAAATATGCATACTTGGACAAAAATTAACCTTAAGGAAACATTTTAGCTATGCTACCAATACATTTTTAAATTGTTATGGTATTTTTAAAATGTAACATCTTTTTTTCCAGCTTATTGCATTTTTTTATTAAATAATTTGAGTTTTACTTTAAAAATGGTAAAATCTGAATAAGAAATTATTTAGCTTGTGGCTTGTTGGTCTGGGTGTATGATTTTTGCTTTGGGTGGAAAAGGCCCCAGGTTCATATCCTGGATTAGCCTGTTTTCTCAGGTTCTTTAAAAGTGCTTAGTTCTATTATCTGATAGTATTTTAAAATACTTACTAATGTATTCCAACAGTTTCACTTCCAATTTCATTAGTATACATGAAAAAGCATGAATAGTTGGCTTGTTGGTCTAGGGGTATGATTCTCGCTTAGGGTGCGAGAGGTCCAGGGTTCAAATCCCGGATGAGCCCATCTTCTCCGGTACTTTTAAATCCCATGGTTCCATTATCTGATTGTTGTCAAAAGCATCAAGTGAATTTTGCTTTTGCCAATCCATCAAAAAAGTATATACTTATGCATATTTAGTAAACTGTCAACCATTTGGTGGTATATTGGGTATACTGTAGATTCCATTTTATCTAAGTAACCTTGAGTGGCTTCAAGAAGTCTCATTTTGACAAATAAAAAACTGTCAAAATGAAATTACAGGTTTTTCTCTTACCTTGCTTTTTTCTAAGAAACAATGAGTGGCTTAAAAGAATAGGCTCTTTTTGACAAACAAAAAGGTCAACAATTAATTGCAGGTTTTTGTTTTTTTTCTTTCTTCTTGGTCTGTATGCTTAAGTTGCACACAGTATGAGACTATTCTTAGGTTTCAACTGTCAGAAAAGTTCAAACTCTATAGGAACCCCTAAATCTTGGCACTGAACTTTCCAAATATGCATACTTGGACAAAAATTTACCTTAAGGAAACATTTTAGCTATGCTACCAATACATTTTTAAATTGTTATGGTATTTTTAAAATGTAACATCTTTTTTTCCAGCTTATTGCATTTTTTTATTAAATAATTTGAGTTTTACTTTAAAAATGGTAAAATCTGAATAAGAAATTATTTAGCTTGTGGCTTGTTGGTCTGGGTGTATGATTTTTGCTTTGGGTGGAAAAGGCCCCAGGTTCATATCCTGGATTAGCCTGTTTTCTCAGGTTCTTTAAAAGTGCTTAGTTCTATTATCTGATAGTATTTTAAAATACTTACTAATGTATTCCAACAGTTTCACTTCCAATTTCATTAGTATACATGAAAAAGGATGAACAGTTGGCTCGTTGGTCTAGGGGTATGATTCTCGCTTAGGGTGCGAGAGGACCCGGGTTCAAATCCCGGACGAGCCCGTCTTCTCAGGTTCTTTTAAATCCCATGGTTCCATTATCTGATTGATGTCAAAAGCATCAAGTGAATTTTGCTTTTGCCAATCCATCAAAAAAGTATATACTTATGCATATTTAGTAAACTGTCAACCATTTGGTGGTATATTGGGTATACTGTAGATTCCATTTTATCTAAGTAACCTTGAGTGGCTTCAAGAAGTCTCATTTTGACAAATAAAAAACTGTCAAAATGAAATTACAGGTTTTTCTCTTACCTTGCTTTTTTCTAAGAAACAATGAGTGGCTTAAAAGAATAGGCTCTTTTTGACAAACAAAAAGGTCACCAATTAATTGCAGGTTATTGTTTTTTTCTTTCTTCTTGGTCTGTATGCTTAAGTTGCACACAGTATGAGACAAGTCTTAGGTTCCAACTATCAGAAAAGTTCAAACTCTATAGGAACCCCTAAATCTTTGCACTGAACTTTCCAAATATGCATACTTGGACAAAAATTAACCTTAAGGAAACATTTTAGCTATGCTACCAATACATTTTTAAATTGTTATGGTATTTTTAAAATGTAACATCTTTTTTTCCAGCTTATTGCATTTTTTTATTAAATAATTTGAGTTTTACTTTAAAAATGGTAAAATCTGAATAAGAAATTATTTAGCTTGTGGCTTGTTGGTCTGGGTGTATGATTTTTGCTTTGGGTGGAAAAGGCCCCAGGTTCATATCCTGGATTAGCCTGTTTTCTCAGGTTCTTTAAAAGTGCTTAGTTCTATTATCTGATAGTATTTTAAAATACTTACTAATGTATTCCAACAGTTTCACTTCCAATTTCATTAGTATACATGAAAAAGCATGAATAGTTGGCTTGTTGGTCTAGGGGTATGATTCTCGCTTAGGGTGCGAGAGGTCCAGGGTTCAAATCCCGGATGAGCCCATCTTCTCCGGTACTTTTAAATCCCATGGTTCCATTATCTGATTGTTGTCAAAAGCATCAAGTGAATTTTGCTTTTGCCAATCCATCAAAAAAGTATATACTTATGCATATTTAGTAAACTGTCAACCATTTGGTGGTATATTGTGTATACTGTAGATTCCATTTTATCTAAGTAACCTTGAGTGGCTTCAAGAAGTCTCATTTTGACAAATAAAAAACTGTCAAAATGAAATTACAGGTTTTTCTCTTACCTTGCTTTTTTCTAAGAAACAATGAGTGGCTTAAAAGAATAGGCTCTTTTTGACAAACAAAAAGGTCAACAATTAATTGCAGGTTTTTGTTTTTTTTCTTTCTTCTTGGTCTGTATGCTTAAATTGCACACAGTATGAGACTATTCTTAGGTTTCAACTGTCAGAAAAGTTCAAACTCTATAGGAACCCCTAAATCTTGGCACTGAACTTTCCAAATATGCATACTTGGACAAAAATTTACCTTAAGGAAACATTTTAGCTATGCTACCAATACATTTTTAAATTGTTATGGTATTTTTAAAATGTAACATCTTTTTTTCCAGCTTATTGCATTTTTTTATTAAATAATTTGAGTTTTACTTTAAAAATGGTAAAATCTGAATAAGAAATTATTTAGCTTGTGGCTTGTTGGTCTGGGTGTATGATTTTTGCTTTGGGTGGAAAAGGCCCCAGGTTCATATCCTGGATTAGCCTGTTTTCTCAGGTTCTTTAAAAGTGCTTAGTTCTATTATCTGATAGTATTTTAAAATACTTACTAATGTATTCCAACAGTTTCACTTCCAATTTCATTAGTATACATGAAAAAAGATGAACAGTTGGCTCGTTGGTCTAGGGGTATGATTCTCGCTTAGGGTGCGAGAGGACCCGGGTTCAAATCCCGGATGAGCCCGTCTTCTCAGGTTCTTTTGAATCCCATGGTTCCATTATCTGATTGATGTCAAAGGCATCAAGTGAATTTTGCTTTTGCCTATCCATCAAAAAAGTATATACTTATGCATATTTAGTAAACTGTCAACCATTTGGTGGTATATTGGGTATACTGTAGATTCCATTTTATCTAAGTAACCTTGAGTGGCTTCAAGAAGTCTCATTTTGTCAAATAGAAAACTGTCAAAATGAAATTACAGGTTTTTCTCTTACCTTGCTTTTTTCTAAGAAACAATGAGTGGCTTAAAAGAATAGGCTCTTTTTGACAAGCAAAAAGGTCAACAATTAATTGCAGGTTTTTTTTTTTTTCTTCTTGGTCTGTATGCATAAGTTGCACACAGTATGAGACAAGTCTTAGGTTCCAACTATCAGAAAAGTTCAAACTCTATAGGAACCCCTAAATCTTGGCACTGAACTTTCCAAATATGCATACTTGGACAAAAATTTACCTTAAGGAAACATTTTAGCTATGCTACCAATACATTTTTAAATTGTTATGGTATTTTTCAAATGTAACATCTTTTTTTCCAGCTTATTGCATTTTTTTATTAAATAATTGGAGTTTTACTTTAAAAATGGTAAAATCAAAATAAGAAATTATTTAGCTTGTGGCTTGTTGGTCTGGGTGTATGATTTTTGCTTTGGGTGGAAAAGGCCCCAGGTTCATATCCTGGATTAGCCTGTTTTCTCAGGTTCTTTAAAAGTGCTTAGTTCTATTATCTGATAGTATTTTAAAATACTTACTAATGTATTCCAACAGTTTCACTTCCAATTTCATTAGTATACTTGAAAATGCATGAACAGTTGGCTCGTTGGTCTAGGGGTATGATTCTCGCTTAGGGTGCGAGAGGTCCCGGGTTCAAATCCCGGATGAGCCCATCTACTCCGGTACTTTTAAATCAAATGGTTCCATTATCTGATTGATGTCAAAAGCATCAAGTGAATTTTGCTTTTGAAAATCCATCAAAAAATAAATACTTATGCATATTTAGTAAACTGTCAACCATTTGGTGGTATATTGGGTATACTGTAGATTCCATTTTGTCTAAGTAACCTTAAGTGGCTTCAAGAAGTCTAATTTTGACAAATAAAAAACTGTCAAAATGAAATTACAGATTTTTCTCTTACCTTGCTTTTTTCTAAGAAACAATGAGTGGCTTAAAAGAATAGGCTCTTTTTGACAAACAAAAAGGTCAACAATTAATTGCAGGTTTTTGTTTTTTTCTTTCTTCTTGGTCTGTATGCATAAGTTGCACACAGTATGAGACAAGTCTTAGGTTCCAACTATCAGAAAAGTTCAAACTCTATAGGAACCCCTAAATCTTGGCACTGAACTTTCCAAATATGCATACTTGGACAAAAATTTACCTTAAGGAAACATTTTAGATATGCTACCAATACATTTTTAAATTGTTATGGTATTTTTAAAATGTAACATCTTTTTTTCCAGCTTATTGCATTTTTTTATTAAATAATTTGAGTTTTACTTTAAAAATTGTAAAATCTGAATAAGAAATTATTTAGCTTGTGGCTTGTTGGTCTGGGTGTATGATTTTTGCTTTGGGTGCAAAAGGCCCCAGGTTCATATCCTGGATGAGTCTGTTTTCTTAGGTACTTTAAAAGTGCTTAGTTCTATTATCTGATAGTATTTTAAAATACTTACTAATGTATTCCAACAGTTTCACTTCCAATTTCATTAGTATACATGAAAATGCATGAACAGTTGGCTCGTTGGTCTAGGGGTATGATTCTCGCTTAGGGTGCGAGAGGTCCCGGGTTAAAAATATCGGACGAGCCCATCTTCTCCGGTTCCTTTAAATCCCATGGTTCCATTATCTGATTGATGTCAATAGCATCAAGTGAATTTTGCTTTTGAAAATCCATCAAAAAATATATACTTATGCATATTTAGAAAACTGTCAACCATTTGGTGGTATATTGGGTATACTGTAGATTCCATTTTGTCTAAGTAACCTTGAGTGGCTTCAAAGAAGTCTCATTTTGACAAATAAAAAACTGTCAAAATGAAATTACAGGTTTTTCTCTTACCTTGCTTTTTTCTAAGAAACAATGAGTGGCTTAAAAGAATAAGCTCTTTTTGACAAACAAAAAGGTCAACAATTAATTGCAGGTTTTTGTTTTTTTCTTTCTTCTTGGTCTGTATGCTTAAGTTGCACACAGTATGAGACTATTCTTAGGTTTCAACTGTCAGAAAAGTTCAAACTCTATAGGAACCCCTAAATCTTGGCACTGAACTTTCCAAATATGCATACTTGGACAAAAATTTACCTTAAGGAAACATTTTAGCTATGCTACCAATACATTTTTAAATTGTTATGGTATTTTTAAAATGTAACATCTATTTTTCTATCTTATTGCATTTTTTTATTAAATAATTTGAGTTTTACATTAAAATTACTAAAATCTGAATAAGAAATTATTTAGCTTGTGGCTTGTTGGTCTGGGTGTATGATTTTTGCTTTGAGTGGAAAAGGCCCCAGGTTCATATCCTGGATTAGCCTGTTTTCTCAGGTTCTTTAAAAGTGCTTAGTTCTATTATCTGATAGTATTTTAAAATACTTACTAATGTATTCCAACAGTTTCACTTCCAATTTCATTAGTATACATGAAAAAAGATGAACAGTTGGCTCGTTGGTCTAGGGGTATGATTCTCGCTTAGGGTGCGAGAGGACCCGGGTTCAAATCCCGGACGAGCCCGTCTTCTCAGGTTCTTTTGAATCCCATGGTTCCATTATCTGATTGATGTCAAAGGCATCAAGTGAATTTTGCTTTTGCCTATCCATCAAAAAAGTATATACTTATGCATATTTAGTAAACTGTCAACCATTTGGTGGTATATTGGGTATACTGTAGATTCCATTTTATCTAAGTAACCTTGAGTGGCTTCAAGAAGTCTCATTTTGTCAAATAGAAAACTGTCAAAATGAAATTACAGGTTTTTCTCTTACCTTGCTTTTTTCTAAGAAACAATGAGTGGCTTAAAAGAATAGGCTCTTTTTGACAAGCAAAAAGGTCAACAATTAATTGCAGGTTTTTTTTTTTTTCTTCTTGGTCTGTATGCATAAGTTGCACACAGTATGAGACAAGTCTTAGGTTCCAACTATCAGAAAAGTTCAAACTCTATAGGAACCCCTAAATCTTGGCACTGAACTTTCCAAATATGCATACTTGGACAAAAATTTACCTTAAGGAAACATTTTAGCTATGCTACCAATACATTTTTAAATTGTTATGGTATTTTTCAAATGTAACATCTTTTTTTCCAGCTTATTGCATTTTTTTATTAAATAATTGGAGTTTTACTTTAAAAATGGTAAAATCTAAATAAGAAATTATTTAGCTTGTGGCTTGTTGGTCTGGGTGTATGATTTTTGCTTTGGGTGGAAAAGGCCCCAGGTTCATATCCTGGATTAGCCTGTTTTCTCAGGTTCTTTAAAAGTGCTTAGTTCTATTATCTGATAGTATTTTAAAATACTTACTAATGTATTCCAACAGTTTCACTTCCAATTTCATTAGTATACTTGAAAATGCATGAACAGTTGGCTCGTTGGTCTAGGGGTATGATTCTCGCTTAGGGTGCGAGAGGTCCCGGGTTCAAATCCCGGATGAGCCCATCTACTCCGGTACTTTTAAATCAAATGGTTCCATTATCTGATTGATGTCAAAAGCATCAAGTGAATTTTGCTTTTGAAAATCCATCAAAAAATAAATACTTATGCATATTTAGTAAACTGTCAACCATTTGGTGGTATATTGGGTATACTGTAGATTCCATTTTGTCTAAGTAACCTTAAGTGGCTTCAAGAAGTCTAATTTTGACAAATAAAAAACTGTCAAAATGAAATTACAGATTTTTCTCTTACCTTGCTTTTTTCTAAGAAACAATGAGTGGCTTAAAAGAATAGGCTCTTTTTGACAAACAAAAAGGTCAACAATTAATTGCAGGTTTTTGTTTTTTTCTTTCTTCTTGGTCTGTATGCATAAGTTGCACACAGTATGAGACAAGTCTTAGGTTCCAACTATCAGAAAAGTTCAAACTCTATAGGAACCCCTAAATCTTGGCACTGAACTTTCCAAATATGCATACTTGGACAAAAATTTACCTTAAGGAAACATTTTAGATATGCTACCAATACATTTTTAAATTGTTATGGTATTTTTAAAATGTAACATCTTTTTTTCCAGCTTATTGCATTTTTTTATTAAATAATTTGAGTTTTACTTTAAAAATTGTAAAATCTGAATAAGAAATTATTTAGCTTGTGGCTTGTTGGTCTGGGTGTATGATTTTTGCTTTGGGTGCAAAAGGCCCCAGGTTCATATCCTGGATGAGTCTGTTTTCTTAGGTACTTTAAAAGTGCTTAGTTCTATTATCTGATAGTATTTTAAAATACTTACTAATGTATTCCAACAGTTTCACTTCCAATTTCATTAGTATACATGAAAATGCATGAACAGTTGGCTCGTTGGTCTAGGGGTATGATTCTCGCTTAGGGTGCGAGAGGTCCCGGGTTAAAAATATCGGACGAGCCCATCTTCTCCGGTTCCTTTAAATCCCATGGTTCCATTATCTGATTGATGTCAATAGCATCAAGTGAATTTTGCTTTTGAAAATCCATCAAAAAATATATACTTATGCATATTTAGAAAACTGTCAACCATTTGGTGGTATATTGGGTATACTGTAGATTCCATTTTGTCTAAGTAACCTTGAGTGGCTTCAAAGAAGTCTCATTTTGACAAATAAAAAACTGTCAAAATGAAATTACAGGTTTTTCTCTTACCTTGCTTTTTTCTAAGAAACAATGAGTGGCTTAAAAGAATAAGCTCTTTTTGACAAACAAAAAGGTCAACAATTAATTGCAGGTTTTTGTTTTTTTTCTTTCTTCTTGGTCTGTATGCTTAAGTTGCACACAGTATGAGACAAGTCTTAGGTTCCAACTATCAGAAAAGTTCAAACTCTATAGGAACCCCTAAATCTTGGCACTGAATTTTCCAAATATGCATACTTGGACAAAAATTTACCTTAAGGAAACATTTTAGCTATGGTACCAATACAATTTTAAAATGTTATGGTATTTTTAAAATGTAACATCTTTTTTTCCAGCTTATTGCATTTTTTTATTAAATAATTTGAGTTTTACTTTAAAAATGGTAAAATCTGAATAATAAATTATTTAGCTTGTGGCTTGTCGGTCTGGGTGTATGGTTTTTGCTTTGGGTGCAAAAGGCCCCAGGTTCATATCCTGGATGAGCCTGTTTTCACAGGTACTTTAAAATTGCTTAGTTCTATTATCTGATAGTATTTTAAAATACTTACTAATGTATTCCAACAGTTTCACTTCCAATTTCATTAGTATACATGAAAAAGGATGAACAGTTGGCTCGTTGGTCTAGGGGTATGATTCTCGCTTAGGGTGCGAGAAGTTCTGGGTTCAAATCCCGGATGAGCCCATCTTCTCCGGTACTTTTAAATCCCATGGTTCCATTATCTGATTGATGTCAAAAGCATCAAGTGAATTTTGCTTTTGCCAATCCATCAAAAAAGTATATACTTATGCATATTTAGTAAACTGTCAACCATTTGGTGGTATATTGGGTATACTGTAGATTCCATTTTATCTAAGTAACCTTGAGTGGCTTCAAGAAGTCTCATTTTGACAAATAAAAAACTGTCAAAATGAAATTACAGGTTTTTCTCTTACCTTGCTTTTTTCTAAGAAACAATGAGTGGCTTAAAAGAATAGGCTCTTTTTGACAAACAAAAAGGTCAACAATTAATTGCAGGTTTTTGTTTTTTTCTTTCTTCTTGGTCTGTATGCTTAAATTGCACATAGTATGAGACTATTCTTAGGTTTCAACTGTCAGAAAAGTTCAAACTCTATAGGAACCCCTAAATCTTGGCACTGAACTTTCCAAATATGCATACTTGGACAAAAATTTACCTTAAGGAAACATTTTAGCTATGCTACCAATACATTTTTAAATTGTTATGGTATTTTTAAAATGTAACATCTTTTTTTCCAGCTTATTGCATTTTTTTATTAAATAATTTGAGTTTTACTTTAAAAATGGTAAAATCTGAATAAGAAATTATTTAGCTTGTGGCTTGTTGGTCTGGGTGTATGATTTTTGTTTTGGGTGGAAAAGGCCCCAGGTTCATATCCTGGATGAGCCTGTTTTCTTAGGTTCTTTAAAAGTGCTTAGTTCTATTATCTGATAGTATTTTAAAATACTTACTAATGTATTCCAACAGTTTCACTTCCAATTTCATTAGTATACATGAAAATGCATGAACAGTTGGCTCGTTGGTCTAGGGGTATGATTCTCGCTTAGGGTGCGAGACGTCCTGGGTTAAAATCCCGAACGAGCCAATTTTCTCAGGTTCTTTTAAATCCCATGGTTCCATTATCTGATTGATGTCAAAAGCATCAAGTGAATTTTGCTTTTGCCTATCCATCAAAAAAGTATATACTTATGCATATTTAGTAAACTGTCAACCATTTGGTGGTATAATGGGTATACTGTAGATTCCATTTTGTCTAAGTAACCTTGAGTGGCTTCAAAGAAGTCTCATTTTGACAAATAAAAAACTGTCAAAATGAAATTACAGGTTTTTCTCTTACCTTGCTTTTTTCTAAGAAACAATGAGTGGCTTAAAAGAATAGGCTCTTTTTGACAAACAAAAAGGTCAACAATTAATTGCAGGTTTTTGTTTTTTTTCTTTCTTCTTGGTCTGTATGCTTAAGTTGCACACAGTATGAGACAAGTCTTAGGTTCCAACTATCAGAAAAGTTCAAACTCTATAGGAACCCCTAAATCTTGGCACTGAACCTTCCAAATATGCATACTTGGACAAAAATTTACCTTCAGGAAACATTTTAGCTATGCTACCAATACATTTTTAAATTGTTATGGTATTTTTAAAATGTAACATCTATTTTTCTAGCTTATTGCATTTTTTTTATTAAATAATTTGAGTTTTACTTTAAAATTACTAAAATCTGAATAAGAAATTATTTAGCTTGTGGCTTGTTGGTCTGGGTGTATGATTTTTGCTTTGAGTGGAAAAGGCCCCAGGTTCATTTCCTGGATTAGCCTGTTTTCTCAGGTTCTTTAAAAGTGCTTAGTTCTATTATCTGATAGTATTTTAAAATACTTACTAATGTATTCCAACAGTTTCACTTCCAATTTCATTAGTATACATGAAAAAGGATGAACAGTTGGCTCGTTGGTCTAGGGGTATGATTCTCGCTTATGGTGCGAGAGGACCCGGGTTCAAATCCCGGACGAGCCCGTCTTCTCAGGTTCTTTTAAATCCCATGGTTCCATTATCTGATTGATGTCAAAAGCATCAAGTGAATTTTGCTTTTGCCAATCCATCAAAAAAGTATATACTTATGCATATTTAGTAAACTGTCAACCATTTGGTGGTATATTGGGTATACTGTAGATTCCATTTTATCTAAGTAACCTTGAGTGGCTTCAAGAAGTCTCATTTTGACAAATAAAAAACTGTCAAAATGAAATTACAGGTTTTTCTCTTACCTTGCTTTTTTCTAAGAAACAATGAGTGGCTTAAAAGAATAGGCTCTTTTTGACAAACAAAAAGGTCAACAATTAATTGCAGGTTTTTGTTTTTTCTTTCTTCTTGGTCTGTATGCTTAAGTTGCACACAGTATGAGACAAGTCTTAGGTTCCAACTATCAGAAAACTTCAAACTCTATAGGAACCCCTAAATCTTGGCACTGAACTTTCCAAATATGCATACTTGGACAAAAATGTACCTTAAGGAAACATTTTAGCTATGCTACCAATACATTTTTAAATTGTTATGGTATTTTTAAAATGTAACATCTTTTTTTCCAGCTTATTGCATTTTTTTATTAAATAATTTGAGTTTTACTTTAAAAATGGTAAAATCTGAATAATAAATTATTTAGCTTGTGGCTTGTCGGTCTGGGTGTATGGTTTTTGCTTTGGGTGCAAAAGGCCCCAGGTTCATATCCTGGATGAGCCTGTTTTCACAGGTACTTTAAAATTGCTTAGTTCTATTATCTGATAGTATTTTAAAATACTTACTAATGTATTCCAACAGTTTCACTTCCAATTTCATTAGTATACATGAAAAAGGATGAACAGTTGGCTCGTTGGTCTAGGGGTATGATTCTCGCTTAGGGTGCGAGAAGTTCTGGGTTCAAATCCCGGATGAGCCCATCTTCTCCGGTACTTTTAAATCCCATGGTTCCATTATCTGATTGATGTCAAAAGCATCAAGTGAATTTTGCTTTTGCCAATCCATCAAAAAAGTATATACTTATGCATATTTAGTAAACTGTCAACCATTTGGTGGTATATTGGGTATACTGTAGATTCCATTTTGTCTAAGTAACCTTGAGTGGCTTCAAAGAAGTCTCATTTTGACAAATAAAAAACTGTCAAAATGAAATTACAGGATTTCTCTTACCTTGCTTTTTTCTAGTAAACAATGAGTGGCTTAAAAGAATAGGCTCTTTTTGACAAACAAAAAGGTCAACAATTAATTGCAGGTTTTTGTTTTTTTCTTTCTTATTGGTCTGTATGCTTAAGTTGCACACAGTATGAGACAAGTCTTAGGTTCCAACTATCAGAAAAGTTCAAACTCTATAGGAACCCCTAAATCTTGGCACTGAACTTTCCAAATATGCATACTTTGACAAAAATTAACCTTAAGGAAACATTTTAGCTATGCTACCAATACATTTTTAAATTGTTATGGTATTTTTAAAATGTAACATCTTTTTTTCCAGCTTATTGCATTTTTTTATTAAATAATTTGAGTTTTACTTTAAAAATGGTAAAATCTGAATAAGAAATTATTTAGCTTGTGGCTTGTTGGTCTGGGTGTATGATTTTTGCTTTGGGTGGAAAAGGCCCCAGGTTCATATCCTGGATTAGCCTGTTTTCTCAGGTTCTTTAAAAGTGCTTAGTTCTATTATCTGATAGTATTTTAAAATACTTACTAATGTATTCCAACAGTTTCACTTCCAATTTCATTAGTATACATGAAAATGCATGAATAGTTGGCTTGTTGGTCTAGGGGTATGATTCTCGCTTAGGGTGCGAGAGGTCCAGGGTTCAAATCCCGGATGAGCCCATCTTCTCCGGTACTTTTAAATCCCATGGTTCCATTATCTGATTGTTGTCAAAAGCATCAAGTGAATTTTGCTTTTGCCAATCCATCAAAAAAGTATATACTTATGCATATTTAGTAAACTGTCAACCATTTGGTGGTATATTGGGTATACTGTAGATTCCATTTTATCTAAGTAACCTTGAGTGGCTTCAAGAAGTCTCATTTTGACAAATAAAAAACTGTCAAAATGAAATTACAGGTTTTTCTCTTACCTTGCTTTTTTCTAAGAAACAATGAGTGGCTTAAAAGAATAGGCTCTTTTTGACAAACAAAAAGGTCAACAATTAATTGCAGGTTTTTGTTTTTTTCTTTCTTCTTGGTCTGTATGCTTAAGTTGCACATAGTATGAGACTATTCTTAGGTTTCAACTGTCAGAAAAGTTCAAACTCTATAGGAACCCCTAAATCTTGGCACTGAACTTTCCAAATATGCATACTTGGACAAAAATTTACCTTAAGGAAACATTTTAGCTATGCTACCAATACATTTTTAAATTGTTATGGTATTTTTAAAATGTAACATCTTTTTTTCCAGCTTATTGCATTTTTTTATTAAATAATTTGAGTTTTACTTTAAAAATGGTAAAATCTGAATAAGAAATTATTTAGCTTGTGGCTTGTTGGTCTGGGTGTATGATTTTTGTTTTGGGTGGAAAAGGCCCCAGGTTCATATCCTGGATGAGCCTGTTTTCTTAGGTTCTTTAAAAGTGCTTAGTTCTATTATCTGATAGTATTTTAAAATACTTACTAATGTATTCCAACAGTTTCACTTCCAATTTCATTAGTATACATGAAAATGCATGAACAGTTGGCTCGTTGGTCTAGGGGTATGATTCTCGCTTAGGGTGCGAGAGGTCCCGGGTTAAAAATATCGGACGAGCCCATCTTCTCCGGTTCCTTTAAATCCCATGGTTCCATTATCTGATTGATGTCAAAAGCATCAAGTGAATTTTGCTTTTGAAAATCCATCAAAAAATATATACTTATGCATATTTAGAAAACTGTCAACCATTTGGTGGTATATTGGGTATACTGTAGATTCCATTTTGTCTAAGTAACCTTGAGTGGCTTCAAAGAAGTCTCATTTTGACAAATAAAAAACTGTCAAAATGAAGTTACAGGTTTTTCTCTTACCTTGCTTTTTTTTAAGAAACAATGAGTGGCTTAAAAGAATAGGCTCTTTTTGACAAACAAAAAGGTCAACAATTAATTGCAGGTTTTTGTTTTTTTCTTTCTTCTTGGTCTGTATGCTTAAGTTGCACACAGTATGAGACAAGTCTTAGGTTCCAACTATCAGAAAACTTCAAACTCTATAGGAACCCCTAAATCTTGGCACTAAACTTTCCAAATATGCCTACTTGGACAAAAATTTACCTTAAGGAAACATTTTAGCTATGCTACCAATACATTTTTAAATTGTTATGGTATTTTTAAAATGTAACATCTTTTTTTCCAGCTTATTGCATTTTTTTATTAAATAATTTGAGTTTTACTTTAAAAATGGTAAAATCTGAATAAGAAATTATTTAGCTTGTGGCTTGTTGGTCTGGGTGTATGATTTTTGCTTTGGGTGGAAAAGGCCCCAGGTTCATATCCTGGATTAGCCTGTTTTCTCAGGTTCTTTAAAAGTGCTTAGTTCTATTATCTGATAGTATTTTAAAATACTTACTAATGTATTCCAACAGTTTCACTTCCAATTTCATTAGTATACATGAAAAAGCATGAATAGTTGGCTTGTTGGTCTAGGGGTATGATTCTCGCTTAGGGTGCGAGAGGGCCCGGATTCAAATCCCGGACGAGCTTATCTTCTCCGGTACTTTTAAATCCCATGGTTCCATTATCTGATTGATGTCAAAAGCATCAAGTGAATTTTGCTTTTGAAAATCCATCAAAAAATATATACTTATGCATATTTAGAAAACTGTCAACCATTTGGTGGTATATTGGGTATACTGCAGATTCCATTTTGTCTAAGTAACCTTGAGTGGCTTCAAAGAAGTCTCATTTTGACAAATAAAAAACTGTCAAAATGAAGTTACAGGTTTTTCTCTTACCTTGCTTTTTTTTAAGAAACAATGGGGTAAATTTACTAAGATTCGTAATTTCCGAAAAAAGGTCAAAGTTCAATCACGAATGACATCGACAGTGTAAAACTGCAACTTTTTGAATTGATTACGATGGATTTACTAAGCTGTCGTATTCGGGTTTTTCTTTTCTTCCGATGTCGATGTCATTCGTGGTTTTTTACCTATTTTTACGGCAGTGATTAGCAAAACACTGCCGACTTTTTTTACAATCAATCTCGGCCGGATCTGTGTGATCCGTGCTGGGGTTTATTTTATTTTTTTTAATTAAACACTGTAAAATAATAAAATAAATTGCGTGGGGTCCCCCCTCCTAAGCATAACCAGCCTCGGGCTCTTTGAGCCGATCCTGGTTGCAGAAATATGGGGAAAAAAATGACAGGGGTTCCCCCATATTTAAGCAACCAGCATCGGGCTCTGCGCCTGGTCCTGGTCCAAAAAATACGGGGGACAAAAAGAGTAGGGGTCCCCCGTATTTTTAAAACCAGCACCGGGCTCCACTAGCTGGACAGATAATGCCACAGCCGGGGGTCACTTTTATATAGTGCCCTGCGGCCGTGGCATCAAAAATCCAACTAGTCACTCCTGGCCGGGGTACCCTGGGGGAGTGGGGACCCCTTCAATCAAGGGGTCCCCCCCCCAGCCACCCAAGGGCCAGGGGTGAAGCCCGAGGCTGTCCCCCCCCCCATCCAATGGGCTGCGGATGGGGAGGCTGATAGCCTTTGTTGTAAAAGAAAAGATATTGTTTTTAGTAGCAGTACTACAAGGCCCAGCAAGCCTCCCCCGCATGCTGGTACTTGGAGAACCACAAGTACCAGCATGCGGCGGAAAAACGGGCCCGCTGGTACCTGTAGTACTACCACTAAAAAAATACCCAAAAAAACACAAGACACACACACCGTGAAAGTATAATTTTATTACATACATACACACATACATACATACTTACCTTAAGTTCCCACGCAGGTCGGTCCTCTTCTCCAGTAGAATCCAAGGGGTACCTGTTGAAGAAATTATACTCACGAGATCCAGGGGTCCAGGCTCCTCGGGAAATCCAGGGGTAATCCACGTACTTGCATAAAATAAGAAAACGGAAAGCCGAGCCACGAACTGAAAGGGGCCCCATGTTTTCACATGGGACTCCTTTCCACGAATGCCAGAAACCCACTCTGACTGATGTCTAAGTGGGTTTCTTCAGCCAATCAGGGAGTGCCACGTTGTAGCACTCTCCTGATCGGCTGTGTGCTCCTGTACTGTCTGACAGGCGGCACACGGCAGTGTTACAATGTAGCGCCTATGCGCTCCATTGTAACCAATGCTGGGAACTTTCTGCCCTGCGGTTGACCTAAAGTGACGTCACCGCTGAGCAGAAAGTTCCCAGCATTGGTTACAATGGAGCGCATAGGCGCTACATTGTAACACTGCCGTGTGCCGCCTGTCACTCAGTACAGGAGCACACAGCCGATCAGGAGAGTGCTACAACGTGGCACTCCCTGATTGGCTGAAGAAACCCACTTAGACATCAGTCAGAGTGGGTTTCTGGCATTCGTGGAAAGGAGTCCCATGTGAAAACATGGGGCCCCTTTCAGTTCGTGGCTCGGCTTTCCGTTTTCTTATTTTATGCAAGTACGTGGATTACCCCTGGATTTCCCGAGGAGCCTGGACCCCTGGATCTCGTGAGTATAATTTCTTCAACAGGTACCCCTTGGATTCTACTGGAGAAGAGGACCGACCTGCGTGGGAACTTAAGGTAAGTATGTATGTATGTATGTATGTGTGTATGTATGTAATAAAATTATACTTTCACGGTGTGTGTGTCTTGTCTTTTTTTGGGTATTTTTTTAGTAGTAGTACTACAGGTACCAGCGGGCCCGTTTTTCCGCCGCATGCTGGTACTTGTGGTTCTCCAAGTACCAGCATGCGGTGGAGGCTTGCTGGGCCTTGTAGTACTGCTACTAAAAACAATATCTTTTCTTTTACAACAAAGGCTATCAGCCTCCCCATCCGCAGCCCATTGGATGGGGGGGGACAGCCTCGGGCTTCACCCCTGGCCCTTGGGTGGCTGGGGGGGGGGACCCCTTGATTGAAGGGGTCCCCACTCCCCCAGGGTACCCCGGCCAGGAGTGACTAGTTGGATTTTTGATGCCACGGCCGCAGGGCACTATATAAAAGTGACCCCCGGCTGTGGCATTATCTGTCTAGCTAGTGGAGCCCGGTGCTGGTTTTAAAAATACGGGGGACCCCTACTCTTTTTGTCCCCCGTATTTTTTGGACCAGGACCAGGCGCAGAGCCCGATGCTGGTTGCTTAAATATGGGGGAACCCCTGTCAATTTTTTCACCATATTTCTGCTACCAGGATCGGCTCAAAGAGCCCGAGGCTGGTTATGCTTAGGAGGGGGGACCCCACGCAATTTTTTTTGAAAAAATAAGCACTTTCCCACCCCTTCCCACTGATATACATGCACGGATCTCATGGATCCGTGCATGCCTATCCAATCACGAATAAAAAAAGCAGGTCTGTTTTTTTTTAGCACTTTTTTACGAGTTGTAATTTTTCACGGCAGTGTTTGTTCTTTTTTTGCTTTGCACTTCTTAGTAAATGACCGAGATTCATACTTAAACAGCCGCGTTTTGACCGATGGTGTATTCATTCGTAATTTTTTACCTGAACTTGCAAAAAATTACGAATGCCCTCATCACTGCAGTGATTAGTGCTTAGTAAATTACCGAGATGACACTTTGATGAAAAAACGGCATCTCGGTCAAAATCGGGAGCTTAGTAAATTTCCCCCAATGAGTGGCTTAAAAGAATAGGCTCTTTTTGACAAACAAAAAGGTCAACAATTAATTGCAGGTTTTTGTTTTTTTCTTTCTTCTTGGTCTGTATGCTTAAGTTGCACACAGTATGAGACAAGTCTTAGGTTCCAACTATCAGAAAACTTCAAACTCTATAGGAACCCCTAAATCTTGGCACTGAACTTTCCAAATATGCCTACTTGGACAAAAATTTACCTTAAGGAAACATTTTAGCTATGCTACCAATACATTTTTAAATTGTTATGGTATTTTTAAAATGTAACATCTTTTTTTCCAGCTTATTGCATTTTTTTATTAAATAATTGGAGTTTTACTTTAAAAATGGTAAAATCTAAATAAGAAATTATTTAGCTTGTGGCTTGTTGGTCTGGGTGTATGATTTTTTCTTTGGGTGGAAAAGGCCCCAGGTTCATATCCTGGATTAGCCTGTTTTCTCAGGTTCTTTAAAAGTGCTTAGTTCTATTATCTGATAGTATTTTAAAATACTTACTAATGTATTCCAACAGGTTCACTTCCAATTTCATTAGTATGCATGAAAATGCATGAACAGTTGTGTCGTTGGTCTAGGGGTATGATTCTCGCTTAGGGTGCGAGACGTCCTGGGTTAAAATCCCGAACGAGCCCATTTTCTCAGGTTCTTTTAAATCCCATGGTTCCATTATCTGATTGATGTCAAAAGCATCAAGTGAATTTTGCTGTTGCCTATCCATCAAAAAAGTATATACTTATGCATATTTAGTAAACGGTCAACCATTTGGTGGTATAATGGGTATACTGTAGATTCCATTTTGTCTAAGTAACCTTGAGTGGCTTCAAAGAAGTCTAATTTTGACAAATAAAAAACTGTCAAAGTGAAATTACAGGTTTTTCTCTTACCTTGATTTTTTCTAAGAAACAATGAGTGGCTTAAAAGAATAGGCTCTTTTTGACAAACAAAAAGGTCAACAATTAATTGCAGGTTTTTGTTTTTTTCTTTCTTCTTGGTCTGTATGCATAAGTTGCACACAGTATGAGACAAGTCTTAGGTTCCAACTATCAGAAAAGTTCAAACTCTATAGGAACCCCTAAATCTTGGCACTGAACTTTCCAAATATGCATACTTGGACAAAAATTTACCTTAAGGAAACATTTTAGCTATGCTACCAATACATTTTTAAATTGTTATGGTATTTTTAAAATGTAACATCTTTTTTTCCAGCTTATTGCATTTTTTTATTAAATAATTGGAGTTTTACTTTAAAAATGGTAAAATCTAAATAAGAAATTATTTAGCTTGTGGCTTGTTGGTCTGGGTGTATGATTTTTTCTTTGGGTGGAAAAGGCCCCAGGTTCATATCCTGGATTAGCCTGTTTTCTCAGGTTCTTTAAAAGTGCTTAGTTCTATTATCTGATAGTATTTTAAAATACTTACTAATGTATTCCAACAGTTTCACTTCCAATTTCATTAGTATACATGAAAATGCATGAACAGTTGGCTCGTTGGTCTAGGGGTATGATTCTCGCTTAGGGTGCGAGAGGTCCCGGGTTCAAATCCCGGATGAGCCCATATACTCCGGTACTTTTAAATCAAATGGTTCCATTATCTGATTGATGTCAAAAGCATCAAGTGAATTTTGCTTTTGAAAATCCATCAAAAAATAAATACTTATGCATATTTAGTAAACTGTCAACCATTTGGTGGTATATTGGGTATACTGTAGATTCCATTTTGTCTAAGTAACCTTGAGTGGCTTCAAGAAGTCTAATTTTGACAAATAAAAAACTGTCAAAATGAAATTACAGGTTTTTCTCTTACCTTGCTTTTTTCTAAGAAACAATGAGTGGCTTAAAAGAATAGGCTCTTTTTGACAAAAAAAAAAGGTCAACAATTAATTGCAGGTTATTGTTTTTTTCTTTCTTCTTGGTCTGTATGCTTAAGTTGCACACAGTATGAGACAAGTCTTAGGTTCCAACTATCAGAAAAGTTCAAACTCTATAGGAACCCCTAAATCTTGGCACTGAACTTTCCAAATATGCATACTTGGACAAAAATTTACCTTAAGGAAACATTTTAGCTATGCTACCAATACATTTTTAAATTGTTATGGTATTTTTAAAATGTAACATCTTTTTTTCCAGCTTATTGCATTTTTTTATTAAATAATTTGAGTTTTACTTTAAAAATGGTAAAATCTGAATAAGAATTTATTTAGCTTGTGGCTTGTTGGTCTGGGTGTATGATTTTTGTTTTGGGTGGAAAAGGCCCCAGGTTCATATCCTGGATGAGCCTGTTTTCTTAGGTTCTTTAAAAGTGCTTAGTTCTATTATCTGATAGTATTTTAAAATACTTACTAATGTATTCCAACAGTTTCACTTCCAATTTCATTAGTATACATGAAAATGCATGAACAGTTGGCTCGTTGGTCTAGGGGTATGATTCTCGCTTAGGGTGCGAGAGGTCCCGGGTTAAAAATATCGGACGAGCCCATCTTCTCCGGTTCCTTTAAATCCCATGGTTCCATTATCTGATTGATGTCAAAAGCATCAAGTGAATTTTGCTTTTGAAAATCCATCAAAAAATATATACTTATTCATATTTAGAAAACTGTCAACCATTTGGTGGTATATTGGGTATACTGTAGATTCCATTTTGTCTAAGTAACCTTGAGTGGCTTCAAAGAAGTCTCATTTTGACAAATAAAAATCTGTCAAAATGAAATTACAGATTTTCTCTTACCTTGCTTTTTTCTAAGAAACAATGAGTGGCTTAAAAGAATAGGCTCTTTTTGGCAAACAAAAAGGTCAACAATTAATTGCAGGTTATTGTTTTTTTCTTTCTTCTTGGTCTGTATGCTTAAGTTGCACACAGTATGAGACAAGTCTTAGGTTCCAACTATCAGAAAAGTTCAAACTCTATAGGAACCCCTAAATCTTTGCACTGAGCTTTCCAAATATGCCTACTTGGACAAAAATTTACCTTAAGGAAACATTTTAGCTATGCTACCAATACATTTTTAAATTGTTATGGTATTTTTAAAATGTAACATCTTTTTTTCCAGCTTATTGCATTTTTTTATTAAATAATTTGAGTTTTACTTTAAAAATGCTAAAATCTGAATAAGAAATTATTTAGCTTGTGGCTTGTTGGTCTGGGTGTATGATTTTTGCTTTGGGTGGAAAAGGCCCCAGGTTCATATCCTGGATTAGCCTGTTTTCTCAGGTTCTTTAAAAGTGCTTAGTTCTATTATCTGATAGTATTTTAAAATACTTACTAATGTATTCCAACAGGTTCACTTCCAATTTCATTAGTATGCATGAAAATGCATGAACAGTTGTGTCGTTGGTCTAGGGGTATGATTCTCGCTTAGGGTGCGAGACGTCCTGGGTTAAAATCCCGAACGAGCCCATTTTCTCAGGTTCTTTTAAATCCCATGGTTCCATTATCTGATTGATGTCAAAAGCATCAAGTGAATTTTGCTTTTGCCTATCCATCAAAAAAGTATATACTTATGCATATTTAGTAAACGGTCAACCATTTGGTGGTATAATGGGTATACTGTAGATTCCATTTTGTCTAAGTAACCTTGAGTGGCTTCAAAGAAGTCTAATTTTGACAAATAAAAAACTGTCAAAGTGAAATTACAGGTTTTTCTCTTACCTTGATTTTTTCTAAGAAACAATGAGTGGCTTAAAAGAATAGGCTCTTTTTGACAAACAAAAAGGTCAACAATTAATTGCAGGTTTTTGTTTTTTTCTTTCTTCTTGGTCTGTATGCATAAGTTGCACACAGTATGAGACAAGTCTTAGGTTCCAACTATCAGAAAAGTTCAAACTCTATAGGAACCCCTAAATCTTGGCACTGAACTTTCCAAATATGCATACTTGGACAAAAATTTACCTTAAGGAAACATTTTAGCTATGCTACCAATACATTTTTAAATTGTTATGGTATTTTTAAAATGTAACATCTTTTTTTCCAGCTTATTGCATTTTTTTATTAAATAATTGGAGTTTTACTTTAAAAATGGTAAAATCTAAATAAGAAATTATTTAGCTTGTGGCTTGTTGGTCTGGGTGTATGATTTTTTCTTTGGGTGGAAAAGGCCCCAGGTTCATATCCTGGATTAGCCTGTTTTCTCAGGTTCTTTAAAAGTGCTTAGTTCTATTATCTGATAGTATTTTAAAATACTTACTAATGTATTCCAACAGTTTCACTTCCAATTTCATTAGTATACATGAAAATGCATGAACAGTTGGCTCGTTGGTCTAGGGGTATGATTCTCGCTTAGGGTGCGAGAGGTCCCGGGTTCAAATCCCGGATGAGCCCATCTACTCCGGTACTTTTAAATCAAATGGTTCCATTATCTGATTGATGTCAAAAGCATCAAGTGAATTTTGCTTTTGAAAATCCATCAAAAAATAAATACTTATGCATATTTAGTAAACTGACAACCATTTGGTGGTATATTGGGTATACTGTAGATTCCATTTTGTCTAAGTAACCTTGAGTGGCTTCAAGAAGTCTAATTTTGACAAATAAAAAACTGTCAAAATGAAATTACAGGTTTTTCTCTTACCTTGCTTTTTTCTAAGAAACAATGAGTGGCTTAAAAGAATAGGCTCTTTTTGCCAAACAAAAAAGGTCAACAATTAATTGCAGGTTATTGTTTGCCTACTTGGACAAAATTTTACCTTAACAGTTGGCTCGTTGGTCTAGGGGTATGATTCTCGCTTAGGGTGCGAGAGGTCCCGGGTTAAAAATATCGGACGAGCCCATCTTCTCCGGTTCCTTTAAATCCCATGGTTCCATTATCTGATTGATGTCAAAAGCATCAAGTGAATTTTGCTTTTGAAAATCCATCAAAAAATATATACTTATGCATATTTAGAAAACTGTCAACCATTTGGTGGTATATTGGGTATACTGCAGATTCCATTTTGTCTAAGTAACCTTGAGTGGCTTCAAAGAAGTCTCATTTTGACAAATAAAAAACTGTCAAAATGAAGTTACAGGTTTTTCTCTTACCTTGCTTTTTTTTAAGAAACAATGGGGTAAATTTACTAAGATTCGTAATTTCCGAAAAAAGGTCAAAGTTCAATCACGAATGACATCGACAGTGTAAAACTGCAACTTTTTGAATTGATTACGATGGATTTACTAAGCTGTCGTATTCGGGTTTTTCTTTTCTTCCGATGTCGATGTCTTTCGTGGTTTTTTACCTATTTTTACGGCAGTGATTAGCAAAACACTGCCGACTTTTTTTACAATCAATCTCGGCCGGATCTGTGTGATCCGTGCTGGGGTTTATTTTATTTTTTTTAATTAAACACTGTAAAATAATAAAATAAATTGCGTGGGGTCCCCCCTCCTAAGCATAACCAGCCTCGGGCTCTTTGAGCCGATCCTGGTTGCAGAAATATGGGAAAAAAAATGACAGGGGTTCCCCCATATTTAAGCAACCAGCATCGGGCTCTGCGCCTGGTCCTGGTCCAAAAAATACGGGGGACAAAAAGAGTAGGGGTCCCCCGTATTTTTAAAACCAGCACCGGGCTCCACTAGCTGGACAGATAATGCCACAGCCGGGGGTCACTTTTATATAGTGCCCTGCGGCCGTGGCATCAAAAATCCAACTAGTCACTCCTGGCCGGGGTACCCTGGGGGAGTGGGGACCCCTTCAATCAAGGGGTCCCCCCCCCAGCCACCCAAGGGCCAGGGGTGAAGCCCGAGGCTGTCCCCCCCCCATCCAATGGGCTGCGGATGGGGAGGCTGATAGCCTTTGTTGTAAAAGAAAAGATATTGTTTTTAGTAGCAGTACTACAAGGCCCAGCAAGCCTCCCCCGCATGCTGGTACTTGGAGAACCACAAGTACCAGCATGCGGCGGAAAAACGGGCCCGCTGGTACCTGTAGTACTACCACTAAAAAAATACCCAAAAAAACACAAGACACACACACCGTGAAAGTATAATTTTATTACATACATACACACATACATACATACTTACCTTAAGTTCCCACGCAGGTCGGTCCTCTTCTCCAGTAGAATCCAAGGGGTACCTGTTGAAGAAATTATACTCACGAGATCCAGGGGTCCAGGCTCCTCGGGAAATCCAGGGGTAATCCACGTACTTGCATAAAATAAGAAAACGGAAAGCCGAGCCACGAACTGAAAGGGGCCCCATGTTTTCACATGGGACTCCTTTCCACGAATGCCAGAAACCCACTCTGACTGATGTCTAAGTGGGTTTCTTCAGCCAATCAGGGAGTGCCACGTTGTAGCACTCTCCTGATCGGCTGTGTGCTCCTGTACTGTCTGACAGGCGGCACACGGCAGTGTTACAATGTAGCGCCTATGCGCTCCATTGTAACCAATGCTGGGAACTTTCTGCCCTGCGGTTGACCTAAAGTGACGTCACCGCTGAGCAGAAAGTTCCCAGCATTGGTTACAATGGAGCGCATAGGCGCTACATTGTAACACTGCCGTGTGCCGCCTGTCACTCAGTACAGGAGCACACAGCCGATCAGGAGAGTGCTACAACGTGGCACTCCCTGATTGGCTGAAGAAACCCACTTAGACATCAGTCAGAGTGGGTTTCTGGCATTCGTGGAAAGGAGTCCCATGTGAAAACATGGGGCCCCTTTCAGTTCGTGGCTCGGCTTTCCGTTTTCTTATTTTATGCAAGTACGTGGATTACCCCTGGATTTCCCGAGGAGCCTGGACCCCTGGATCTCGTGAGTATAATTTCTTCAACAGGTACCCCTTGGATTCTACTGGAGAAGAGGACCGACCTGCGTGGGAACTTAAGGTAAGTATGTATGTATGTATGTATGTGTGTATGTATGTAATAAAATTATACTTTCACGGTGTGTGTGTCTTGTCTTTTTTTGGGTATTTTTTTAGTAGTAGTACTACAGGTACCAGCGGGCCCGTTTTTCCGCCGCATGCTGGTACTTGTGGTTCTCCAAGTACCAGCATGCGGGGGAGGCTTGCTGGGCCTTGTAGTACTGCTACTAAAAACAATATCTTTTCTTTTACAACAAAGGCTATCAGCCTCCCCATCCGCAGCCCATTGGATGGGGGGGGACAGCCTCGGGCTTCACCCCTGGCCCTTGGGTGGCTGGGGGGGGGGACCCCTTGATTGAAGGGGTCCCCACTCCCCCAGGGTACCCCGGCCAGGAGTGACTAGTTGGATTTTTGATGCCACGGCCGCAGGGCACTATATAAAAGTGACCCCCGGCTGTGGCATTATCTGTCTAGCTAGTGGAGCCCGGTGCTGGTTTTAAAAATACGGGGGACCCCTACTCTTTTTGTCCCCCGTATTTTTTGGACCAGGACCAGGCGCAGAGCCCGATGCTGGTTGCTTAAATATGGGGGAACCCCTGTCAATTTTTTCACCATATTTCTGCAACCAGGATCGGCTCAAAGAGCCCGAGGCTGGTTATGCTTAGGAGGGGGGACCCCACGCAATTTTTTTTGAAAAAATAAGCACTTTCCCACCCCTTCCCACTGATATACATGCACGGATCTCATGGATCCGTGCATGCCTATCCAATCACGAATAAAAAAAGCAGGTCTGTTTTTTTTTAGCACTTTTTTACGAGTTGTAATTTTTCACGGCAGTGTTTGTTCTTTTTTTGCTTTGCACTTCTTAGTAAATGACCGAGATTCATACTTAAACAGCCGCGTTTTGACCGATGGTGTATTCATTCGTAATTTTTTACCTGAACTTGCAAAAAATTACGAATGCCCTCATCACTGCAGTGATTAGTGCTTAGTAAATTACCGAGATGACACTTTGATGAAAAAACGGCATCTCGGTCAAAATCGGGAGCTTAGTAAATTTCCCCCAATGAGTGGCTTAAAAGAATAGGCTCTTTTTGACAAACAAAAAGGTCAACAATTAATTGCAGGTTTTTGTTTTTTTCTTTCTTCTTGGTCTGTATGCTTAAGTTGCACACAGTATGAGACAAGTCTTAGGTTCCAACTATCAGAAAACTTCAAACTCTATAGGAACCCCTAAATCTTGGCACTGAACTTTCCAAATATGCCTACTTGGACAAAAATTTACCTTAAGGAAACATTTTAGCTATGCTACCAATACATTTTTAAATTGTTATGGTATTTTTAAAATGTAACATCTTTTTTTCCAGCTTATTGCATTTTTTTATTAAATAATTTGAGTTTTACTTTAAAAATGCTAAAATCTGAATAAGAAATTATTTAGCTTGTGGCTTGTTGGTCTGGGTGTATGATTTTTGCTTTGGGTGGAAAAGGCCCCAGGTTCATATCCTGGATTAGCCTGTTTTCTCAGGTTCTTTAAAAGTGCTTAGTTCTATTATCTGATAGTATTTTAAAATACTTACTAATGTATTCCAACAGTTTCACTTCCAATTTCATTAGTATACATGAAAAAGCATGAATAGTTGGCTTGTTGGTCTAGGGGTATGATTCTCGCTTAGGGTGCGAGAGGTCCAGGGTTCAAATCCCGAATGAGCCCATCTTCACCGGTACTTTTAAATCCCATGGTTCCATTATCTGATTGTTGTCAAAAGCATCAAGTGAATTTTGCTTTTGCCAATCCATCAAAAAAGTATATACTTATGCATATTTAGTAAACTGTCAACCATTTGGTGGTATATTGGGTATACTGTAGATTCCATTTTATCTAAGTAACCTTGAGTGGCTTCAAGAAGTCTCATTTTGACAAATAAAAAACTGTCAAAATGAAATTACAGGTTTTTCTCTTACCTTGCTTTTTTCTAAGAAACAATGAGTGGCTTAAAAGAATAGGCTCTTTTTGACAAACAAAAAGGTCAACAATTAATTGCAGGTTTTTTTTTTCTTTCTTCTTGGTCTGTATGCTTAAGTTGCACAAAGTATGAGACAAGTCTTAGGTTCCAACTATCAGAAAAGTTCAAACTCTATAGGAACCCCTAAATCTTTGCACTGAACTTTCCAAATATGCATACTTGGACAAAAATTTACCTTAAGGAAACATTTTAGCTATGCTACCAATACATTTTTAAATTGTTATGGTATTTTTAAAATGTAACATCTTTTTTTCCAGCTTATTGCATTTTTTTATTAAATAATTTGAGTTTTACTTTAAAAATGGTAAAATCTGAATAAGAAATTATTTAGCTTGTGGCTTGTTGGTCTGGGTGTATGATTTTTGCTTTGGGTGGAAAAGGCCCCAGGTTCATATCCTGGATTAGCCTGTTTTCTCAGGTTCTTTAAAAGTGCTTAGTTCTATTATCTGATAGTATTTTAAAATACTTACTAATGTATTCCAACAGTTTCACTTCCAATTTCATTAGTATACATGAAAAAGCATGAACAGTTGGCTTGTTGGTCTAGGGGTATGATTCTCGTTTAGGGTGCGAGAGGTCCTGGGTTCAAATCCCGAATGAGCCTATCTTCTCCGGTTCTTTTAAATCCCATGGTTCCATTATCTGATTGATGTCAAAAGCATCAAGTGAATTTTGCTTTTGAAAATCCATCAAAAAATAAATACTTATGCATATTTAGTAAACTGTCAACCATTTGGTGGTATATTGGGTATACTGTAGATTCCATTTTGTCTAAGTAACCTTGAGTGGCTTCAAAGAAGTCTCATTTTGACAAATAAAAATCTGTCAAAATGAAATTACAGATTTTCTCTTACCTTGCTTTTTTCTAAGAAACAATGAGTGGCTTAAAAGAATAGGCTCTTTTTGACAAACAAAAAGGTCACCAATTAATTGCAGGTTTTTGTTTTTTTCTTTCTTCTTGGTCTGTATGCTTAAGTTGCACACAGTATGAGACAAGTCTTAGGTTCCAACTATCAGAAAAGTTCAAACTCTATAGGAACCCCTAAATCTTGGCACTGAACTTTCCAAATATGCATACTTGGACAAAAATTTACCCTAAGGAAACATTTTAGCTATGCTACCAATACATTTTTAAATTGTTATGGTATTTTTAAAATGTAACATCTTTTTTTCCAGCTTATTGCTTTTTTTTATTAAATAATTTGAGTTTTACTTTAAAAATGGTAAAATCTGAATAAGAAATTATTTAGCTTGTGGCTTGTTGGTCTGGGTGTATGATTTTTGCTTTGGGTGCAAAAGGCCCCAGGTTCATATCCTGGATTAGCCTGTTTTCTCAGGTTCTTTAAAAGTGCTTAGTTCTATTATCTGATAGTATTTTAAAATACTTACTAATGTATTCCAACAGGTTCACTTCCAATTTCATTAGTATGCATGCAAATGCATGAACAGTTGGCTCGTTGGTCTAGGGGTATGATTCTCGCTTAGGGTGCGAGAGGTCCTGGGTTCAAATCCCGGATGAGCCCATTTTCTCAGGTTCTTTTAAATCCCATGGTTCCATTATCTGATTGATGTCAAAAGCATCAAGTGAATTTTGCTTTTGCCAATCCATCAAAAAAGTATATACTTATGCATATTTAGTAAACTGTCAACCATTTGGTGGTATATTGGGTATACTGTAGATTCCATTTTATCTAAGTAACCTTGAGTGGCTTCAAGAAGTCTCATTTTGACAAATAAAAAACTGTCAAAATGAAATTCCAGGTTTTTCTCTTATCTTGCTTTTTTCTAAGAAACAATGAGTGGCTTAAAAGAATAAGCTCTTTTTGACAAACAAAAAGGTCAACAAGTAATTGCAGGGTTTTTTTTTTCTTTCTTCTTGGTCTGTATGCTTAAGTTGCACACAGTATGAGACAAGTCTAGGGTTCCAACTATCAGAAAAGTTCAAACTCTATAGGAACCCCTAAATCTTGGCACTGAACTTTCCAAATATGCATACCTGGACAAAAATTTACCCTAAGGAAACATTTTAGCTATGCTACCAATACATTTTTAAATTGTCATGGTATTTTTAAAATGTAACATCTTTTTTTCCAGCTTATTGCATTTATTTATTAAATAATTTGAGTTTTACTTTAAAAATGGTAAAATCTGAATAAGAAATTATTTAGCTTGTGGCTTGTTGGTCTGGGTGTATGATTTTTGCTTTGGGTGGAAAAGGCCCCAGGTTCATATCCTGGATTAGCCTGTTTTCTCAGGTTCTTTAAAAGTGCTTAGTTCTATTATCTGGTAGTATTTTAAAATACTTACTAATGTATTCCAACAGTTTCACTTCCAATTTCATTAGTATACATGAAAATGCATGAACAGTTGGCTCGTTGGTCTAGGGGTATGATTCTCGCTTAGGGTGCGAGAGGTCCCGGGTTAAAAATCCCGGACGAGCCCATCTTCTCCGGTTCCTTTAAATCCCATGGTTCCATTATCTGATTGATGTCAAAAGCATCAAGTGAATTTTGCTTTTGCCAATCCATCAAAAAAGTATATACTTATGCATATTTAGTAAACTGTCAACCATTTGGTGGTATATTGGGTATACTGTAGATTCCATTTTGTCTAAGTAACCTTGAGTGGCTTCAAAGAAGTCTAATTTTGACAAATAAAAATCTGTCAAAATGAAATTACAGATTTTCTCTTACCTTGCTTTTTTCTAAGAAACAATGAGTGGCTTAAAAGAATAGGCTCTTTTTGACAAACAAAAAGGTCAACAATTAATTGCAGGGTTTTTTTTTTCTTTCTTCTTGGTCTGTATGCTTAAGTTGCACACAGTATGAGACAAGTCTTAGGTTCCAACTACCAGAAAAGTTCAAACTCTATAGGAACCCCTAAATCTTGGCACTGAACTTTCCAAATATGCATACTTGGGCAAAAATTTACCTCAAGGAAACATTTTAGCTATGCTACCAATACTTTTTTAAATTGTTATGGTATTTTTAAAATGTAACATCTATTTTTCTAGCTTATTGCATTTTTTTATTAAATAATTTGAGTTTTACTTTAAAATTACTAAAATCTGAATAAGAAATTATTTAGCTTGTGGCTTGTTGGTCTGGGTGTATGATTTTTGCTTTGGGTGGAAAAGGCCCCAGGTTCATATCCTGGATTAGCCTGTTTTCTCAGGTTCTTTAAAAGTGCTTAGTTCTATTATCTGATAGTATTTTAAAATACTTACTAATGTATTCCAACAGTTTCACTTCCAATTTCATTAGTATACATGAAAAAGGATGAACAGTTGGCTCGTTGGTCTAGGGGTATGATTCTCGCTTAGGGTGCGAGAAGTTCCGGGTTCAAATCCCGGACGAGCCCATTTTCTCTGGTTCTTTTAAATCCCATGGTTCCATTATCTGATTGATGTCAAAAGCATCAAGTGAATTTTGCTTTTGAAAATCCATCAAAAAATACATACTTATGCATATTTAGTAAACTGTCAACCACTTGGTGGTATATTGGGTATACTGTAGATTCCATTTTGTCTAAGTAACCTTGAGTGGCTTCAAAGAAGTCTCATTTTGACAAATAAAAAACTGTCAAAATGAAATTACAGGTTTTTCTCTTACCTTGCTTTTTTCTAAGAAACAATGAGTGGCTTAAAAGAATAAGCTCTTTTTGACAAACAAAAAGGTCAACAATTAATTGCAGGTTTTTTTTTTTTTTATTTCTTCTTGGTCTGTATGCTTAAGTTGCACACAGTATGAGACAAGTCTTAGGTTCCAACTATCAGAAAAGTTCAAACTCTATAGGAACCCCTAAATCTTGGCACTGAATTTTCCAAATATGCATTCTTGGACAAAAATTTACCTTAAGGAAACATTTTAGCTATGGTACCAATACATTTTCAAATTGTTATGGTATTTTTAAAATGTAACATCTTTTTTTCCAGCTTACTGCATTTTTTTATTAAATAATTTGAGTTTTACTTTAAAAATGGTAAAATCTGAATAAGAAATTATTTAGCTTGTGGCTTGTTGATCTGGGTGTATGATTTTTGTTTTGGATGAGCCTGTTTTCTTAGGTTCTTTAAAAGTGCTTAGTTCTATTATCTGATAGTATTTTAAAATACTTACTAATGTATTCCAACTGTTTCACTTCCAATTTCATTAGTATGCATGAGAATGCATGAACAGTTGTGTCGTTGGTCTAGGGGTATGATTCTTGCTTAGGGTGCGAGAGGTCCCGGGTTCAAATCCCGAACAAGCCCATCTTTTCAGGTTCTTTTAAATCCCATGGTTCCATTATCTGATTGTTGTCAAAAGCATCAAGTGAATTTTGCTTTTGAAAATCCATCAAAAAATATATACTTATGCATATTTAGTAAACTGTCAACCATTTGGTGGTATATTGGTTATACTGTAGATTCCATTTTGTCTAAGTAATCTTGAGTGGCTTCAAAGAAGTCTCATTTTGACAAATTAAAAACTGTCAAAATGAAATTACAGGTTTTTCTCTTACCTTGCTTTTTTCTAAGAAACAATGAGTGGCTTAAAAGAATAAGCTCTTTTTGACAAACAAAAAGGTCAACAATTAATTGCAGGTTTTTGTTTTTTTTATTTCTTCTTGGTCTGTATGCTTAAGTTGCACACAGTATGAGACAAGTCTTAGGTTCCAACTACCAGAAAAGTTCAAACTCTATAGGAACCCCTAAATCTTGGCACTGAACTTTCCAAATATGCATACTTGGGCAAAAATTTACCTCAAGGAAACATTTTAGCTATGCTACCAATACTTTTTTATATTGTTATGGTATTTTTAAAATGTAACATCTATTTTTCTAGCTTATTGCATTTTTTTATTAAATAATTTGAGTTTTACTTTAAAAATGGTAAAATCTGAATAAGAAATTATTTAGCTTGTGGCTTGTTGGTCTGGGTATATGATTTTTGCTTTGGGTGCAAAAGGCCCCAGGTTCATATCATGGATGAGCCTGTTTTTTTAGGTACTTTAAAAGTGCTTAGTTCTATTATCTGATCGTATTTTAAAATACTTACTAATGTATTCCAACTGTTTCACTTCCAATTTCATTAGTATGCATGAGAATGCATGAACAGTTGTGTCGTTGGTCTAGGGGTATGATTCTTGCTTAGGGTGCTTGAGGTCCTGGGTTCAAATCCCGGACGAGCCCATTTTCTCAGGTTCTTTTAAATCCCATGGTTCCATTATCTGATTGATGTCAAGAGCATCAAGTGAATTTTGCTTTTGCCTATCCATCAAAAAAGTATATACTTATGCATATTTAGTAAACTGTCAACCATTTGGTGGTATATTGGGTATACTGTAGATTCCATTTTGTCTAAGTAACCTTGAGTGGCTTCAAAGAAGTCTAATTTTGACAAATAAAAAACTGTCAAAATGAAATTACAGGTTTTTCTCTTACCTTGCTTTTTTCTAAGAAACAATGAGTGGCTTAAAAGAATAGGCTCTTTTTGACAAACAAAAAGGTCAACAATTAATTGCAGGTTTTTGTTTTTTCCTTTCTTCTTGGTCTGTATGCTTAAGTTGCACACAGCATGAGACAAATCTTAGGTTCCAACTATCAGAAAAGTTCAAACTCTATAGGAACCCCTAAATCTTGGCACTGAACTTTCCAAATATGCATACTTGGACAAACATTTACCTTAAGGAAACATTTTTTTTTTACGGAAATTGTTTTTATTGCGAAAATAGACAAACAAGTTGTATAACAAAATTCTAACAGTAGGAGACAGAATCCTCACAACACAGATATATCAATATAGCACAAGTTAGACTCCTAAAATATAGTAAAACATTGTCCATTTTCAATCTGAGCAAATATATAGGGATAACATTAGAATATGAGAGTAGGAGAGGAAAGACTATAAAGAAAGAAAAAGGAAAGAAAAGAATAGAGGGGGAAGAGAGAGGGTAGAGATGCAAAAGCTAGGAGTAGGTAAGCGTATTCCAGGTGAGCGCATGGGTCTCACAGCAAGTTAGAGGAGGGGTAAAGCCGCTAAGTGCTCCAAAATGCGATGGGAACTTATCCGAATTATTAGAGGGGAGATCTCTAAACAGACATATAAGTCCGATATACAGGTGTCCCCTTGAAATCATACCAGGGAAACCAGGTGGCTGTGAAGTTAACGGATCTACCTAAGGAGAAGGAGATAAGGTCCTCCATATCCAAAAAGTAATCAATCCTGTTAAACCATTGCTTGATTGAAGGGGGGGAGGTCGACCTCCAAAGGATCGGTATAACGGCCTTAGCCGCATTGCTAAGATGTCTCAGTAGTGAGCTCTTATATGTGTGGGCCCCGCCTGAAGTGAGGTTGAGGAGCCAAAACTCCGGGTTTTTAGGAACTACGTCTCCCAGTATCAATTCCGAACATGCAATGACTTCCCTCCAAAAGGAAGCTATAAGAGGGCATTCCCACCATATGTGCAAAAAGCTCCCCGGGCCTCCCTTACATCGCCAGCAAAGGGACGAGAGAGTAGGGAACATCTTGTTTAGCACTAAAGGGATCCTATACCATCTATACACAAGTTTATAAAGAGTTTCCATCGTAGTTGAGCATAGGGAGCTAGCCTGGGTATTACGGAAAATAGATTCCCAGTTAGATTGTAGCGCCAACTGCGGCAATTCCCTCTCCCAAGAACTTATAAAAGCAGGGGGCTGCGGGAAGAGATCTTCCATGATAAGCACATAGATTTGGGATATGGTGTGTGTAGGAGGTCGTGGGGAAATGCACAGTTTTTCAAAAGCGGTAAGCTCTCTAGTTATGTCAGAGAGATTCTTGGAAGATGATAAGAAATGGTGAATCTGAAGAAATTTCCAAAAATCGGGATTCGGAATGTTCCAAAGAGATTGAATATCTGAAAATGAGCGCACCCTGCCCGAACTCACCAGCTGACCGACCCTGAAAAGCCCAACCCCGGCCCAAAAGGTGAAGGCCGCTCCTTGAAGACCCGGGATAAATTCAGAATTAAAAAGAAAGGAAGTTAAGGGTGACCATTTGGAGGATATGTGGCCTCTCAGTCTAAGCTTTCTCCATAATTTGAGCGTGGGAGATACTGTGGGGTGGGAGACCTGCGGGAAGTCAGGAAGCCACGGCATGATTTCTATATAGTGTGATAGACAACCCTCTTCTAGAAGTACCCATTGTTTACAGTCTTTTGCTTGTGTCCATTCTAGAATTCTATTTAAATGTACCGCATGGAAGTAACTAGGGATGTGTGGAAGCTGTTGTCCACCCTGATGTTTCCTCCGAAATAATATGTCATGTTCAAATCTAGGTGTGTTGCTGCCCCAAACGAATGTTCGGATAAGGCCCTGAATATCATGGAACCATCGAGGGGGGATATGTATGGGGAGGGTTTGGAGAAAAAACAATATCCTGGGTAATGCGTTCATTTTGACTACATTAATTCTGCCAAACCAGGATAGTCGTAATCTCCTCCACTTTTGGAAGTCTATGCGAAGAGTTTTCAATAAGGGGTTAAAGTTTAGAGGGAATATTTTAGATAGGTCGTTGGAAAGCATAACCCCTAAGTATTTCAGCTTATGGTCATGCCAAGTGAAAGGGAAGGAGCTTTTCATACCCGCAAGCATATTAGGAGAAGTAGTCAGGTTCATTGCAATGGATTTGGAATAATTTATCTTGAAATTAGAAAGGGCTCCAAACCTGTCAAATTCCGACATCAGGTTGGGGAGTGAGATGACCGGGTTTGAAATTAGAGCGAGTAAATCATCGGCATATAGGGCCAATTTGTATTCATTCCCCTTCACTAGCAAACCAGAAATATTTTGATTAGCCCTTATACTTCTGGCTAAAGCCTCCATACATAAAACAAAAAGTAGCGGGGATAGTGGGCATCCCTGCCGTGTGCCATTTGAGATAGTGAAGGGGTCAGATAAGGAACCATTGATTTTAATTCTGGCAGAAGGAGTAGCATAGAGGGACAGAATTCTGTGGAGACAGGAGTTGCCCAGCCCTAGATGTTTCAAAATACCAATCAGAAAGTCCCAGTCCACCCTATCGAATGCTTTTTCAGCATCAGTCGACAGCAAGACTGAGGCGGACATGGATTGGTTAGCATAATGAATCATACTAAGTACCTTAGACGTGTTGTCTCTGGCCTCGCGACCTAAGACAAAACCAGCCTGATCCCCATGAATCAAATCTGGCAGCAAAAGCTTCAGACGATTTGCCACTAGTTTAGCGAAAAGTTTTATATCTATGTTCAAAAGTGAAATCGGCCTATAGCTAGAACAGAGACTGGGGTCTTTACCTTCTTTGGGCAAAACTGTGACATGAGCTTCAAGGGATTGAGGAGAGAATTGCGATGATTCGGAAATGGCGTTAAAGGCTCTTGTAAGAAGAGGGGTTAATTTTTCTTTGAAAGCTTTATAGTAAGCAATAGTAAACCCGTCAGGGCCTGGGCTTTTGCCGTTGGGCGAAGAGACAATGGCTTCCATGACTTCCTCAGTAGAGAAAGGAGCATCCAAGCCATCTGCATCCTCTTTGGATAGTGCCGGGAAGTCTAGAGATCTCAGATAGGCCGAAACCGCTGCTTGATGGGACAATTTATCTGGCCTCCCCTTTTGCCCGGAAAGGTTGTATAGGTTGGAATAATAATCCTGAAAAGCTTTAGCAATTTTAAAAGTCATGTTGGGGCTGGCCTAAACTATCTTTTATTGAATGAATGAAGGTGAGTGCGCGTTGTTCACGCAGAGTCTTGGCCAGTAATTTCCCGGGTTTGTTGCCCCATTGGTAGTATCTGCTTCTACACTTTCGATAAGAAAACTTAACCCTGTCAGAGAGTAGTTTATTCAGATCGGCCCGAGCAGTCTCAAGATCAGAATAGTGTTGGGGGGTTCGGGATTTTTTATGAAGAAGTTCTAGGGATTTTATCTTGGATAATAAGTCTTCTCTAAGTTATTCCCTCTGTTTTTTGCGGACTGAGCCCAACTGAATGCACCCCCCCCCCGCAGAACGCACTTATGTGCCTCCCACACAGAGATTCTGGAGACATCATCCGTATCATTAGCGCTAATATAGGAGTTTATAGCAGAGTCAAGTTGAGAGCAGCATGTCACGTCTTGCAATAAAGTATCATTAAAACGCCATGACCATTGACGGCGTGCGTTAAATGGTAGACGTATCGTGAGGTTAACCGGGGCATGGTCAGACCACACAATTTGCCCTATTGAAGAGTCTGAAATTAAATGTAAATGTCGGTGACTCAAAAATAAATAATCAATTCTGGAGTACGTCTGATGGGGGTGTGAATAAAAAGAAAAGTCCACCTCCGAAAAGTGTGTCAGCCTCCATGAGTCAATCAGCTGGTGGTCAAGCAGGGCACGGCGCACCCTCCTATACTCCTTCTCTGGTCTATATGCCACCTTCTTAGAAGTATCATGAAGGGGGTCAAGAGTCCAATTTAAATCCCCGCCCATCACTACCACACCTTCAAGTAAAGGCTCAGCTGCTTCCAAGACAGATGTCAGAAAGGAAGGCTGTTTAGTGTTGGGGGCGTAAACATTTAAAAAGGAAAAACGCTGGTCATGAATATCACACTTAACCAGCAACCCCCTACCTTCAAACAGTCTATGAGAGGAGACATTAAGGATAGGCAGGTGGCGGGCCAATAGGACTGCTACACCCAACGTTTTTCCGGAAGAGCTATTGGCCATAAAAACATGAGGGTAATAATGACACTTAAGTGATGGAACGTTACCAATCTTAAAGTGTGTTTCTTGAATAAGGGCAACGTCTACTCTCTCGTCTCTAAGCCATTTGAGGAGTTTAGATCTCTTCTCAGGGATATTCAGGCCTTTAACATTAAGAGTAGTTATACGTAAATCATCCGGACCTGTCATAATTTAAACTTTAACAAGTTCGCTAAAGACATCTCTACCATAGGAGTAAGGTGGGGAGGAAAAGGGACCTTAAGAAAGAACACAAACTTGGAAACGAGACAAGAAAAAGTATAGAAAGAGAATGCAATGCAGAAAGTCACATCGCAAAAAGAATCAATATCAAACCTTGTGGACAGCAATATGAGAAAAAAGACTGCTGCAAAAAGGATGGGAGTGGAAACCTGCCACCTCCCAACCCAGAGAAACAGGGGATGCAGCATAGTGGGGGTCTTACGGGGGGCCGTCCACAGTATAAAATATACTCAGTGCGAAAAAATACACCTAGGAATAAGGATGAATACAATTATGAACAATATAGAAAGAGGCCTAAATACTGTGAAGAAACAATGTCATAGGTTAGGGTGGAACATCCTAAATATGTTTCAAACACAACGTAATGATTACAATAACATTTCACCTATCTAAGCAAACCTTAACAAAACAGAGCACATAATTTAGAGGCAAGTAGTAACATTAAAAGGAGGAGCCCTATATGCATCTGTAGAAACCGTGACAGATACATCAAATCAAACAAAAGATTTTCATCATGGAGGTTTCGAGGATTGCGAGCCAGAAGGAGGAGTCTCCCGGATACGCGGGGATCGTACTTGTTGCCACAAGTCATCTGGAGGGATCACGGTTGTTATAGTAGGCTGATTGTGATAAGAGTCCCAGTCAGGTAACAATATAGGTGGTATGCCCAGAGTTGTGAGAAAAGCCGGTAAATCGGACGGGTTCGAGAGCACCGCCACTTTACCATTATGAGAAACCTGAAGAGAGAAAGGAAAGCCCCATCTATATTTCAGTTCAAGTTTCCGAAGGGTGTCAGTGAGCGGCTTCAGGGCTCTACGTTGTTGCAAGGTTGACCAAGCCAAATCAGGAAATAACTGAATCTTGTCACCCTGGAAATCTATATTATCAACTTGACGTGCTTTCCTCATTATCTCCTCCTTCTGAGCATAATAGTGCAGTCTACAGATAACATCTCTTGGCCTGTCTGACGATAAGCCTCGAGGCCGGAGGGCACGATGAGCTCTATCAAACACAATTTCCCCATTTGGATCCAGATCAAAAAGCTCACCGAAGATCGTGGTTAGTGCATTCGTCAAGTCAGCTTGCTGTACACTCTCTGGGAGCCCTCTTACCCTGATGTTATTCTGCCTCCCACGATTATCCATATCTTCAATGCGGGATTTGAGAAAGGTAATGTCATTCCTCTGATGAGAGATCACCTCTTGAAAATTGGATAGAGTAGCAAAGCTAGACGTCTCGTGTCGTTCCAATACATCGACTCTGGTCGCAATTTGAGACATGTCCTGTTGAAGCGCCGTCACCTCACGTTTGATGGTAGACAGTAGGCGAGTCTCCAGAGCCGAGAAATCTTGCTTCGTAGGAAGTGATTTGACATGGGCCAGAATCTCGCTAATCTCTGCTGTCAGAGAGGAGGTTAACGGAGGTTGCGGGGTCTGGGGAGCCGTCATGTCGTCCACCGGAGTATGTGAAATCGGGGAGTCTGAAACAGGCAGAGCGGTGGCCGGACTCGTTACCGTTGTGGTCAGGAACTGACGTAGATCCGACGAATGATGGGACCTTGATTTTGGAGTCTCGTCTGGCTTGGTCTTGGCCTTCGATTTCTTCGTGCCTCTCACCATGAGATCGGTTTACAAAGAAAGGCGATGTGATGTCTCTCTTACATCTCCCAGGTATTTAAAAAAAAAAAAAGTGCGCGGACCGTCGCCGTGCAGTAGCCCCCCACGTGGCTTTAAGGATACATCAGGCTAGGAGGAGCATCACCCAAACCACCAGGGATCAGCACATTATAATATGGGACTGCGGTCCGTGACCACAGTAAACTTCAGAGTATAAGTGCAGTATGCAGGGAATCGCTGGAGGCCACTTAGAATCTATAGAACTATAGGAGCCCCTCCCAAGTTGGTATGTCTAAAAGAAACCCGCAGTAAACCCCTATGCACGTGGGGAGCGTCGCTCTCACTCCCTCAGGTTGTTTTATTGTAGTGTGGGCATGCAGCCCTTATCCAAAATGGCGCCTCCGCCCTCACTTGCAGGGCCACTGTTGCTGGATGTTTAGAGGCCAGCCACACGGTTTTTCGTTGGTGGGAGCGGTAGAGCAGCGGTCCCTCTACAGCCGCGGCTCCCTAGTAAGGGGAGGAGGTGAGCGCGGCCCGCAGCACCCCCGGCGGCAGTCCGACGCGGATGCGGCCGTCACCCGCAGCGGGTCTCCGCCCCGGGTAGCGCCGCCGTAAAGGAGCTCACCGGACGTCCCTCCAGGTGGGGAGATGAGCGGGGGGGGACCACAGCAAAGGCCCGCGAGTCCCGGAGCGCCCGCCAGCGCCGAGCGCCGCACTTCCGGTCCGGGCCAAGCAGGAAATCGAGGCCCCGGCTTCAGGTGGATGGGTGGGCCGCAACCCGCACGGGAGCAGGAGGCCCCCGCCGGCTCCGCAGTCCACTCCACCCCACACAGGGACGCACTCTGGGTCAGTGGAAAGAGACCCGCCGCCAGCAACGACCCCAATCCGTCCAGGTAAGCGGGCGTCACTGTCTCCGGCTTCCTAAGGAGGGGAAGGCCGCAACCTGCAGGAACCCTTAAAAGGGCTCCCCGGCTCTGCAACCGAGACCCTCCAGTCCCAGGTAATATAGGGAGCAGGCACACTGGGTTATAGATGTTTTTAAACACTCAAAGTACTGTTTAAAGCTGGTAAAAGAGCAGGGCCAGCAGGAGTTCATAAAAATTACCTCCTCTCAGCTCACAAGCCTGGCCACGCCCCCCAAGGAAACATTTTAGCTATGCTACCAATACATTTTTAAATTGTTATGGTATTTTTAAAATGTAACATCTTTTTTTCCAGCTTATTGCATTTTTTTATTAAATAATTTGAGATTTACTTTAAAATTACTAAAATCTGAATAAGAAATTATTTAGCTTGTGGCTTGTTGGTCTGGGTGTATGATTTTTGCTTTGAGTGGAAAAGGCACCAGGTTCATATCCTGGATAAGTCTGTTTTCTAAGGTTCTTTAAAAGTGCTTAGTTCTATTATCTGATAGTATTTTAAAATACTTACTAATGTATTCCAACAGTTTCACTTACAAATTCATTAGTATACATGAAAATGCATGAACAGTTGGCTCGTTGGTCTAGGATTATGATTTTTGCTTAGGGTGCGAGAGGTCCCGGGTTCAAATCCCGAACGAGCCCATCTTCTCAGGTTCTTTTAAATCCCATGGTTCCATCATCTGATTGATGTCAAAAGCATCAAGTGAATTTTGCTTTTGAAAATCCATCAAAAAATATATACTTATGCATATTTAGTAAACGGTCAACCATTTGGTGTTATATTGGGTATACTGTAGATTCCATTTTGTCTAAGTAATCTTGAGTGGCTTCAAAGAAGTCTCATTTTGACAAATTAAAAACTGTCAAAATGAAATTACAGTTTTTTCTCTTACCTTGCTTTTTTCTAAGAAACAATGAGTGGCTTAAAAGAATAGGCTCTTTTTGACAAACAAAAAGGTCAACAATTAATTGCAGGTTTTTGTTTTTTTCTTTCTTCTTGGTCTGTATGCTTAAGTTGCACACAGTATGAGATAAGTCTTAGGTTCCAACTATCAGAAAAGTTCAAACTCTATAGGAACCCCTAAATCTTGGCACTGAACTTTCCAAATATGCATACTTGGACAAAAATTTACCTTAAGGAAACATTTTAGCTATGCTACCAATACATTTTTAAATTGTTATGGTATTTTTAAAATGTAACATCTTTTTTCCAGCTTATTGCATTTTTTATTAAATAATTTGAGCTTTAATTTAAAAATGGTAAAATCTGAATAAAAAATTATTTAGCTTGTGGTTTGTTGGTCTGGGTGTATGATTTTTGCTTTGGGTGCAAAAGGCCCCAGGTTCATATCCTGGATAAGCCTGTTTTCTTAGGTACTTTAAAAGTGCTTAGTTCTATTATCTGATAGTATTTTAAAATACTTACTAATGTATTCCAACAGGTTCACTTCCAATTTCATTAGTATGCATGAAAATGCTTGAACAGTTGGCTCGTTGGTCTAGGGGTATGATTCTCGCTTAGGGTGCGAGAAGTCCCTGGTTCAAATCCCTGACGAGCCCATCTTCTCAGGTTCTTTTAAATCCCATGGTTCCATTATCTGATTGATGTCAAAAGCATCAAGTGAATTTTGCTTTTGAAAATCCATCAAAAAATATATACTTATGCATATTTAGTAAACTGTCAACCATTTGGTGGTATATTGGGTATACTGTAGATTCCATTTTGTCTAAGTAATTGTCAAAGTCGAAAAATATAGCGACCTATGATGCCTTGTACTAACCCCAATGCACATGCCCGCTCCTCGCGCACCGACCCCCCCGTGCATACGCATCCCCTCAGGTCGCATAGGGGACGCTCTGGCGTCGCCTGCGCAGGGAGATGGGTATTTACAGCGGTGTTTGTGTGCGACTAGCGAGCGACTCGATCGCTACATATTTAACCAATATTATGCGTTTTATAGTTAATATTCCCCTTAATAATGTCAGCAAGTATGGTAAGTTTAAAACGGTTCTTGGACATGAGAAATTCTCCTTTACATGCTGGGAGGGTTCAGATAAAGGTTGGAGGGTAGTATTTGGTGTCCAGCTGTGGGGTATTGAAGAAGTGTTGTGTCTATGACAGTTGGGATCGATTCGCATAGTTCCTGCTCATGGTTATGCACAGAAGTAGAACATAAGATTAATTGCATTCAGAATAAATTACACAAATGCAGGGTGGGGGACTGGAATTCAGTCACCTCTTTCACACAGACCGAAAACAAATAGCCTTACTTACACTAAGCTTTGAGATTCTATGAAGAGGGCTTATACCTTTGTTTATGAATAGGTCCAGGTTTCTTTCCAGAATAATGAGTGCTGAGATGTCATTGTCTCAACTGAAAGAGGTGACCAGAGGGTAAACAAAGCACAGAGACAGAGTTTGTTTGGAAGATCCAAACAATAGGTTTCCCCAATACAACCAAGAGAGGAATTTAGAATACTGACAAGTCCTAGCCATCGCCCATTTCTTGAACTAACCAATGATCCCAGGTGCAATACATGTCCCACCCCCTAACCAATGAAAAGAGGACACATAGTATCTATTGAAGTATGTCTTGAGCTAGTACATAAATATAGTTTGAAATAGGCTTGGGGACACAAGAGTCTTCTCTCCACAACGGTTTTCATCATTGACTAACCCAGAGCTGGTAACCAGGACATGCGCAGCGAATCACTCCCCAGTGTGTAAGTACTCTCTCTGTGACCATTCTTAATCTCTGATTGTAATTGTGCCACGATCTCTCTCTCTCTCATTGTATGTTATTGTTTGCTATTGTGCTGCTATTGTGTATTTATGTGTAGTTATTTTGTTAGATATTGATGTTAGCTTGTAGTGTATGAATTGTCAACTGTATTTCCCCTTTTAATATAACTTAATCCTGTTAGTAAAGGTTTTGGAGCCTTAGCAAGGTATTGTGTGTTTATTACATTGCAGAGGGTATTCAGAGCGACTTAATTGCTCAAACAGCATTTACACTAGCAAGGTTAAGCAGCGTTATATCGCTGCAGTATTTCAGTTGTAAGGTTTACAATACAAACTCAATCATAGTGTGTTGCATACAAGGTTTACTGAGTGTCATCCCGTGAGCATCTGCGCCGCTCGTGTTCCCCTCGCGGTCACAGCGTCCACTACGCTAGTAGCGTATCATTACGGTAGTCGGCCGCCTATAGCGTGTTCGACACCAAGCGTTAAGCTGTGAGCGAGCGTGCCGCATGTGCGTCTCGGCCACGGCTAAGCATCTGCTACGCTAATTGCGTACCCTTACGGTACCCCATACGCCAATTGCGTACTGAGTCTCTTACCCACATATAGTGAATGTTATAAGATAAATATTTAGCTTTATCATAATCTTGAGTGGCTTCAAAGAAGTTTCATTTTGACAAATTAAAAACTGTACAAATTAAATTACAGGTTTTTCTCTTACCTTGCTTTTTTCTAAGAAACAATGAGTGGCTTAAAAGAATAGGCTCTTTTTGACAAACAAAAAGGTCAACAATTAATTGCAGGTTTTTGTTTTTTTCTTTCTTCTTGGTCTGTATGCTTAAGTTGCACACAGTATGAGACAAGTCTTAGGTTCCAACTATCAGAAAAGTTCAAACTCTATAGGAACCCCTAAATCTTGGCACTGAACTTTCCAAATATGCATACTTGGACAAAAATTTACCTTAAGGAAGCATTTTAGCTATGCTACCAATACATTTTTAAATTGTTTTGGTATTTTTAAAATGTAACATCTTTTTTTCCAGCTTATTGCATTTTTTTATTAAATAATTTGAGTTTTACTTTAAAAATGGTAAAATCTGAATAAGAAATTATTTAGCTTGTGGCTTGTTGGTCTGGGTGTATGATTTTTGCTTTGAGTGGAAAAGGCACCAGGTTCATATCCTGGATATGTCTGTTTTCTCAGGTTCTTTAAAAGTGGTTAGTTCTATTATCTGATAGTATTTTAAAATACTTACTAATGTATTCCAACAGTTTCACTTCCAATTTCATTAGTATGCATGAAAAGGCATGAACAGTTGTGTCGTTGGTCTAGGGGTATGATTCTCGCTGAGGGTGCGAGAGATCCCGGGTTCAAATCCCGGACGAGCCCATTTTCTCAGGTTCTTTTAAATCCCATGGTTCCATGGTTCCATTATCTGATTGATGTCAAAAGCATCAAGTGAATTTTGCTTTTGAAAATCCATCAAAAAATATATACTTATGCATATTTAGTAAACTGTCAACCATTTGGTGGTATATTGGGTATACTGTAGATTCCATTTTGTCTAAGTAACCTTGAGTGGCTTCAAAGGAGTCTCATTTTGACAAATAAAAAACTGTCAAAATGAAATTACAGGTTTTTCTCTTACCTTGCTTTTTTCTAAGAAACAATGAGTGGCTTAAAAGAATAGGCTCTTTTTGACAAACAAAAAGGTCAACAATTAATTGCAGGTTTTTGTTTTTTTCTTTCTTCTTGGTCTGTATGCTTTAAGTTGCACACAGTATGAGACAAGTCTTAGGTTCCAACTATCAGAAAAGTTCAAACTCTATAGGAACCCCTAAATCTTGGCACTGAACTTTCCAAATATGCATACTTGGACAAAAATTTACCTTAAGGAAACATTTTAGCTATGCTACCAATACATTTTTAAATTGTAATGGTATTTTTAAAATGTAACATCTTTTTTTCCAGCTTACTGCATTTTTTTATTAAATAATTTGAGTTTTACTTTAAAAATGGTAAAATCTGAATAAGAAATTATTTAGCTTGTGGCTTGTTGGTCTGGGTGTATGATTTTTGCTTTGGGTGCAAAAGGCCCCAGGTTCATACCCTGGATGCAGGGCCGGTGCTAGGGTGTTCGGCGCCCCCCTGCAAACTATAAATTTGCGCCCTCCCATATTCCTTTGGTGCGCGCCGGGAAAAGGGGTGTGGACTCACAAGTAAGGGGCATGGCCACACAGTAGTACCCCCATTTAAAATTACGCCACAATATAGCACAATCTTATTAATCTTATACGTAATGCCCCACCCGTAGTAGTAGTAGCGTCCTTATACGTAATGCCCCACCCGTAGTAGTAGCGTCCTTATATGTAATGCACCCCAGTAGTAGTAGCATCCTTATACATAATGCCCCCCCCAGTAGTAGTAGCATCCTTATACATAATGCCCCCCTGTAGTAGTGTCCTTATACATAATGCCCCCCTGTAGTAGTAGCATCCTTATACATAATGCCCCCCTGTAGTAGTAGTGTCCTTATACATAATGCCCCCCTGTAGTAGTAGTGTCCTTATACATAATGCCCCCCCAGTAGTAGTAGCATCCTTATACATAATACACCCACAGTAGTAGTAGCGTCCTTATACGTAGTGCACCCCCAGTAGTAGATGCGTCCTTATACGTAATACCCCCCAGTAGTAGTAGCGTCCTTATACGTAGTGCACCCCCAGTAGTATTAGCGTCCTTATACGTAGTGCACCCCCAGTAGTATTAGCGTCCTTATACGTAATGCCATCCCAGTAGTAGTAGCGTTCTTATACGTAATGCGCCCCCAGTAGTAGCACCATCCTTATACATAATGCCCCCCGCAGTAGTAGCATCCTTATACGTAATGCCCTCCCCCCAGTAGTAGTAGCATTGTTATACGTAATGCCCTCCCGGTAATAGTAGCATCCTTATACATAATGCCCCCAAGTAGTAGTATCGTCCTTATACGTAATGCCCCCGCAGTAGTAGTGGCGTTCTTATACATAGTGCACCCTAGTAGTAGCGTCCTTACACGTAATGGCCCCCCCAGTAGTAGCGTTGTTACACGTAATGCCCCCCTGTAGTAATAGCGTCCTTATACGTAATGCCCCCCCAGTAGTGGCGTCCATAGAGCGCGCGCACAGACATACCACACACACACAATTCACACACACACACTTCTCTCTCACCCTACACTTACCTAATCCAGTCTCTCTCTGTACAGCAGCCAGGTCCGTGTAGCTCCGCCCCCTTATGGTCCGTTTAGCCACGCCCCTACCGGCACGTGTAGCTCCGCCCCCTTCTGTCCCGTACTCGGCGCTCTCACACAGATGAGCTGAGGGGAGGGAGGAGGCTTTTCATGCTACAGGTGCCCGCTGCCAGTGTCTGTCAGACACAGCAGAGGCGGCAGCAGCAGCAGGGGGGACAGGACGGCGCAGCAGGGAAGGGATGCAGAGCAGTGAAGGCGCCTATGCGTCCCAGCACCTCCCTGCACTGCATCCCTTCGCTGAGCGGGTAGCGCCGGGCCTGCCTGGATGAGCCTGTTTTCTTAGTCATTTCAGCCACAGTCGTGTGGCAGACCCTGTGGCTGAAATGAAGGGTTTGTTAAAGTGTGCATGTCCTGTTTATACAACATAAGGGTGGGTGGGAAGGCCCAAGGACAATTCCATCTTGCACCTCTTTTTTTTATCTCTGCATCATGTGATATTTGGGGCTAATTTTTTTTTAAGTGCCATCCTGTCTGACACTGCAGTGCCACTCCTAGATGGGCCAGGTGTTTGTGCCGCATAGCTTAGTCATCCAGCGACCTCGGTGCAAATTTTAGGACTAAAAATAATATTGTGAGGTGTTCAGAATAGACTGGAAATGAGTGGAAATTATGGTTATTGAGGTTACTAATACTATGGGATCAAAATTACCCCCAAATTCTATGATTTAAGCTGTTTTTGAGGGGGTTTTGAGAAAGAAAAAATAACACCCGAATCCAAAACACACCCGAATACGACAAAAAATGTTCAGGGAGGTTTTGCCAAAACGCGTCCAAATCCAAAACACTGCTGCAGAACCGAATCCAAACCAAAACCCGAAAAATCTCTAGTCCTAAGGTTAAAAAAAAATAAGATTTTACTTACCGATAAATCTATTTCTCGGAGTCCGTAGTGGATGCTGGGGTTCCTGAAAGGACCATGGGGAATAGCGGCTCCGCAGGAGACAGGGCACAAAAAGTAAAGCTTTTTCAGATCAGGTGGTGTGCACTGGCTCCTCCCCCTATGACCCTCCTCCAGACTCCAGTTAGGTACTGTGCCCGGACGAGCGTACACAATAAGGGAGGATTTTGAATCCCGGGTAAGACTCATACCAGCCACACCAATCACACCGTACAACCTGTGATCTAAACCCAGTTAACAGTATGATAACAGCGGAGCCTCTGAAAGATGGCTTCCTTCAACAATAACCCGAATTAGTTAACAATAACTATGTACAATTTATGCAGATAATCCGCACTTGGGATGGGCGCCCAGCATCCACTACGGACTCCGAGAAATAGATTTATCGGTAAGTAAAATCTTATTTTCTCTATCGTCCTAGTGGATGCTGGGGTTCCTGAAAGGACCATGGGGATTATACCAAAGCTCCCAAACGGGCGGGAGAGTGCGGATGACTCTGCAGCACCGAATGAGAGAACTCCAGGTCCTCCTTAGCCAGAGTATCAAATTTGTAAAATTTTACAAACGTGTTCTCCCCTGACCACGTAGCTGCTCGGCAAAGTTGTAATGCCGAGACCCCTCGGGCAGCCGCCCAAGATGAGCCCACCTTCCTTGTGGAGTGGGCCTTTACAGATTTAGGCTGTGGCAGGCCTGCCACAGAATGTGCAAGTTGGATTGTGCTACAGATCCAACGAGCAATCGTCTGCTTAGACGCAGGAGCACCCATCTTGTTGGGTGCATACAATATAAACAACGAGTCAGATTTTCTGACTCCAGCTGTCCTTGCAATATATATTTTTAATGCTCTGACAACGTCCAGTAACTTGGAGTCCTCCAAGTCACTTGTAGCCGCAGGCACTACAATAGGCTGGTTCAGATGAAATGCTGACACCACCTTAGGGAGAAAATGCGGACGAGTCCGCAGTTCTGCCCTGTCCGAATGGAAAATCAGATATGGGCTTTTGTAAGATAAAGCTGCCAATTCTGATACTCTCCTGGCAGAAGCCAGGGCTAGAAGCATGGTCACTTTCCAAGTGAGATATTTCAATCCACCTTATTTAGTGGTTCAAACCAATGAGATTTTAGAAAGTCCAAAACCACATTGAGATCCCACGGTGCCACTGGAGGCACCACAGGAGGCTGTATATGCAGCACTCCCTTAACAAAGGTCTGGACTTCAGGGACTGAAGCCAATTCTTTTTGAAAGAAAATCGACAGGGCCGAAATTTGAACCTTAATAGATCCCAATTTGAGACCCATAGACAATCCTGATTGCAGGAAATGTAGGAATCGACCCAGTTGAAATTCCTCCGTCGGAGCACTCCGATCTTCGCACCACGCAACATATTTTCGCCAAATTCGGTGATAATGTTGCACGGTTACTTCCTTCCTTGCTTTAATCAAAGTAGGAATGACTTCTTCCGGCATGCCTTTTTCCTTTAGGATCCGGCGTTCAACCGCCATGCCGTCAAACGCAGCCGCGGTAAGTCTTGAAACAGACAGGGACCCTGCTGAAGCAAGTCCCTCCTTAGAGGTAGAGGCCACGGATCTTCCGTGATCATCTCTTGAAGTTCCGGGTACCAAGTCCTTCTTGGCCAATCCGGAACCACTAGTATCGTTCTTACGCCTCTTTGCCGTATAATTCTCAATACTTTTGGTATGAGAGGCAGAGGAGGAAACACATACACCGACTGGTACACCCAAGGCGTTACCAGCGCGTCCACAGCTATTGCCTGCGGATCTCTTGACCTGGCGCAATACCTGTCCAGTTTTTTGTTGAGGCGAGACGCCATCATGTCCACCATTGGTCTTTCCCAACGGGTTACCAGCATGTGGAAGACTTCTGGATGAAGTCCCCACTCTCCCGGGTGAAGATCGTGTCTGCTGAGGAAGTCTGCTTCCCAGTTGTCCACTCCCGGGATGAACACTGCTGACAGTGCTATCACATGATTCTCTGCCCAGCGAAGAATCCTTGCAGCTTCTGCCATTGCACTCCTGCTTCTTGTGCCGCCCTGTCTGTTCACATGGGCGACTGCCGTGATGTTGTCCGACTGGATCAACACCGGTTTTCCCTGAAGCAGAGGTTCTGCCTGGCTTAGAGCATTGTATATTGCTCTTAGTTCCAGAATGTTTATGTGAAGAGACGTTTCCAGGCTCGTCCATACTCCCTGGAAGTTTCTTCCTTGTGTGACTGCTCCCCAGCCTCTCAGGCTGGCGTCCGTGGTCACCAGGATCCAATCCTGTATGCCGAATCTGCGGCCCTCCAATAGATGAGGACTCTGCAACCACCACAGAAGAGACACCCTTGTCCTTGGAGACAGGGTTATCCGTAGGTGCATCTGAAGATGCGACCCTGACCATTTGTCCAACAGATCCCTTTGGAAAATTCTTGCGTGGAATCTGCCGAATGGAATTGCTTCGTAAGAAGCCACCATTTTTCCCAGGACTCTTGTGCATTGATGTACAGACACCTTTCCTGGTTTTAGGAGGTTCCTGACAAGCTCGGATAGCTCCTTGGCTTTTTCCTCCGGGAGAAAAACCTTTTTCTGAACCGTGTCCAGAATCATCCCTAGGAACAGCAGACGAGTTGTCGGCATTAACTGGGATTTTGGAATATTCAGAATCCACCCGTGCTGTTTTAGCACTTCTTGAGACAGTGCTAATCCCATCTCTAGCTGTTCTCTGGACCTCGCCCTTATTAGGAGATCGTCCAAGTATGGGATAATTAATATGCCTTTTCTTCGAAGAAGAATCATCATCTCGGCCATTACCTTTGTAAAGATCCGAGGTGCCGTGGACAATCCGAACGGCAGCGTCTGAAACTGATAGTGACAGTTTTGTACAACGAACCTGAGGTACCCCTGGTGTGAGGGGTAAATTGGAACGTGGAGATACGCATCCTTGATGTCCAAGGATACCATAAAGTCCCCCTCTTCCAGGTTCGCTATCACTGCTCTGAGTGACTCCATCTTGAACTTGAACTTCTTTATGTACAGGTTCAAGGACTTCAGATTTAGAATAGGCCTTACCGAGCCATCCGGCTTCGGTACCACAAAAAGAGTGGAATAATACCCCTTCCCTTGTTGTAGAAGAGGTACCTTGACTATCACCTGCTGAGAGTACAGCTTGTGAATGGCTTCCAAAACCGTCTCCCTTTCGGAGGGGGACGTTGGTAAAACAGACTTCAGGAAACGGCGAGGTGGATCTGTCTCTAATTCCAACCTGTACCCTTGAGATATTATCTGCAGGATCCAGGGATCTACCTGCGAGTGAGCCCACTGCGCGCTGTAATTTTTGAGACGACCGCCCACCGTCCCCGAGTCCGCTTGAGAAGCCCCAGCGTCATGCTGAGGCTTTTGTAGAAGCCGGGGAGGGCTTCTGTTCCTGGGAAGGAGCTGCGTGTTGCTGTCTCTTCCCTCGACCTCTGCCTCGTGGCAGATATGAATAGCCCTTTGCTCTCTTATTTTTAAAGGAACGAAAGGGCTGCGGTTGAAAAGTCGGTGCCTTTTTCTGTTGGGGAGTGACTTGAGGTAGAAAGGTGGATTTCCCGGCTGTAGCCGTGGCCACCAAATCTGATAGACCGACTCCAAATAACTCCTCCCCTTTATACGGCAAAACTTCCATATGCCGTTTTGAATCCGCATCGCCTGTCCACTGTCGCGTCCATAAAGCTCTTCTGGCCGAAATGGACATAGCACTTACCCGTGATGCCAGTGTGCAGATATCCCTCTGTGCATCACACATATAAAGAAATGCATCCTTTATTTGTTCTAACGACAGTAAAATATTGTCCCTGTCCAGGGTATCAATATTTTCAATCAGGGACTCTGACCAAACTACCCCAGCACTGCCCATCCAGGCAGTCGCTACAGCTGGTCGTAGTATAACACCTGCATGTGTGTATATACTTTTTTGGATATTTTCCATCCTCCTATCTGATGGATCTTTAAGTGCGGCCGTCTCAGGAGAGGGTAACGCCACTTGTTTAGATAAGCGTGTTAGCGCCTTGTCCACCCTAGGAGGTGTTTCCCAGCGCTCCCTAACCTCTGGCGGGAAAGGGTATAATGCCAATAATTTCTTTGAAATTATCAGCTTTTTATCAGGGGCAACCCACGCTTCATTACACACGTCATTTAATTCTTCTGATTCAGGAAAAACTATAGGTAGTTTTTTCATACCCCACATAATACCCTGTTTAGTGGTACCTGTAGTATCAGCTAAATGTAACGCCTCCTTCATTGCCAAAATCATATAACGTGTGGCCCTACTGGAAAATACGGTTGAATCGTCACCGTCACCACTGGAGTCAGTGCCTGCGTCTGGGTCTGTGTCGACCGACTGAGGCAAAGGGCGTTTCACAGCCCCTGACGGTGTTTGAGTCGCCTGGACAGGCACTAATTGATTGTCCGGCCGCCTCATGTCGTCAAACGACTGCTTTAGCGTGTTGACACTATCCCGTAGTTCCATAAATAAAGGCATCCATTCTGGTGTCGACTCCCTAGGGGGTGACATCCTCATATTTGGCAATTGCTCCGCCTCCACACCAATATCGTCCTCATACATGTCGACACACACGTACCGACACACAGCAGACACACAGGGAATGCTCCTAACGAAGACAGGACCCACTAGCCCTTTGGGGAGACAGAGGGAGAGTTTGCCAGCACACACCAAAAGCGCTATATATATATATCAGGGATAGCCTTATAATAAGTGCTCCCTTATAGCTGCTTTGTTATATCAAAATATCGCCATAAATTTGCCCCCCCCTCTCTGTTTTACCCTGTTTCTGTAGTGCAGTGCAGGGGAGAGACTTGGGAGCCGTCCTGACCAGCGGAGCTGTGAGAGGAAATGGCGCCGTGTGCTGAGGAGATAGGCCCCGCCCCTTTTCTGGCGGGCTCGTCTCCCGCTATTTAGAAAAATCAGGCAGGGGTTAAATATCTCCATATAGCCTCTAGGGGCTATATGTGAGGTATTTTTAGCCTTTATAGGTATTCATTTGCCTCCCAGGGCGCCCCCCTCCCAGCGCCCTGCACCCTCAGTGACTGCCGTGTGAAGTGTGCTGAGAGGAAAATGGCGCACAGCTGCAGTGCTGTGCGCTACCTTTAGAAGACTGCAGGAGTCTTCAGCCGCCGATTCTGGACCTCTTCTGTCAGCATCTGCAAGGGGGCCGGCGGCGCGGCTCCGGTGACCATCCAGGCTGTACCTGTGATCGTCCCTCTGGAGCTTGATGTCCAGTAGCCAAGAAGCCAATCCATCCTGCACGCAGGTGAGTTGACTCCTTCTCCCCTCAGTCCCTCGCTGCAGTGATCCTGTTGCCAGCAGGAATCACTGTAAAATAAAAAACCTAGCTAAACTTTTTCTAAGCAGCTCTTTAGGAGAGCCACCTAGATTGCACCCTTCTCGGCCGGGCACAAAAATCTAACTGGAGTCTGGAGGAGGGTCATAGGGGGAGGAGCCAGTGCACACCACCTGATCTGAAAAAGCTTTACTTTTTGTGCCCTGTCTCCTGCGGAGCCGCTATTCCCCATGGTCCTTTCAGGAACCCCAGCATCCACTAGGACGATAGAGAAATAGGATTTTAATACCTACCGGTAAATCCTTTTCACTTAGTCCGTAGAGGATGCTGGGGATGCTTCAAGAACCATGGGGTATAGATGGGATCCGCAGGAGACATGGGCACTTTAAGACTTTAAATAGGTGTGAACTAGCTTCTCCCTCTATGCCCCTCCTCCAGACTCCAGTTATAGGAACTGTGCCCAGGGAGACGGACATTTCGAGAAAAAGGATTTATTGTTAAACTAAGGGTGAGATACATACCAGCTCACACCACAAAAACGCCGTACAACATGGCATGAAACAAAAGTCCAGTCAACAGCATGAACAAAATCAGCAACGGCTGACCATTACTGAAACACAACCTTTGTGTAACACAAGCAATAACTATTAAACAAGTACTGCAGATAGTGTCACACAGGGACGGGCGCCCAGCAATCTCTACGGACTAAGAGAAAAGGATTTACCGGTAGGTATTAAAATCCTATTTTTTTTAACCTTAGGACCAGAGATGTGCACCGGAAATTTTTCGGGTTTTGTGTTTTGGTTCCGCGGCCGTGTTTTGGATTCGGACGCGTTTTGGCAAAACCTCCCTGAAAATTTTTTGTCGGATTCGGGTGTGTTTTAGATTCGGGTGTTTTTTTTTCAAAAACCCCTCAAAAACAACTTAAAATCCTATTTTCTCATAAGTCCTAGAGGATGCTGGGGATGCTTTAAGAACCATGGGGTTTATACCAAAGCTCTAGAACGGGCGGGAGAGTGCGGATGACTCTGCAGCACCGATTGACCAAACAAGAGGTCCTCCTCAGCCAGGGTATCAAACTTGTAAAACTTCGCAAAGGTGTTTGATCCCGACCAAGTAGCAGCTCGGCAAAGCTGTAATGCCGAGACCCCTCGGGCAGCCGCCCAGGATGAGTCCACCTTTCTGGTAGAATGGGCTTTCGCCGATTTCGTTAATGGCAATCCTGCCGTAGAATGAGCCTGCTAAATCGTATTACAGATCCAGCATGCAATAGTCTGCTTGGAAGCAGGAGCCCCAATCTTGTTGGGAGCCCACAGGACAAACAGAGCCTCGGTTTTCCTAATCTGAGCCGTTCTGGCGACATAGATTTTCAAAGCTTTGACCACATTGAGAGACTTTGACTCCGCCAAGGCATCAGTAGCCACTGGCACCACAATAGGCTAGTTTACGTGAAACGATGACACCACTTTTGGCAGAAATTGCTGACGAGTTCTCAACTCTGCTCTATCTGCATGGAAGATCAAATAGGGTTTTTTTTTTAGACAAAGCCGCCATTTCAGACACCCACCTTGCGGATGCCAAGGCCAAAAGCATGACCACTTTCCAAGTAAGGAATTTCAACACAACCTTACGCAAAGGTTCAAACCAATGAGATTGTAGGAACTGCAACACCACATTAAGATCCCATAGTGCCACTGGGGGCACAAAGGGAGGTTGGATGTGCAGCACGCTCTTCACGAAGGTCTGAACTTCTGGAAGGGAGGCAAATTCCTTCTGAAAGAAAATAGATAAGGCCGAAATTTGTACTTTAATGGAGCTTAACTTTAGGCCCGCATCCACACCTGCTTGCAAAAAATGGAGCAAACGCCCCAGCTGAAATTCTTCCGTAGGAGCCTTCTTGGATTCACACTAAGACATATTTTCTCCAAATATGGTGGTAATGCTTTGCTGTTACTTCTTTTCTAGCCTGAAGTAGTGTGAGAATGACTTCAATGGGAATACCCTTTCGGGCTAGGATTTGGCGTTCAACCGCCATGCCGTCAAACGCAGCCGTGATACACGCACGGTACTTGCTGTAACAGGTCTTCTCGTAGAGGAAGAGGCCAGGGATCTTTATGAGTAATTCTTGAAGATCTGGATACCAAGCCCTCCTTGGCCAGACCGGAACAATGAGGATCGCCTGAACCTTTGTTCTTATGATCTTTATCACATTCGGAATGAGTGGAAGTGGAGGGAACCCATAGACCGACTGAAACACCCACGGAGTCACCAGGGCGTCCACAGCTATTGCTTGAGGGTCCCTCGACCTGGAACAATATCTCGGAAGTTTCTAGTTGAGGCGGGACGCCATCATGTCTATTTGAGGAATACCCCAACGACTTGTCACTTTTGCAAAAACCTCTTGATGAAGACCCACTCTCCTGGATGGAGATCGTGTCTGCTGAGGAAGTCTGCTTCCCAGTTGTCCATTCCTGGAATGAAGACTGCTGACAGAGTGCTTGCATGTCTTTCCACCCAGCGAAGAACTGTCGTGGCCTCGGCCATCGCAACTCTGCTCTTTGTTCTGCCCTGGCGGTTTATGTCGCCACTGCTGTTATGTTGTCTGACTGAATCAAGACTGGCAGACCGCGAAGATGTTCCGCTTGCAGAATGCCGTTGTAAATGGCCCTTAATTCCAGAATGTTTATGTGCAGACAAGCTTTTTGGCTTGACCATTTTCCCTGAAAGTTTCTCCCCTGTGTGACTGCTCCCCAGCCTCGGAGACTTGCATCTGTGGTCACCAGGATCCAATCCTGAATCCTGAACCTGCGTCCCTCCAGAAGGTGAGAACTGTGCAGCCACCACAGAAGGGAGATCCTGGTCCTGGAAGATAGGATTATTTTCCGGTGCATGTCCAGGTGAGACCCGGACCACTTGTCCAACAGGTCCCACTGAAACACCCTGGCATGGAACCTGCCATACAGAATGGCCTCGTAGGCCACCACCAGTAACCGAGTGCATTGAAGAACTGACACTTTTGCCGGTTTCAGAATCTGTTTTACCATATTCTGTATTTCCAGAGCCTTTTCCACTGGAAGAAAAACTCTGTAATTCTGTATCCAGAATCATACCCAGGATCGACAGCTGTGTCATCGGAGCCAACTGTGATTTTGGCAAGTTTAGGAGCCAACCATTTTGTTGCAGAATCATCAGTGAGAGCGCAACATTTTTCAGCAATTGCTCCCTGGGTATCGCCTTTATGAGGAGATCATACAAGTACGGGATAATTGTAACTCCCTGCTTGAACAGGAGAAGCATCCTGTCCGCCATAACCTTGGTGAAAATCCTTGGTGCTGTGGACAGACCAAACGGCAATGTCTGAAATTGGTAATGACAATCCTGAACAGCAAACCTCAGGTATGCCCGATGTGTAGGATATATGGGAACATGTAAGTAAGCATCCTTTATGTCGACCGACACCATAAAATCCCCCTCCTCCAGACTGGAGATCACTGCTCGGAGAGATTCCATCTTGAATTTGAATTTTTTTTAGAAAGAAATTGAGGGATTTTAGGTTCAGAATCGGTCTGACAGCCATCCGGCTTCGGGACCACGAACAGACTCGAATAAAAACCCTCTCCCCAGTGTGATGGGGGTACCGTGACAATGACTTGATTTTTGACACAGCTTTAGTATTGCCGCGCATACTACCTCCCTCTCTAGATGAGAAGCTGGCAAGGCCGATTTGAAAAATCGGTGAGGGGGCACATCTTGAAACTCTAATTTGTACCCTTGGGTTACTATTTCCAATATCCTAGGATCTAGGTCCGAGTGTACCCAGACCTGACTGAAGAGTTTGAGACGTGCCCCCACCGGTGCGGACTCCCGAAGAGGAGCCCCAGCGTCATGCGGTGGATTTGGTAGAAGCCGGAGAGGACTTCTGCTCTTAGGAACTTGCCACAGCCTGTGACCTCTTTCCCCTTCCTCTTGCAGCAAGGGAGGACCCTCGTCCTTTTTTAAATTTATTGGGCCGAAAGGACTGCATCTGATAGTGCAGCGTTTTCTTCTGTTGTACAGGAACATAAGGTAAAAATGACGACTTACCCGCGGTAGCCGTAGATACCATGTCAGTGAGGCCGTCATCAAACAAGACACCACCATTAAACGGTAAAGACTCAATCGCCTTCTTAGAGTCAGCATCAGTATTCCATTGATGAATCCACAATGCTCTCCTAGCCGAGACAGCCATGGCATTGGCCCTTGATCCCAAAAGGCCAATATCCCTGGCAGCTTCTTTTAAATATGCTGCAGCGTCCCTGATATGACCCAGAGTCAAAAGCACGTTATCCCTGTCCAGAGTATCTATCTCAGATGACGTTATCTGTCCATTTTTCAATAGCGCTACTCACCCATGCCGAAGCAACGGCAGGCCTGAGTAGCGAACCTGTAGTGACATAAATGGATTTTAGCGTATTTTCCTGCTTCCGATCCGCAGGATCCTTTAAGGCTGCTGTGTCCGGAGACGGAAGCGCCACTTTCTTGGACAGACGCGATAGAGCTTTGTCCACTGTGGGGGTTGACTCCCACTTTTCCCTGTCCCCCGAGGGGAACGGATATGCCACTGGAATTCTTTTGGGAATCTGTACCTTCTTGTAAGGATTTTACCAAGCCTTTTCAAAAAGCGCATTCAGTTCATGAGAGGGAGGAAATGTTACCTCAGGTTTCTTTCCTTTAAACATACTGACCCTAGTATCAGGAACAGCAGGGTCCTCCGTGATAGGCAATATGTCTTTTATCGCCACAATCATGTACTGAATGCTCTTAGCCAGTTTAGGATTCAATCTGGCATCACTATAGTCGACACTGGAATCAGAGTCCGTGTCGGTATCTGTATCAGCTATCTGGGTAAATGCACGTTGTGACAATGCATCTTCCATGGATTTTCTCCATGTCTGGTTCTTAGGCTCTGATTTATCTAATCTCTTAGTCAACCGAGCCACATTTGCATTCAAAACACTCAACATATTTACTCAGCAGTCGGCGGTGCCGACAGGGTCACTCCCACCTCCTTTTGTCCCCACACCGGCCTCCTCCTGGGAAGAGCACTCAGCCTCAGACATGTCGACACACACGTACCGACACCTACAAACACACTGGGCTATAGGGGACAGACCCATAGCAAAGCCTGTTAGAAAGACACAGAAGGAGTTTGCCAGCTCACAACTCAGCGCCCAACCCGGTACTGAGACTTTACATACAATGCCTCAGACCTGCTAACGCTTTTATAATAAAGATAATAGCACCAAATCTACTGTCGCCGCCCCCCCCCCATCATTTTGCACCCTTTTACTTGTACAGCAGTGTGGAGGTCAGGGCCAGCGTCTCTGCAGCTTCTGTGAAGAGAAAATGGTGCTGGTCAGAGCTGTGAGGGCTAAGCCACGCCCCTCACCGGCGCGCTTCAGTCCTGCTCAAAGCTACATAATTATACTCGGGGGTCTATATTTAGTGCCTAGGCACTTTTAATATACTTATTTGCCAGTCAAAACTTTAGTATTCATGCTGCCCAGGGCGCCCCCCCTGCGCCCTGTCAGTGCCACTGTGTATGTGGGAGTATGGCGTGCAGCACGACTGCTGCGCGGTACCTCAACACTGAAGTCTTCTGCCATCACTGAAGTCTTCTTTTACTCACCCGGCTTCTTTCTTCTGGCTCTGCAAGGGGGATGACGGCGCGGCTCCGGGAACGAGCAGCTAGGCGCACCAAATGATCGGACCCTCTGGAGCTAATGGTGTCCAGTAGCTTAAGAAGCAGAGCCTTTGAACTCACAGAAGTAGGTCTGCTTCTCTCCCCTCAGTCCCACGATGCAGGGAACCTGTTGCCAGCAGTGCTTCCTGAACATAAAAAACCTAAGTCTTTTTTCAGAGAAACTCTGGAGAGCTCCCCTGTGTGTGACCAGTCTCCCTGGGCACAGAATCTAACTGGAGTCTAGAGGAGGGGCATAGAGGAGCCAGTTCACACCCATTTAAAGTCAGTTCACACCCATTTAAAGTCTTAAAGTGCCCATGAGTCCTGCGAATCCCGTCTATACCCCATGGTTCTTGAAGCATCCCCAGCATCCTCTAGGATGTATGAGAAATTCTGGCACAAGGTGTTGAACCTTATAAATTCCATATTCTCCCTCCACCTTCCTTTCATGCCTGCAGTGCTTACAAATAGAGAGATGGAATTTGCCCACCACGGTGTTCAGATTTGCCCCATCTCTCTATGTCATACTTACACTAACCAAGAACGTAATTCTCAAATCATTGGATTTCGCAATCCCCACACGTTTAGAGCACCTAAAAACTCTATTGCTCAGTACCCTATACTTTGAGCAACAGTTTACCCTCCCTAAAATAGATAAAAATGCAAATCACTTTTATAAAAAATGTAATCTTTATCTGGAATACTAAGACGTCCAACCCACTAACACATCACAAATTTCTTTGATGTGTCTTACCATTCTGCTACCCGATTGCTTCTAAATGTCTGCCAAAGCCTTGGAATAACCCAGAAGTACCTGGTATTTATCTGCCCATTTCCTCTAAGCAGAATAAATGCATTATCTATGTACCTCTAATGCCACATTATCTTCCCTCCCCCTCCCATCCCCATTTGTCCATTGTCTATGTTCTTGAGTATTTTAGTTCTGCTTTCCATATGTGTGGCATTCATATACACCCTCACCATGATAAAAATGCATTTCGCTAATATATGCCTGGGAGATTCTGCCCCCCCCCCCCTCCCCTCCCCCCCGATAGCGAACAGGTGTCTGTTTCACTTGGACAATATTGGTCTCTTACCCATCCCCCTTTGGGAACCTCAATGACACCCGATTGGTATGAACGCTGTGGACATTGGGACAGTACCTGCATGTTTTGAAGTTACAGTATTTTGATATAACGGAGGACCCATCTGTACCTTGGCTGACTGAGGCGTTAGTCCCGATCAGGCATACGCAGCATACCTGGACGCAAGGAGGCACGCCTAGTCGAAGGGAGGCACACAGAGCGTTTGGCGTTACCTTTGAGTGTAATACCTAAGATCATCCAGCAGATGTCGCTTTTTAAAATCACCAATGTGCAAGCGTGTGGTCTCCATTAAAATACAATACTGAACTACAGCGTAAGAACTACTTTACTGGTGCGTCTCATTACGCTACATTATGCTACAGTATGTCATACAGTATAGGACAGTATATACAGTACAGATGCAATAGTACAGCATATACAGATGCAAACGAACAAGTTACAGATACAGTATGGTCTATTGATGTAAGGGATATGGGAGTGTCCTAATCCCGTCGTATTAAGTATAATGGGGAGAGATAAAAGCTCCTCCCTAAGTTCCTGGATGCCGAATCACTGTGTATAGTTTATACAGACACAAATGAACGTGTTAAAACACTTGTGTATGCAGACGCAATTAATGTGTGAAAGGAATAATATAGCTCATTGACTTTACAGTGTGTACAGTGCACTAAATGAGCATCCGAGTCCCCTAAGAGCATAAACGAACACCACTGTGAAGGAATCGCTCTTTGCAGTACTTTTACACATGAACTTGAGAATCTTCCATGCAGTGTTGTGGGCAAGTGATGAAGGCTCCCGCCTGCCACGCTGAGAGTCCCGGGTTCGATTCCCAAAGTGCCAAGATTTTTTTTTGTGTGTTCCCGTGACATTCACTTCATTAATATTATTTTTTCTGTGTAATCCATTGTAAAACATTTAAAGGAAGGGTGCACACAGGTTTCACACAAATCGGGGTAAATCTGCAGGAGTGACTCATTCGCTATCTAAAATACACAGCTGTAATGATCACCTATAGACATACCAGTAAATATAAAATTAGTGTATTCTGACGCAACTAACTGTTCGAGCAACACAGTACTGTAGATCGTCGGCGTTAGAGAATATATTTTGTACTTAATGAGACGGTAACACTGCTACTGTACCATTTACACGTGTACAGTATCAACACGACTGCAGTTCTCTATGTGATTTTCGTACACAGTATACTGTTGCACATGTCTTGTAACCTGACCTGTCTACTGCATGAACTGTGCAGGCTTCCAGAGGGGAAGGTTGATGGGGGTAGCGGGAGGCAGGTGAAAATACAGTGCTTTTGAAAATCAGTATGTGCGTCCAAGTCCCCTAAGGCATAAACCAACACCAATGACTATAGCCCTGAGGAAGCCCTATAACGGAGAGAAATGCGCATAGGTGGACAGTGTGACGTCCTAAATGCATATATAATGAAATAATACATCTCTATTTATATAAATGTAGGTTGATAAATACTGTGTGCACTGTTGTATCTCCGCGGTCTTTATGAAGATAGCGGTGTACAGTCTCCTGCGAATGCAGGAGTCCATAGCAGATCCGATCATAACGGCCGAGCTAGCGAGGACGCCCACAATACAGAATAGAAAAGACACACAGGGATTTTTTTATTTTTTTTAACACTTAACTCTTAATACTGTATACAATGAAGCCCTGCACGGATCTCAATGATATGGCCGGGCTTTATTGTGTTACGTCCGGCATAACACAATAATGGGGGATGGGGGTAGGGGGAGGCAGTGGGAAAGGGGTTGGGGGTAGGCTGTAGAAAAAACCTTGTTTTCCAATATGAGCTTCCGAGTCCCCTAACAGCATAAAGGGGAGGAGGAAGGGTGAGGTGGAGATTAACCAGCGGAGGTCAGAGACGCTGTCGAAAATATTAATTGTCTGTCAGGACCCAAAAAAAGAAACCAATAAATCAATAAATAAAAGTAGTGTGAACAGATACAAATGAACGTGTTAAAGCAATGGTCCATTGACGTTCGGTTTATGTGAGCTATTAAATGAAATTCAATTAAAATGGGCTTAAAGCTTAATGTCTCTGGTTCTGAGGGTCCAATCAGCTCAGAATTAGGTTGGTATGGAAGGGGAGAGACAATTAGCTACTGGAGGATACCAACCCCAAGTTTCTGTGACCCCCACAAGGCTCATGGCAAGCGTCGGAACCCATGGTGGGTCTGAATTAACGGGCCCATTATAGTCTATGGGAAAATGGGTCCATTTTGCATACTGATATCTCTGGTTCTGGGTGTCACAGAGACTCAGGACTGGTACCATACAGTAGAGGAGACTCTTGGCTTTCGGGACAGACCAACCACTAGTTTATGCAATACTGCAAAGGGAAGCGGCAAGCAACCGTGTGTCGGGTCCCCTCCAGTTGTTCGCCCAGCTTGCACGGTATGCAGGGTTTCTGGCTAGATAGGAAATACTGTACAGAGATACTAAAGACGGTGATTTGGCATCCAGGAACATTGGGAGGAGCTTTTCTCTCTCTCCAATATACATAGAAAGATTACACTTGCCACTCTACGTTACAAGCTGTTCGTGCTAATTAGTACACTAGCGTACTAATTACCACGAACAGCTTGTAACGTAGAGTGGCAAGTTTAATTTTTCTATGTATAATGGAGAGATAAAAGCTCCTCCCTAAGTTCCTGGATGCCAAATCACTGCCCTTAGTATCTCTGTACAGTATTTTCTATTAGAGTACTAATTAGTACCCTAATAGAAAATACTGCAGAGATACGAAGTACGGTGATTTGGCATCCAGGAACTTAGGGAGGAGCTTTTTGTCTCTCTCCATTATACATAGAAAGATTACACTTGCCACTCTACGTTACAAGCTGTTCGTGCTAATTAGTACACTGCTAGTGTACTAATTAGCACGAACAGCTTCTAATGTAGAGTGGCAAGTTTAATTTTTGTATGTATAATGGAGAGAGATAAAAGCTACTCAAAGTTCCTGGATGCCAAATCACCGCCCTTAGTATCTCTGTACAGTATTTTCTATTAGAGTACTAATTAGCACGAACAGTATACTGTTTATGAAAATCACAGAGAACTGCAGTCGCGTTGATACTGTACACGTGTAAATGGTACAGTAGCAGTGTTACCGTCTCATTAAGTACAACACAGATTTTCTAACGCCGACGATCTACAGTACTGTGTTGCTTGAACAGTTAGTTGCGTCAGAATACACTAATTTATATTTACTGGTATGTCTATAGGTGCTCATTACCGCTGTGTATTTTAGATAGCAAATGAGTCACTCCTGCAGATTTACCCCGATTTGTGTGAAACCTGTGTGCACCCTTCCTTTGAATGTTTTACAATGGATTACACAGAAAAAAATAATAAAGTGGATGTCACGGGAACTAAAAAAAAAAAAAAAGATTGACACTTTGGGAATCGAACCCGGGACTCTCAGCGTGGCAGACAGGAGCCTTCATCGCTATCCCACAGCACTGCATGGAAGATTCTCAAGTTTGTGTGTTAAAGTACTGCAAAGAGCGATTCCTTCCCATTGGTGTTTGTTTATGCCGTTAGGGGACTCGGACACTCATTTCGTGCACTGTACACACTGTAAAGTCAATGAGATACATTATTCCTTTAAACACATTAGTTGCGTCAAGTGTTTTAACACGTTCGTTTAAGTCTGAATTAACTATTTTTTCTTTTTTACTCTGTCCGTCTGACCATTGGTCACCATCTGTGTGTACACTATGCAGTACAGGACTGTATATTAACATTACAGTCATCACTGACCATTTGCCAGCGCTTGTACTGTATATCAATCCACCGCTATTCAAACTAAAGTACTGGATTAGTGAAGCATTAGCCACCCAGTGGTGGAGATGTGTATTGCATGCTGAGTATCTAGTCGTGCCTCAACGCGCCTGTCTGTGATTAAACTCAGCAACTTAAGCTATCGCCTAGGCATGACTAAACCTCCATCTAGGTGCAGAAACAGTCAAGATAACGGAGGACCCATCTGTATCCTATGCATTTCAATAATTACTTGGTATACTTACCACACTCTCTCTAGGTTTTGTGTGCTGTTTTGTTAAAAAATTGAAAATCTCAATAAATACATTTTCAAAAGAGAAAAAATAAAAATAAAAAAATGGACCCTCCAGGTACTAACACCCTGATGCTAAATCCACACTCATCCAGCCTATCGTCTGGCTGGCTTGTCCAGCATCAGGAAACCTGAAACTTGTTCCCAAGAGATCTTTAAGCCAAGCTCTAAAGGTGCTGATAATTACTTGGTTTGCTGAGCTCAACAAGCTGTAAAAAATGGACCAGGCCTACCAAACACCCTACACCCAGGTAAACAGACAGTATGTCTCAACTCATTATGCACCTGAAGACATACACTTAATAAAATCAAGTGACACGAGTTAGAAATATGTATTTATTGTTCAGAGAAAAGGCATTGGTTAATTAATCTGCTTGAAAACATAGCACAAGTAGATATTTAGCAATTTATTTCAGAACTCAATGTATAGACTAATATATAGCAAATATGTCCTCTTCATCTTATGGTAATTGTAGCAAGAGGAGCAGCTGACTGTCAATAAGTTGGAAACTCTTCTGTGCGGAACCATTTAAGTTAAACTGAAAAACAAAATAACAGAAAATAAGAATTTACTTACCGATAATTCTATTTCTCGTAGTCCGTAGTGGATGCTGGGACTTCCGTAAGGACCATGGGGGATAGCGGCTCCGCAGGAGACTGGGCACAAAAGTAAAAGCTTTAGACTAGCTGGTGTGCACTGGCTCCTCCCCCTATGACCCTCCTCCAAGCCTCAGTTAGGATACTGTGCCCGGACGAGCGTACATAATAAGGAAGGATTTTGAATCCCGGGTAAGACTCATACCAGCCACACCAATCACACCGTACAACCTGTGATCTGAACCCAGTTAACAGTATGATAAACGTAGGAGCCTCTGAAAAGATGGCTCACAACAATAAACAACCCGATTTTTTTGTAACAATAACTATATACAAGTATTGCAGACAATCCGCACTTGGGATGGGCGCCCAGCATCCACTACGGACTACGAGAAATAGAATTATCGGTAAGTAAATTCTTATTTTCTCTGACGTCCTAGTGGATGCTGGGACTTCCGTAAGGACCATGGGGATTATACCAAAGCTCCCAAACGGGCGGGAGAGTGCGGATGACTCTGCAGCACCGAATGAGAGAACTCCAGGTCCTCCTCAGCCAGGGTATCGAATTTGTAAAATTTTGCAAACGTGTTTGCCCCTGACCAAGTAGCTGCTCGGCAAAGTTGTAAAGCCGAGACCCCTCGGGCAGCCGCCCAAGATGAGCCCACTTTCCTTGTGGAATGGGCTTTAACAGATTTTGGCTGTGGCAGTCCTGCCACAGAATGTGCAAGCTGAATTGTACTACAAATCCAACGAGCAATCGTCTGCTTAGAAGCAGGAGCACCCAGCTTGTTGGGTGCATACAGGATAAACAGCGAGTCAGATTTTCTGACTCCAGCCGTCCTGGAAACATATATTTTCAGGGCCCTGACTACGTCCAACAACTTGGAGTCCTCCAAGTCCCTAGTAGCCGCAGGCACCACAATAGGTTGGTTCATGTGAAACGCTGAAACCACCTTAGGGAGAAATTGAGGACGAGTCCTCAATTCTGCCCTGTCTGAATGAAAAATTAGGTAAGGGCTTTTATATGACAAAGCCGCCAATTCTGAGACACGCCTGGCTGACGCCAGAGCTAACAGCATGACCACCTTCCATGTGAGATATCTTAATTCCACAGTGGTGAGTGGTTCAAACCAATGTGATTTTAGGAACCCTAAAACTACATTGAGATCCCAAGGTGCCACTGGTGGCACAAAAGGAGGCTGTATATGCAGTACCCCCTTGACAAACGTCTGAACTTCAGGCACTGAAGCCAGTTCTTTCTGGAAGAAGATCGACAGGGCCGAAATCTGAACCTTAATGGATCCTAATTTTAGGCCCATAGACCGTCCTGCTTGCAGGAAATGCAGGAAACGACCCAGTTGAAATTCCTCTGTGGGGGCCTTCTTGGCCTCACACCACGCAACATATTTCCGCCAAATGCGGTGATAATGTTTCGCGGTTACATCCTTCCTGGCTTTGATCAGGGTAGGGATGACTTCATCTGGAATGCCTTTTTCCATCAGGATCCGGCGTTCAACCGCCATGCCGTCAAATGCAGCCGCGGTAAGTCTTGGAACAGACAAGGTCCCTGCTGGAGCAGGTCCTTTCTTAGAGGTAGAGGCCACGGGTCCTCCGTGAGCATCTCTTGCAGTTCCGGGTACCAAGTTCTTCTTGGCCAATCCGGAGCCACGAGTATAGTTCTTACTCCTCTCCTTCTTATGATTCTCAGTACTTTGGGTATGAGAGGCAGAGGAGGGAACACATACACCGACTGGTACACCCACGGTGTTACCAGAGCGTCCACCGCTATTGCCTGAGGGTCCCTTGACCTGGCGCAATATCTGTCCAGTTTTTTGTTGAGACGGGACGCCATCATGTCCACCTTTGGTTTTTCCCAACGGTTTACAATCACTTGGAAGACTTCTGGGTGAAGTCCCCACTCCCCCGGGTGGAGGTCGTGTCTGCTGAGGAAGTCTGCTTCCCAGTTGTCCACTCCCGGAATGAACACTGCTGACAGTGCCACCACATGATTTTCCGCCCAGCGGAGAATCCTTGCAGCTTCTGCCATTGCCCTCCTGCTTCTTGTGCCGCCCTGTCTGTTGACGTGGGCGACTGCCGTGATGTTGTCCGATTGGATCAATACCGACTGACCCTGAAGCAGAGGCCGTGCTTGACTTAGGGCATTGTAAATGGCCCTTAGTTCCAGAATTGCATGGAATCTTCCGAATGGAATTGCTTCGTAAGAAGCCACCATTTTTCCCAGGACTCTCGTGCATTGATGCACTGACACTTGGCCTGGTTTTAGGAGGTTCCTGACTAGCTCGGATAACTCCCTGGCCTTCTCCTCCGGGAGTAACACCTTTTTCTGGACTGTGTCCAGAATCATCCCCAGGAACAGTAGACGTGTTGTTGGAATCAGCTGTGATTTTGGGATATTTAGAATCCACCCGTGCTGACGTAGCACTACCTGAGACAGTGCTACTCCGAACTCTAACTGTTTCCAGGATCTTGCCCTTATCAGGAGATCGTCCAAGTAAGGGATAATTAAGACGCCTTTTCTGCGAAGAAGAATCATCATTTCTGCCATTACCTTGGTAAAGACCCGGGGTGCCGTGGACAATCCAAACGGCAGCGTCTGAAACTGATAATGACAGTTTTGAACCACAAACCTGAGGTACCCCTGGTGAGAAGGGAAGATTGGGACATGGAGATAAGCATCTTTGATGTCCAGAGATACCATATAGTCCCCTTCTTCCAGGTTCGCTATCACTGCTCTGAGTGATTCCATCTTGAATTTGAACCTTTTTATGTAAGTGTTCAAGGATTTTAGATTTAAAATTGGTCTCACCGAGCCGTCCGGCTTCGGTACCACAAACAGCGTGGAATAATACCCCTTTCCCTGTTGTAGGAGGGGTACCTTGATTATCACCTGCTGGGAATACAGTTTGTGAATAGCTTCCAATACTGCCTCCCTGTCGGGAGACGTTGGAAGAGCAGACTTCAGGAATCGGCGAGGGGGAGACGTCTCGAATTCCAATTTGTACCCCTGTGATACTACCTGCAGGATCCAGGGGTCCACTTGCGAGTGAGCCCACTGCGCGTTGAAATTTTTGAGACGGGCCCCCACCGTGCCTGAGTCCGCTTGTAAAGCCCCAGCGTCATGCTGAAGACTTGGCAGAAGCGGGGGAGGGCTTCTGCTCCTGGGAAGAGGCTGCCTGGTGCAGTCTTTTTCCCCTTCCTCTGCCCCGGGGCAGAAATGAGTGGCCTTTTGCCCGCTTGTTCTTATAGGAACGAAAGGACTGAGTTTGAAAAGACGGTGTCTTTTTCTGCTGAGAGGTGACCTGGGGTAAAAAGGTGGACTTTCCAGCCGTTGCCGTGGCCACCAGGTCTGATAGACCGACCCCAAATAACTCCTCCCCTTTATACGGCAATACTTCCATATGTCGTTTGGAATCTGCATCACCTGACCACTGTCGCGTCCATAACGCCCTTCTGGCAGAAATGCACATCGCACTCACTCTTGATGCCAGGGTGCAAATATCCCTCTGTGCATCTCGCATATATAGTAATGCATCCTTTAAATGCTCTATAGTTAATAATATACTGTCCCTATCCAGGGTATCAATATTTTCAGTCAGGGAATCCGACCAAGGCACTCCAGCACTGCACATCCAGGCTGAGGCGATTGCTGGTCGCAGTATAACACCAGTATGTGTGTATATATCTTTTAGGATATTTTCCAGCCTTCTATCAGCTGGTTCCTTGAGGGCGGCCGTATCAGGAGACGGTAACGCCACTTGTTTTGATAAGCGTGTGAGCGCCTTATCTACCCTAGGGGGTGTTTCCCAACGTGCCCTAACCTCTGGCGGGAAAGGGTATAGTGCCAATAATTTGTTAGAAATCAGCAGTTTTTTATCGGGGGAAACCCACGCTTTATCACACACCTCATTTATCTGATTCAGGAAAAACTACTGGTAGTTTTTTCACACCCCACATAATACCCTTTTTTGTGGTACTTGTAGTGTCAGAAATGTTCAATGCCTCCTTCATTGCCGTGATCATGTAACGTGTGGCCCTACTGGACATTACGTTTGTCTCCTCACCGTCGACACTGGATTCAGTATCCGTGTCTGGGTCTGTGTCGACCATCTGAGGTAACGGGCGTTTTAGCGCCCCTGACGGTGTCTGAGACGCCTGAACAGGCACTAACTGATTTGCCGGCTGTCTCATGTCGTCAACAGTTTTTTGCAAAGTGCTGACATTGTCACGTAATTCTTTAAATACAACCATCCAGTCAGGTGTCAACTCCCTAGGGGGTGACATCACTAACACAGGCAATTGCTCTGCTTCCACATCATTTTCCTCCTCATACATGTCGACACAATCGTACCGACACCCAGCACACACACAGGGAATGCTCTGAAAGAGGACAGGACCCCACGAGCCCTTTGGGGAGACAGAGGGAGAGTTTGCCAGCACACACCAGAGCGCTATATATATACAGGGATAACCTTATATAAGTGTTACTCCCTGTTATAGCTGCTGTATTTATATATTAGCTGCCAATAGTGCCCCCCCTCTGTTTTACCCTGTTTCTGTAGTGCAGGACTGCAGGGGAGAGTCAGGGAGCTGTGAAAGAAAATGGCGCTTGTGTGCTGAGGAGAAAGGCTCCGCCCCCTTCACGGCGGCCTTTTCTCCCGCTTTTTTCAGGAAAACTGGCAGGGGTTAAATGCATCCATATAGCCCAGGAGCTATATGTGATGCATTTTTTTAGCCATATAAGGTTTTTACAGTGTTTTATTGCGTCTCAGGGCGCTCCCCCCCAGCGCCCTGCACCCTCAGTGACCGGAGTGTGAAGTGTGCTGAGAGCAATGGCGCACAGCTGCAGTGCTGTGCGCTACCTTATTTGAAGACAGGAACGTCTTCTGCCGCCGATTTCTCCGGACCTCTTCGCTCTTCTGGCTCTGTAAGGGGGCCGGCGGCGCGGCTCCGGGACCCATCCAGGCTGAACCTGTGATCGTCCCTCTGGAGCTAATGCCCAGTAGCCAAGAAGCCCAATCCACTCTGCACACAGGTGAGTTCGCTTCTTCTCCCCTTAGTCCCACGATGCAGTGAGCCTGTTGCCAGCAGGACTCACTGAAAATAAAAAACCTATTTAAACTTTTACTTCTAAGCAGCTCAGGAGAGCCACCTAGCATGCACCCTTCTCGTTCGGGCACAAAAATCTAACTGAGGCTTGGAGGAGGGTCATAGGGGGAGGAGCCAGTGCACACCAGCTAGTCTAAAGCTTTTACTTTTGTGCCCAGTCTCCTGCGGAGCCGCTATCCCCCATGGTCCTTACGGAAGTCCCAGCATCCACTAGGACGTCAGAGAAAACATCAGTGGAACAACCCAAGAATATTTTTATTAAGTAGTTTCCAGTTAACACATTAAACATAATATATGTAAAGACTGAAGGCGGTTATCAGAACAGAATATATTTCTGAGGAAAATATACGTTATGGTAAGAATTTACCGTTGATAACGGTATTTCTCCTATGTCCACAGGTTTCCAAAGGATAACAATGGGATATGATGGAGCGACAGCGGATTGGCACCAATCACAAGCTTTCAGTCCTCCCAGGGTGCAACGGGCTCGTCCATATATATCCGCCCACTGGCTCAGGCAAATCAGTTCTATTCCAAAGCATTTAGGCAGGAGCATTATGTAGAAACCTATTCAGGAGAGAACACACATGCACACCCTTCCATGCATGAGGGAAGAGTTTAGCGAGTATAAAGATCCTGAAATCAGGTGCGTCAGGATGGGATCCCTGTGGAAACCTGTGGACATAGGAGAAATACCGTTATCAACGGTAAGTTGTTACCGTAACGTATATTTCTCCGGCAGGGTCCACAGGTTATCTACAGGATAACAATGGGACTTACCAAAGCAATTTTTAGTGGTGGGGACGCTCCCGATTAGATAAAAGAACCATACGCCCGAATTCAGCATCATGAGAGGCAATAGTATCCAAGGCATAATGTATAATGAATGTTTTATTGGAAGACCATGTGGCTGCCTTACATATCTGTTCTGCTGAAGCACCATGTTGTGCTGCCCATGAAGGACCTACATTACGTGTAGAGTGAGCAGAAACATTAGCCGGAACAGGGAAATCAGCTTGAGAATAGGCTTCTGAAATCGTAATTCGAAGCCATCTTGCCAGCGTCTGTTTAGTAGCAGGCCATCCCCTCTTGTGAAATCCGTAGAGGATGAAGAGAGAATCCGTCTTTCTGATGGAACTGGAACGATCCATGTAGATCCTTAATGCCCAGACTACGTCCAGTGAGGCATCTCCCACAGAAAATACAGATTCCTGAAAAACCGGGACCACAATATCTTCATTAAGGTGGAATACAGACCACACCTTAGGACAGTGATGGCTAACCCGGACACTCCAGCTGTTGTTGAACCACACATCCCAGCATGCCCTGCATCAGTTTTAGCATGGCCAAATAACAAAACTGTAGCAGGGCATGCTGGGATATGTAGTTCAACAACAGCTGGAGTGTCAAGGTTAGCCATCACTGCCTTAGAAAGATACCCAGACCTAGTTCTGAGAACTACTATATTTAGATAAACATCAGAAAAGGAGCTTAACATGACAGTGCTCCTAAATCTGACACTCTTCTAGCTGATGCCATGGTCAGCAGAAAGAGCACTTTAGCTGTCAACCACTTAAAATCCACTTTATGTAGTGGTTTAAACAGAGCAACTTGAAAGGCTGTGAGGACTAGACTTAAGTCCGCAGGCACTGTAGTAGGAACAAAAGGAGGTTGCATGCGCAGCATTCCCTGGAAAAAATGCGCACATCCTGCAATTTGGCAATTTTCTTTCGAAACCATACATTCCTGCCTGAAGGAATGCTAGAACCCTGGAAACTCTGAAAGAATTCGGGTCCATACTTTTTCCATTGCACCAATAAATATAGGCTTGCTATATTTGGTGATAAATATGAGCCAAGGAAGTTTTCCTTGCTCTGAGCATCTGTGAGAATCCTCTTAGGATATAGATTTCAAGAGCCACGCCGTCAAGACAGTCGATCCAGATATCTGTGATAACAAGGGCCCTGCCTTAGTAGATCTGGGCGCAGCGGAAACAGAAAGAGGTATTCGACATCTTCTGCGGATCAGTGTACCAACGCTTTCTGGGCCAAGCCGGGGCTTATTAGAATCCCGGCATCTTTGCTTTATTTTCCTCACTATCCTGGGTAGCAGGATGATTTGAGAAAACACATAAGTGAAATGAAATTCCCATTAAAAAGACATACACAAAGATCACTCCCTGATCCTTTGTTCCTGACCCGATTATAGCTCTTTGTTGTTCAGATGGGACTCCATGAGATCTATCTCTGGCCAACCCCACTTGTCTACCAGAGTCTGAAACGACTTTAGGGTGCAACGCCCATTTGCTTACATGAATGGCGTGTCAACTGAGAAAACTGCTCTTCAGTTTAGGACTCCCGGAACGAACCCTGCGGACAAGGCTGGAAGATGGAATTCTGCACACTTTAGTATTTGATTTACCTCCTTCCGTGCTGTTTAGCTGCGTGTTCCTCTCTGAAAGTTGAGGTACACTACTGCCATTTCCTTGTCCTTGCAGATCTGGCCCGATTTTCCTTTAGGAATGTCCCGTGCCTGAATCAGGACCCAGTATATGGCCCGAAGTGCTAACAGGTTTATTAGCAGGCAACTTTCTTCTGTGGTCCATAGTCTCCGAAATCATAATCTTCCGGACAATGGCCCCCACAGCCCTGAAGACTGGCATTTGTTGTCAGGATCTCCCAAGCTGATATCCAAATAGGTGTCCTCTGATCTAGATGGAATGTATGTAGCCCCCAGGCTAATGACTTTCTTACCTTTTTTGCCAGTACCACGTACTTGTTTGTGTATTGTCCATCTGGCCCACCTACACCACCTGGTATTCACAGGTGGTCTACTCTCAGAGAATTTAACCAGGCACAACACTGCTTAACTTCCAACATCAAATGAGATTGGGCATATCCAGTGTGATGCAACTGTAGATAGAAACAGATGCTGGACAGGTCTTGAGTGGAATTGTGCCCACTCCACCATGTCTATTGTTGACACTATCAACCCCATCATTCGCACTGCTGCGTGAATTGATATTGTTTGACTATGTAACAACTCTCCTACCTTTACCTTGGATATCTTGTTCTGAGGTAACTATTTTCTGCAGACTTGAATTCAGTACAGCCCCACCATGAGTCATGTTACGGAACCAGAGATGATTTATGCCAATTTATGAACCACCCGTGCATCTGCAGACACGTTATTTTGTGTTGTAGATGGAACAGAAAACCTTTCCTGTATTTGTGCCAGGATAAGAAGGTATGGCAATTTACTTATCCTCTGCTAGCGGAGATAAATTGCCATAATCATTTTAGTAAATACTCTGGGGCTGTGGTTAACCCAAAGGGTAAGGCCTAAACTGAAATGTTGCTTAAGGATGGTAAACCTTGAGGTAACACTTATGGACAGTGCTACAGGAGCCTGAAGGTAAGATTCCATACTTATCCAGCAATACCATGTAATGTACTAGCTCCCCACCAAACTATGGAGTGCCATGTCTCCATGTGCACCGTGGTACCCAAATTTATCTGTTTTGACTTTTTGAAATTGAGAATGGGGCGAGGGATCGTTTTTGACCCAGGTGGGAATAACCCCTCCCTCCCCATTGTGCATGGGTTACTTGAGTAACTATTCCTGACAAAAACATTTTCTGAATGGCTTCCTGCAAATCCCTCGCCTACACCTCTACCAGAGACGGGCTGAAACAGAAGAACCTTTGAGGAGGATGGTTCTAGAAAGGAATGTAAAACCTAGCGATACCGCTTCTTGCACCCAGGTATCGGTTTGTAGACTGCTACCAGATCTGTGCAAATTAAAGAAGTCGGCCCCTTATTTTGGAGTCCCCCAGACGGAGGTCCGCACCATCATGCTGATGGCTTATCCTCTGGTTTGGAAGCTGGCCCTCTGGTTGCCTTTGCTTTTTTGCCTTACCAAACTTATTGTACTGAGGCTGTTACGTTCCTTTATGACCGACAAGGCCAAAACCGGACCCCTGGGTTTGGGGTTATATGTGGAAGGAAACGTGACCTTCTTAGAGTCTGTTTCTGACTCCAGAATAACTGTTAACTCCTTCCCAAAACAGAAACTTCCAGCCACGGAAAAGTTTCCAGAACCTTCTTAGATTCTGAATCAGCTTTCCATGTATGCGAGCCAAACTGCTCTGCGAACAGCTATTGTTATTGCTGATGCCCTAGAACATTAGTGTCCATATGAGCTATATGGGATTCTTGCTCACTTGCAGGCGCTGAAAACCTGTCTTCCAGTACCTCAGTCCAATGTACCTACAGCATCTGGTATTTCAAGGTGGTTTCCCCTCCAAGAACTAACCAGGCCCAAAACTGCTTAGCTTCCAAAATCTAGCGAGATTGGGCCTATCCAGTGTGGTGTAGCCGTAGATTGCAAGGTGAAGTCATGGCTGGCCTTATGACTGCCCCAGACAAAAGGAATATGGGGGCAGATGTATTAACCTGAAGAAGGCATAAGGAAGTGATAAACCAGTGATATGTGCAAGGTGATAAAGGCACCAGCCAATCAGCTCCAATATGTAAATGAACAATTAGGATCTGATTGGCTAGTGCCTTTATCATCTTGCACATATCACTGGTTTATCACTTCCTTATGCCTTCTCCAGGTTAATACATCTGCCCCATGGTCTTTTTTGAAAACCATTCCTCTTTTGACGGCAGGTGCCATATAGATTTTTGCACTATCAATGATATGCATATCTATTTAGAGACTTCCTATTTTAAACAGTCCCCGGCTGGAAAAATATATTGGAATCCCATTTACTGGGTATTCTATTTTATTGGGTGTAACCCAAGCCTTTTTCCTGAATTCTGCCCTCGTGAAGAGGCCTTTTGGGACGTTTAAACACAGGTGCCTTATTTTTATCCCAGGCTCTGCTGTCTTTATTGACAGACTAGCCTTTTTTGCTCTCATTTATTCAGCTTATTCATTTAGCCGATACCTTTTACCTGTTCTTCGTATGCTGAAGTAGAGTATATAGAGCTTTCATCGTCTGATGATTATCATGTGTAGTCTGTGAAGTCGATTTATTTACCTTCGGTTCATCAGCTTGTCTTATTGGAGAATCTGTTGGGGATACCGCAAGTAGTGAGCTGCATGGGTTAATAGTGTAAGAATTAACTTTTCATCTAAACTGGACAAGGTCTGTGCAAACATCGCCCAATGGTCTATCTATCCCTGATGTAGATCAGGGAAGTATTATGCTAAACAGCAACCATTTTACATATAAACCATCATGTACCAGATCATAGATAATAGTTTTTGCAAAAACAATATGAGCGTTGGTGTTACTGTATGTGTACCCTCGTCACCTTTGACGCTCTTCAACATGATAGATAATCAGCACTTTCACAGTGTACTACACAATTTGTGACTGTAACCACTTTTTCCTAACGTGATATCATGTGTGACCCTAACCATGCACATGCATTGAGGATCAGAAGATCAACCGACAATCATTTATATTAAGTCAGCAATCACACTAGCAGTCAGTCACATGTTATATATTAGTCATATGAGCATATTATCAACTACAAACACATCTCAAAGTATGTAGGAGTATATATTACTGGTTCTGTTCTATACAGATCTTTAATGTATTCAGACGCATTGCGAAGAAAACCACAGTAATGTACACAGACTCATATGCAATAGGCACTAAAGTTAACTATTCATACTAACAAAAGTAGATAGAATTTTAGTGCTGTATAACCCGTACTCAGTAGAGTGGGATACAGGGAGACTTACCCCACTTCCAGGATCGATCAATACGTTAGCGAACGCTGAGTGGATCCAGATGCTACTAGTGTACACTGCCGCTCCGGGAACTTTTAGTGAACACAGATGCTCAGTGAACACACTGTGCATGCAGACGCACCGGTCTCCGTGCAGTAACACTTAGTGTACACAGACGCAACGGCATATGCTGCGACCGAGACCCCTTGTGGTAGCGTCTGAGACGGAAGTGAGGCAATCAGTTCATGGCGGGAGACGTGCGGAAACTGGTCATGAACTGGGGGGAGGGGCGACCAGGAGAGCGTCCGACTCCCCACCGCTGACATCAACCCTAGGGATCGCACCCTCATACTAATCCTGGTGCCTTATGATTCCTAAGGCCTAGCGCTGGAGCACCCGTGGTGGCGGCACACCCGCTACTGTTTGGTAGTCTCCTCCCAATACAGTGCGGCTGTGTTCGTATTACCCTTCTAAGTGGAACCGATGCCTTACTTTCTCCCCATGCTCCGGCCACAGCCTGGTAACGTCTGCTGTACCTGCTAGTATAATCGACACAGATGCCCGTCGAGACAGCACTTGTACTGTGGGTAAGCGTTGTTGCGACCCGGCGGAGTGTTGTTGGAGCGACTTTTTCCAATATGCGTGTAAGACGCTGTTAGGAAAGATCACTCAGAAAACATAGTAAGACTATAAAAATAAATTACTAAAGCTTAGGGCTGCCAAAGAACAGCAGCCCTGTGACCATGGTCCGGCTCCTGCCGTACCAAACAAAAAACTGATTTGCCTGAGCCAGTGGGAGGGGATATATGGACCAGTCCGTTGCATCCTGGGAGGACTGAAAGCTTGTGATCGTTTGGTGCCAATCCGCTGTCGCTCCATTCCATCATATCCCATTGTTATCCTGTGGATAACCTGTGGACCCTGCCAGAGAAATCATACCTTTTATGGAAGCTAACTATGGGTGTTCAGCCTCACTGGACTGGGAGTGAGCACTATCCTGGGTACAGGGTAGCGAGTCCCCAGGGGATGAGAGATATTCCGCTGTACAAGAAACATAGTCCTAGGGCATGATTGTAAAAGGACACCCCCACACACAGACACCAGGTGAAAACACAGTATATGTAGGCAGGGTCTTCAGAGAGACACACTAGTCAAAGCCAGCCACACAGCACCCCTTTAGCATAAGTGAAACTTAGCTGGGTCGCAAGAATAACACCTCAGAAGTGCTTATAATCTTAACACTGCTCCCCCCCTTCACTAAGACCCCCTGGTACCGCTGAGGAGACTTGGAGTCCTTGTGGAGGAGCTGCGCTTCCCTGTGAATGCTGCCTGTATGAGCTGCAGAGGGAAAATGGCGCCCGAGAGCTGTAGGATCCGCTGAGTGAAGCCCTGCCCCCTGTAATGGCGCTCAGCTTCCCGCATTTATTATACTGGCCTGAGGTAATATAATGTCCAACCAAGGGTTAAAACCCCTGTTAGGTAGTTGTGGCCAGTGTGGGTATCAATGGTGGCTCAGCGCGCCCATCACAGCGGGACACACTGCAGTGTGCGCCTTCTGAGCCCCCTGGAGCGCAGTCTGTACTCAGAGCTGTGCTCCCACCCTTGTGCCACCATTCCTGCCGGCGACCCGCTAACCGGGACGCCGGCGCTGTACTCACCACTCTTCTGTCTCCAGGCTCTGTTAGGGGGTGGCGGCGTGCTGCGGGAGGGTACGCTACGCCATGGTACAGTTTTACCCCCTAAGTCCCACGAAGCAGTCAGACTGCTGCCAAAACAGATCTGACTGAAAAAAAAAAAAAAAAAAAAAGGATTTTACTTACCGGTAAATCTATTTCTCGTAGTCCGTAGAGGATGCTGGGGACTCCGTAAGGACCATGGGGAATAGACGGGCTCCGCAGGAGATAGGGCACTTTAAGAAGCTTTGGATTCTGGGTGTACACTGGCTCCTCCCTCTATGTCCCTCCTCCAGACCTCAGTTAGAGAAACTGTGCCCAGAGGATATGAACAGTACGAGGAAAGGATTTATGTAACCTAAGGGCGAGATTCATACCAGCCACACCAATCACACCGTATAACCTGTGATAAACTACCCAGTTAACAGTATGAACAAGTAACATAGCCTCGGTTCAAGACCGACCAACTATAACATAACCCTTATGTAAGCAATAACTATATACAAGTCTTGCAGAAGAAGACCGCACTTGGGACGGGCGCCCAGCATCCTCTACGGAGGCGACTACGAGAAATAGATTAACCGGTAAGTAAAATCCTATTTTCTCTAACGTCCTATAGGATGCTGGGGATTCCGTAAGGACCATGGGGATTATACCAAAGCTCCCAAACGGGCGGGACAGTGCGGATGACTCTGCAACACCGATTGAGCAAACAGGAGTTCCTCCTCAGCCAGGGTATCAAACTTATATTACTTTGCAAAGGTGTTTGACCCCGACCAAGTAGCAGCTCGGCACAGTTGTAGTGCCGAGACACCTCGGGCAGCCGCCCAAGAAGAGCCCACCTTCCTAGTGGAATGGGCCTTAACCGATTTAGGCAATGGCAATCCTGCCGTAGAATGCGCCTGCTGAATCGTTACAGATCCAGCGAGCAATTGTCTGCTTTGAAGCAGGAGCGCCAACCTTGTTGGCCGCATACAGAACAAACAGAGCTTCAGTCTTCTTGATCCTAGCTGTTCTGGTCACGTAAATCTTCAAAGCCCTGACCACATCCAGGGACTCTGAGTCCTCCAAGTCCGTGTAGCCACAGGCACGACAATAGGTTGGTTCATATGAAAAGATGAGACCACCTTGGGCAGAAATTGAGGACGAGTCCTCAACTCTGCCCTATCCACGTGAAAAATCAGGTATGGGCTTTTATATGATAAAGCCGCTAATTCCGAAACACGCCTTGCAGAAGCTAAGGCCAACAACATGACCACTTTCCAAGTGAGGTATTTCAACTCCACTGTTTTGAGTGGTTCAAACCAAGGTGACTTGAGGAAACTTAATACCACGTTAAGATCCCAAGGCGCCACCGGAGGTACAAAGGGAGGCTGAATATGCAGCACTCCCTTCACAAAAGTCTGTACCTCGGGAAGAGAAACCAATTCTCTTTGAAAGAAAATGGATAAGGCCGAAATTTGGACCTTTATGTACCCTAATTTTAGGCCCAAATTCACTCCCGTTTGAAGGAAGTGTAGCAGACGGCCCAAATGGAACTCCTCCGTAGGAGCAGCTCTGGCCTCACACCAAGAAACAAATTTCCACCATATACGGTGATAATGTTTCAATGTCACATCCTTCCTAGCCTTGATCAGGGTAGGAATGACCTCCCCCGGAATCCCTTTTTCAGCTAGGATCCGGCGTTCAGCCGCCATGCCGTCAAACGCAGCCGCGGTAAGTCTTGGAACAGACAGGGCCCCTGCTGCAGCAGGTCCTGCCTTGGAGGAAGAGGCCACGGATCTTCTGTAAGCAACTCCTGCAGATCCGGATACCAAGTCCTCCTTGGCCAATCTGGAACAATGAGGATTGTTCTGACCCTTCTTAGTCTTATTAATCTCAACACCTTGGGTATGAGAGGCAGAGGAGGAAACACAGACCGATCTGAACACCCATGGTGTCACCAGAGTGTCTACCGCTACCGCCTGAGGGTCTCTTGACCTGGCGCAATACCTCTTTAGCTTTTTGTTGAGACCGAACGCCATCATGTCTATTTGAGGCAGTCCCCACCGATCCACGATCTGTGTGAAGACTTCTTGATGTCCCGGATGCAGGTCGTGCCTGCTGAGGAAGTCCGCCTTCCAGTTGTCCTCCACGCTTACATGGCCTTCCGCCCAGCGCAGAATCCTGGTCACCTCTGCCATGGCCACTCTGCTCCTTGTGCCGCCTTGGCGGTTTACATGAGCCACTGCCGTGATATTGTCCGACTGAATCAGAACCGGTTTGTTCTGAAGCCACTCCTCCGCCTGGCGTAGGGCGTTGTAAATGGCCCTTAACTCCAGGACATTGATGTGGAGACAAGTCTCTAGGCTTGACCAGAGACCTTGGAAATTTTTTCCCAGTGCGACAGCCCCCCAACCTCGGAAGCTCGCGTCCGTGGTCACCAGGACCCAGTCCTGAATGCCGAACCTGCGACCCTCTAGGGAGGTTAGCACTGTGCAGCCACCACAGGAGAGATACCCTGCCCCTGGGAGACAGGGTGATCCGTTTCTGCATATGTAGATGGGACCCGGACCATCTGTCCAATAGGTCCCACTGGAAAGTCCTCGCATGGAACCTGCCAAAGGGGAGGACCTCGCATGAAGCCACCATCTTCCTCAGAACCTTTGTGCAATGATCCCCCGAAACCTTTTTTGCCTTTAAAAGGTTCTTGACCAGGGCTATGAGCTCCTGAGCCTTCTCCACCGGAAGAAAAACTCTTTTTTGGTCTGTGTCTAGAATCAGGCACAAAAAGGTCAGACGCGTTGCAGGTACTAGCTGGGATTTCTGTAAATTGAGAATCCAGCCGTGCATCTGCAACGTCTTCACGGACAGAGACACGCTGTCCAGCAACTTCTCCCGAGATCTCGCCTTTATAAGGAGATCATCCAAGTACGGGAAAATTGTGACTCCCTGCTTGCGCAGGAGCACCATAATTTCCGCCATTACCTTGGTGAAAATTCTCGGGGCCGTGGAAAGCCCAAACGGCAACGTCTGAAATTGGTAGTGACAATCCTGTACTGCAAATCTCAGAAACGCCTGGTGAGGGGGGGAAATCGGAACATGAAGGTACGCATCCTTTATGTCCAGGGACACCATCCAATCCCCTCCCTAAAGGCTGGCGATGACCATTCTGAGCGATTCCATTTTGAACTTGAACCTCTTCAAGTACAGGTTCAGGGATTCCAGATCCAGAATGGGTCTGACCGAACCGTCCGGTTTCGGTACCACAAACAGGGATGAATAATAACCCTCTCCCTGCTGGAGATGAGGAACCTTGATTATCACCTGTTGAATGTACAATTTGTGAATTGCCGCTAACACTAGCTCCCCCTCTGACGGGGAAGCCGGCAGAGCCGATTTGAAAAACCGGCGAGGGGGCATGTCTTCAAATTCCAGTCTGTATCCCTGGGAAACAATCTCTATTACCCAGGGATCCACCTGTGATTGAACCTAGGTGTGGCTGAAAGACGAAGACTTGCCCCCACTTGATCTGACCCCCACCCCCCACCCCCGGAAAGCCCCAGCGTCATGCTGTGGACTCTGCGGAAGTAGGGGAGGACTTCTGCTCCTGGGAACTAGCTGAGTGCAGCTTTTTTCCCTTGCCTTTACCTCTGGCAACGAAGGACGATCCTCGTACCTTCTTGTTTTTATTGGAACGAAAGGACTGCATTTGATAATGGGGTACCTTCTTAGAATGCTGCGGGGGAACATAAGGTAAAAAATTCGATTTACCGGCCGTAGCAGTAGAGACTAGGTCCGAGAGGCCTTCTTCAAACAACTCCTTCCCGTTGTAAGGCAATGACTCCATATGCCGCTTTGAGTCGGCGTCTCCCGTCCACTGTCGGGTCCACAAGAGCCGCCTAGCAGAAATAGACATAGCGTTTATTCTAGAGCTTAGTAAACAAATGTCTCTCCGAGCATCCCTCATATACAAGGCAGCATCTCTGATATGCTCCATGGTCATTAGAATGGTATCCCTATCTAAGGTGTCCATCTCCGTAGATAAGGAGTCTGCCCATGCCACGACAGCACTACAAACCCAGGCCGACGCCATGGCCGGTCTAACTATAGTTCCTAAATGTGTGTAAATGTGCTTCATGGTAATTTCCTGCTTGCGATCAGCAGGATCCTTGAGGGAAGCAGTATCCGGAGAAGTCAGTGCCACCTTCTTGGATAAGCGTGTCAGCGCCTTGTCTACTTTAGGCGCAGATTCCCATCGTATCCGATCCTTCTGTGGAAAAGGATACGCCATGAGAATCCTTTTGGGGCCATGGAGTCTCCTATCCGGAGATTCCCAAGCCTTTTCGCATAATTCGCTTAGCTCAAATGAGGACGGAAACGTGACCTCAGGCTTTTTCCCTTTATACATGTGAACCCTCGTGTCAGGGACAGGGGGTTCCTCCGTGATATGCAAAACCTCTTTTATGGCAATAATCATGTACCTAATACCTTTTGCCACCTTCGGCTGTAATTTTGCATCCTCATAGTCGACACTAGAGTCAGTATCTGTGTCGGTATCTGTGTCAGCGACGTGGGATATGGGGCGCTTTTGAGACCCTGAAGGTCCTGGCACCACAGGGACAGGCACGGACTGGCTACCTGACTGATCCCTAGCTTCAGCCTTGTCTAATCTTTTATGCAGGAGATTTACATTTGCATTCAAGACATTCAGCATATCCACCCAGTCCGGTGTCGGCGTTGCCGACGGCGTCCTGACATTCAAGCACTCCCCCTCCGCATTCCTCATCAAACATGTCGACACACACGTACCGACACACTGCACACACCCAGGGAAAACTTTTTCTGAAGACAGTATCCCCTGAAAGGCCCTTTGGAGAGACAGAGAGAGAGTATGCCAGCACACACCCCAGCGCAACAACCTGGAGACCAACAGAATGCTTTTCCCCAGCAGCGCTGTATTATACTTTATTCTGCCAATTATGTGCCCCCCCCCCACTCTTTTTAAACTCCCTTCACCGTGTGTAAGCAGGGGAGAGTCCGGGGAGCTTTCTCTCAGCGTTCTGTGGAGAGAGAAATGGCGCTGGTGAGTGCTGAGGGAGAAGCCCAGCCCCCTCGGCGGCGGGCTTCTGTCCCGCTCAAAATCGTGTAAAATGGTGGGGGCTCAATTATATACATGTACAGTGCCCAGCTGTACATGTATATACCTATTTGCCATCTAAGAGGTGTTATTATTGCTGCCCAGGGCGCCTTCCCCTGCGCCCTGCACCCATACAGTGACCGGAGTGTGTGAGGTGATGTGGAGTAATGACGCACAGCTGCAGTGCTGTGCGTTACCTCTGTGAAGCTGAAGGCTTCTGCCGCCTGAGACGTCTTCTTGCTTCTGTTCTTCTGGCTCTGTGAGGAGAATGGCGGTGTGGCTCCGGGGGTGGACGCCTAGGGCGAACCTGTGTTCACCCCCTCTGAAGCGAATGGTGTCCAGTAGCCGAAGAAGCAGATCCTATCAGTTAAGTAGGTCTGCCCCTCTCTCCTCAGTCCCTCGATGCAGGGAGCCTGTTGCCAGCAGTGCTCCCTGTGAAAAAGTAAAAATCCAAAACAAAAATGTTTTCTGTAGCAAAGAACTCGAGAGCTCCCTGCAGTGCGCCCTTCATCCTCTGGGCACAGTGTAAAACTGAGGTCTGGAGGAGGGACATAGAGGGAGGAGCCAGTGCACACCCAGAATCCAAAGCTTTCTTTAAGTGCCCTATCTCCTGCGGAGCCCGTCTATTCCCCACGGTCCTTACGGAGTCCCCAGCATCCTCTAGGACGTTAGAGATAAACCATTTAAAATAAAGGTGGAAAATTCTTCAGGATCTCTTCAAAGCGTGACCGGCTCCGCCGGGAACATTTTCTAAAACGGAGTCTGGTAGGAGGGGCATAGAGGGAGGAGCCAGCCCACACTATTGATTTCTTAAAGTGCCCATGGCTCCTAGTGGACCAGTCTATACCCCATGGTACTAGTGTGGACCACAGTATCCTCTAGGACGTAAGCGAAAACACAATACCCTATGGGAATGAGCTACCAGCTCAGAAAACAATGTGACTCAAAAGGGAACAACGCCAAGGGACATTTCGAAATAGGTTCAGTTCCACACAGAATTAAAGATGTTAGTGGCCCATGCCATGTTTGGAGGCCATTCAATCCCACATAATCGGCAGGGTGCAGTGCCGCCCAAGTCCAGCTGCCATGCGTGATGACGGCCGAACTCGGACGGCAATCCGCACAGCCGCCGGACTCGGGCGGCACTACATCTCTCCTAATATCTTTAAATGTTTTTACAGTAGCCAAACACATGGTATACATTTTCAAGATAAATAGATTTTTTTGAATTATTTTTTTTTAAACATTTTGCACTTTTGGGTGATCTCAGGTTTCAGAATTACACAGCATGAAAAGTCATTACCATACCTGTCAATGAGGGAGTCTCTCATGCTGGTGGCAATTGTGCTTGGCTGAGCATCACTTAGCTTGAATACACTTTCTATTACTGAGAGCTCTGTGCTTGTTGTATCCAGACCACAAAATGCACACCAGTCATTGACAACCATTCCTGAAGCAATCACCTCACTGCCTCGATTAACTGTGCCAGCCTGTCAAGAAAAATTCAATTCAGTGTTGCAAGTTCTAGAATTTGCCACCACTACTATACACTTTTTTATTCTTTTACTTTTGTTAGTTTACACAAATACAACAATCAATACAAATGCACTACTGATTTAATATTTGATTATTCAAAACCAGGGGGATCCCCAGATTTACTAACATTCGAATTCAAAATCAAAACAAAATCGAACTACAAATCCCCAAAGTAATAGAACGAATAAGACAAGTGACTTGAGCTTCTACACATTCTATTTCCTAAACCTTCATTATGATGTCTATAAAACTTAGAGATGACGGACGTTATGCCAATGTATGCGTATGCACAAAAGCCTAAAAGCGAAGCCACATGCAGCATTTATCTTTACGCAGAGTGACTGACAGGATCCGTTTGTGGGCATTGATGGGGGGGGGGGGGGTGTTTGCAAAAATGCATGCGCGTTGCAATCATTTTTGGGGCGCATCGCCTGTGAAGCCATGCTCAAGAAGCATGTCTGCCATCTCTGTTCAGGATGCCATACTGCTTGTCTGTTGCTATAATGGAGCTGCCGATTATGGAAGGATGTGCGTGCGAACTGGGAATATGTACTCAGCTGCGGTGCATTTGTGATGGCTCCTCTGGGAGTCTCTGTACTTTTCAGGGCTGCTGATTTTTTAAAATAATTTCACACATCCTCAATGTGTACAATCACGGGTGCAGTCACCATAGCGTCTGTCCATGAATCAAGCCAGATAATACTGTAAAGATGCTAAACATAATTCATGTTTGTACACGAATGCATTCGCAAGTGCTATTTTCTAGGTTATGGAATTGCAAATGTTAACAAGTGCTGTTGATGCCCAGCAAAGGCAGATTAGTACGCCGGGCGAGTCTGCCTGGCAGGTCCTGTTCCCTTAGCGGCTGCTCATCACCCCTTCGTTGGGGCTGGCTGGCGCGATTGGAGCTCAGCTACGATCGAGCAGCGTTAGCTCCGCCTCCGGTCCCATAGCCCCTCAACCTGCGTCCGGGCAGGCTCACACTGAAAGACGGCAGGCTCACACTACCAGCCCGCAGTCGCGCTTCTGGGATTTGCGTTCCACTGGACATACAGATGGGAAGGGGCAGACAACACAATGCAGTACAGAAACGGATGGGGAGAGGGATGACAGCCCATTGCATGACATACAGATGGGAAGAGGAATAACAGCAAAATGCAACATATAAAGATGAAGGGGTTGAAAGGCAATGTTCAGAATACACAGATGAGAGGTAGCACAATACAATATATAGTGAGGAGGCTTAGCACAACAAAATCAAGATATGGGAGTGATATCAGGATTTTGGTACTTACCGATAAATCCCTTTCTCCGATTCCACAGGGGCCACTGGAGTGCAGATACAATGGGGATATAGTAGGCAGTAACTGGGAGCTGGCACATTAAAATTATAACCATGTGACTAGCTCCTCTCCTACTATGTCCCCCCTCCAAGCCAGTCTAGTTAAAACTGTGCCTGAGGGGAGATGGAAAAGACCAACGTTAAAGCAGAGGAGGTTCGCTTAGCCAACTAAAAACAGAATAACACCAAGGAAATCCGGAAACATAGTGAGGGTAACCTGAACAAAACGTGCAGTCACATAGTGACCGGCAAATCGATAAGTGAAGTAGGATGAAACAGCGCTGGGCGGGCGTCCAGTGGCCCCTGTGGAATCGGAGAAAGGGATTTAGCGGTAAGTACCAAAATTCTGATTTCTCCTTCATCCACTAGGGGCCACTGGAGTGCAGATACAATGGGGACGTCCCAGAGCTCCCAAGACGGGGGGAGAGCGCTGACAGTCCTGCAAAACCGCTTGGCCAACTGTGACACAGAAGTCACAAAAATGTCAAATCTGTAAAACGAGACAAACGTATGATGACCTGACCAAGTATTTGCGGAAACCCCGTGGGTGGCCGCCCCCGAAGGTCCCCCAGAGCGCGTGGAGTGCGCCAAAATGGAAGACTGAGGCTCACGAACAACCGCCAAATAAACCAGTCTGATGGTCAGACGTATCCAACGGGCCAAAGTCTGCTGGGACCCCAGCCATCCAGGACGGTTCGTACAGAACAAAGAAGAAAGTCGAACAGCCGAAGTCCTCTGTACAGAGAGTCGGAGCGCCCTGACAACATCCAAAGGTCATAAACCGGTGAATCCGCCAAGAGGGCCGAAAACACAAGTGGCAGCGTTGTGTGAAAAGCGGACAACACCCCTGGAAGAAACGACAGCTGAGTATGAAGCTCAGCCGTATCCTCATGTAATATTAGGCAAGAAGACAGACAAGAGGGAAAAAGAGAGCGAGAGACCCAAGCTTCTACACCCAGCTGGAAGTCAGAGCCAGGAGAAGGACCACCTTCCAGGTGAGAAAACGTATCCACCGACTGAGGAAATTAAAAAACAAAAACAAAACAGACTGCAAAAGTGAGAACCAGTATGAGGTCCCCTGGTGCAGCTGGGGGGCGAAAGGGAGGCTGCAGTTAGAGTACCTGCTGCAAGAAAGTCCGAACTTCCGGCAGCCAGGCTATTTATCTTTGGAAGAAAAGTGAAAAACCGAAGGGAAAAAACACTCGTCATTCCCACCAGGCCAGAAAAAGTTTCCAAAAATGGTAATAGTAAAAACGGACTTCCGAAATCGGAGCCTAGGAGGTATAACCGAACGAGGGAACTCCTTCCATCTGAGAAGGTTTCATGAACAGCCAAACCGGTAAACGAAACCTGTGTAAGACTGAACAAAGAAAAGGACCCTGTTGAAGTAGACAGTCCCACAGAGGTAGGAGCCAAGGCTCCTCTACTGACAACAGGTGTAGGGAGGATTTCCAAGTCCTGTGCGGCCAAACTGGAGACACCGGGAGGACTAACGCGCATTCTCCCTTTATGCATTGCAGAAATTGAGGCAGTAACAGAAAAGGTGGAAAGATATACTAACCAGAAGTTCGAAGGAGCCGTGAGGGCATCCCCGGCTACTGCTGCCAGGGCTCACGTCCGAGAGTAGTAAAGGGGCAGTTGAAGAGTCAGTCGGAACGCCCTGAGGTCGAACCGAGGTTTCCACCAACAGCGGATTAGCTGACGAAACTCCAGGGAGTGTCCACTCACCCGCGTGCCCAAGCTGGCGGCTTGACTACCCTTGGAATGAAGACTGTTGTCCTCAGCTCAGAGGAGGATGTAGGTGACCTTCTCTCAGTGCCGCACATGGCTGAAGAGAGAGGGGAACTGGTCCTGAGGAAGTAAAAAAATCCTCTGACGGACCGTGTTGAGTCCTAAAAACAGAAAACTGTACAAGGGGCATAAATGAGACCTTTGTTGAATTAGGAGATCCTGGATCATCCGGATATTCAGAAACAACCGATCCGCAGAGAGTGTCTTCAGCAGAAGATTGTCCAGCTAGGAAACAAACGTCACTCCCTGCCTCTGAAGTAGGGCCATCTTGTGACCTTCATGAACACTGTGGGGGCGGAAGAAAGACCGAACGAGCATCAGGGATGCCGCCTGCAGTACTACATTCTTGACGTTGGAAACCGGCAAACCCGTGGTGAAAATTGATCCCTAGCAGGATACGAACTAAGCCTCAGTGCTTAGATGTCCATGCTATTAAATGAGTTGAGCCACAGTGGCCCTACATTGATGAGAAACATAACCCAAGCATACCCAGGCCTCCCAGAAAAACCACAGACATGTGCCCACCCTCTGATCTCCCAGGTGGGAGGGAGGCCCAAACTTCAGTGGGTGTGCTGGAGGACCTACAATCAGAGTGATCCGAGGATGTTGAACCTCTGCCTCTTACTTTGAGATCCCTCGTTGATGGATGTACCGCCCCTCTCGTGGACACGAAACCTTGAAAAGGCACGGAAATACCGGTATAAGTCCGTCTTGGAGCTTGAGCAGCAGTAGGGTAAAGAAAATAAGAATTTACTCACCAGTAATTCAATTTCTCGTAGTCCGTAGTGGATGCTGGGACTCCGTAAGGACCATGGGGAATAGCGGCTCCGCAGGAGACTGGGCACAACTAAAAGAAAGCTTTAGACTACTGGTGTGCACTGGCTCCTCCCACTATGACCCTCCTTCAGACTTCAGTTAGGATACTGTGCCCGGAAGAGCTGACACAATAAGGAAGGATTTTGAATCCCGGGTAAGACTCATACCAGCCACACCAATCACACCGTATAACTCGTGATACAATACCCAGTTAACAGTATGATAATAACTGAGCCTCTCAACAGATGGCTCAACAATAACCCTTTAGTTAAACAATAACTATATACAAGTATTGCAGACAATCCGCACTTGGGATGGGCGCCCAGCATCCACTACGGACTACGAGAAATAGAATTACCGGTGAGTAAATTCTTATTTTCTCTGACGTCCTAAGTGGATGCTGGGACTCCGTAAGGACCATGGGGATTATACCAAAGCTCCCAAACGGGCGGGAGAGTGCGGATGACTCTGCAGCACCTAATGGGCAAACTCTAGGTCCTCCTCAGCCAGGGTGTCAAACTTGTAGAATTTAGCAAATGTGTTTGACCCCGACCAAGTAGCTGCTCGGCAAAGTTGCAAAGCCGAGACCCCTCGGGCAACCGCCCAAGAAGAGCCCACCTTCCTCGTGGAATGGGCTTTTACAGATTTAGGATGCGGCAGTCCAGCCGCAGAATGTGCAAGCTGAATCGTACTACAGATCCAGCGAGCAATAGTCTGCTTTGAAGCAGGTGCACCCAACTTGTTGGGCGCATGCAGGATAAATAGCGAGTCAGTCTTTCTGACGCCAGCTGTCCTGGAAACATACATTTTTAGGGCCCTGACTACGTCCAACAACTTGGAAGCCTCCAAGTCTTTAGTAGCCGCAGGCACCACAATAGGTTGGTTCAAATGAAAAGCTGACACCACCTTAGGGAGAAACTGGGGACGAGTCCTCAATTCTGCCCTATCCATATGAAAAATCAGATAAGGGCTTTTACTTGACAAAGCCGCCAATTCTGACACACGTCTGGCCGAAGCCAAGGCCAACAACATGACCACTTTCCACGTGAGATATTTCAATTCCACAGTTTTAAGTGGCTCAAACCAATGAGACTTTAGGAAATCCAACAGCACGTTGAGATCCCAGGGTGCCACAAAAGGGGGCTGAATATGCAGCACTCCCTTAACAAAAGTCTGAACTTCAGGCAGTGGAGCCAGTTCTCTTTGAAAGAAAATCGATAGAGCCGAAATCTGGACTTTAATGGAACCCAATTTTAGGCCCATAGTCACCCCTGACTGTAGGAAGTGCAGGAAACGGCCCAGCTGAAATTCTTCCGTTGGGGCCTTCCTGGCCTCACACCACGCAACATATTTCCGCCAAATGCGGTGATAATGGTTCGCGGTCACTTCTTTCCTAGCTTTAATCAGCGTAGGAATGACTTCCTCCGGAATGCCCTTTTCCTTCAGGATCCGGTGTTCAACCGCCATGCCGTCAAACGCAGCCGCGGTAAGTCTTGGAACAGACAGGGCCCCTGCTGCAGCAGGTCCTGTCTGAGCGGCAGAGGCCATGGGTCCTCTGAGGTCATTTCTTGAAGTTCCGGGTACCAAGCTCTTCTTGGCCAATCCGGAACAAGGAGTATAGTTCTTACTCCTCTTCTCCTTATTATCCTCAGTACCTTTGGTATGAGAGGAAGAGGAGGGAACACATAAACCGACCGGTACACCCACGGTGTCACTAGAGCGTCCACAGCTATCGCCTGAGGGTCTCTTGACCTGGCGCAATATCTCTCTAGCTTTTTGTTTAGGCGGGACGCCATCATGTCCACCTGTGGCCTTTCCCAACGGTTTACAATCAGTTGGAAGACTTCTGGATGAAGTCCCCACTCTCCCGGCTGGAGGTCGTGCCTGCTGAGGAAGTCTGCTTCCCAGTTGTCCACTCCCGGAATGAACACTGCCGACAGTGCTAACACGTGATTTTCCGCCCATCGGAGAATCCTTGTGGCTTCTGCCATTGCCGTCCTGCTTCTTGTGCCGCCCTGTCGGTTTACATGGGCAACTGCCGTGATGTTGTCTGACTGGATCAGTACCGGCTGGTTTTGAAGCAGGGGTTTTGCCTGACTGAGGGCATTGAAAATGGCCCTCAGCTCCAGAATATTTATGTGTAGGGAAGTCTCCTGACTTGACCATAGCCCTTGGAAGTTTCTTCCCTGTGTGACTGCCCCCCAGCCTCGAAAGCTGGCATCCGTGGTCACCAGGACCCAGTCCTGTATGCCGAATCTGCGGCCCTCTTGAAGATGAGCCACCACAGCAGAGACACCCTGGTCCTTGGAGACAGGGTTATCAGCCGATGCATCTGAAGATGCGATCCGGACCACTTGTCCAACAAGTCCCACTGAAAGGTTCTTGCATGGAACCTGCCGAATGGAATTGCTTCGTAGGAAGCTACCATCTTTCCCAGGATCCGCGTGCAGTGATGCACCGACACCTGTTTTGGTTTTAGGAGGCCTCTGACTAGAGATGACAGCTCCTTGGCCTTCTCCTCCGGGAGAAACACTTTTTTCTGTTCTGTGTCCAGAACCATCCCCAGGAACAGTAGACGTGTCGTAGGGACCAGCTGTGACTTTGGAATATTTAGAATCCAGCCGTGCTGTTGTAGCACCTCCCGAGATAGTGCTACCCCGACCAACAACTGCTCCCTGGACCTCGCCTTTATCAGGAGATCGTCCAAGTACGGGATAATTAAAACTCCCTTCTTTCGAAGGAGTATCATCATGTCGGCCATTACCTTGGTAAAGACCCTCGGCGCCGTGGATAACCCGAACGGCAACGTCTGGAATTGGTAATGACAATCCTGTACCACAAATCTGAGGTACTCCTGGTGAGGATGGTAAATGGGGACATGCAGGTAAGCATCCTTGATGTCCAGTGATACCATGTAATCCCACTCGCCCAGGCTTGCAATAACCGCCCTGAGCGATTCCATCTTGAACTTGAATTTTTTTATATATGTGTTCAAGGATTTCAAATTTAAAATGGGTCTCACCGAACCGTCCGGTTTCGGTACCACAAACATTGTGGAATAGTAACCCCGTCCTTGTTGAAGTAGGGGCACCTTGACTATCACCTGCTGGGAATACAGCTTGTGAATTGCCTCCAGCACTGCCTCCCTGCCTGAGGGGGTAGTTGGCAAGGCAGATTTGAGGAAACGGCGGGGGGGGGAGACGTCTCGAATTCCCGCTTGTACCCCTGAGATACTACTTGAAGGATCCAGGGATCCACCCGTGAGCGAGCCCACTGATTGCTGAAATTTTTGAGACTGGCCCCCACCGTACCCGGCTCCACCTGTGGAGCCCCAGGTTCATGCGGTGGACTTAGAGGAAGCGGGGGAGGACTTTTGCTCCTGGGAACTGGCTGTATCCTGGCAGAAATGGACACTGCACTTATTTTAGATGCCAGCCGGCAAATATCCCTCTGTGCATCTCTCATATATAAGACTGCGTCTTTAATATGCTCAACGGTTAGCAATATAGTGTCCCTGTCTAGGGTATCAATATTTTCCGACAGGGAATCTGACCACGCAGCTGCAGCACTGCACATCCATGCTGAAGCAATAGCTGGTCTCAGTATAATACCTGTGTGTGTATATACTGACTTCAGAATAGCCTCCTGCTTTCTATCAGCAGGTTCCTTTAGGGCGGCCGTATCCGGAGACGGTAGTGCCACCTTCTTTGACAAACGTGTGAGCGCTTTATCCACCCTAGGGGATGCTTCCCAACGTGACCTATCCTCTGGCGGGAAAGGGTACGTCATTAGTAACCTTTTAGAAATTACTAGTTTCTTATCGGGGGAAGCCCACGCTTCTTCACACACTTCGTTTAACTCCTCAGATGGAGGAAAAACTTCTGGTAGTTTTTTCTCTCCAAACATAATACCCTTTTTTTTTTTTTGTGGTACCTCCACATAAGCCTCCTCATCAAACATGTCGACACAGCCGTACCGACATACCGCACACACACAGGAAATGCTCTGACTGAGGACAGGACCCCACAAAGCCCTTTGGTGAGACAGAGAGAGAGTATGCCAGCACACACCAGAGCGCTATATAATACAGGGACTAACTGAATTATATCCCCTTATAGCTGCTATATAGTTATACTGCGCCTAAATTTAGTGCCCCCCCTCTCTTTTTAACCCTTATGTAGTTGTAACTGCACGGGAGAGCCAGGGAGCGTCCTTCCAGCGGAGCTGTGAGGGAGAAATGGCGCCAGTGTGCTGAGGGAGATAGCCCCGCCCCTTTTTCGGCGGACTTCTCCCGCTTTTTCTGTAACTCTGGCAGGGGTATTATTTTACACCTATATAGCCTCTGGGACTATATATGGTGTATATTTGCCAGTCAAGGTGTCTAATATTGCCCTCAGGGCGCCTCCCCCCAGCGCCCTGCACCCACCAGTGACCAGAGTGTGAGGTGTGCATGAGGAGCAATGGCGCACAGCTGCAGTGCTGTGCGCTACCGTGAAGAAGACAGAAGTCTTCTGCCGCCGATTTTCCGGACTCTTCTTGCTTCTGGCTCTGTAAGGGGGACGGCGGCGCGGCTCCGGGACCGAACGATCGAGGTCGGGTCCTGTGTTCGATCCCTCTGGAGCTAATGGTGTCCAGTAGCCTAAGAAGCCCAAGCTATCTCCAGTCAGGTAGGTTCGCTTCTTCTCCCCTTAGTCCCTCGCTGCAGTGAGTCTGTTGCCAGCAGAACTCACTGTAAAATAAAAAACCTAAAATATACTTTCTTTCTAGGAGCTCAGGAGAGCCCCTAGTGTGCATCCAGCTCAGCCGGGCACAAGATTCTAACTGAAGTCTGGAGGAGGGTCATAGTGGGAGGAGCCAGTGCACACCAGTAGTCTAAAGCTTTCTTTTAGTTGTGCCCAGTGTCCTGCGGAGCCGCTATTCCCCATGGTCCTTACGGAGTCCCAGCATCCACTTAGGACGTCAGAGAAAAGTGGATTTGCCCCCAATGGCCTCAGAAATCCAGGCAGGAAGATCCTTCCTGACCAGGCCCATAATGGACAACGCCTCTGCTGTCCACTAGGAATCAATATCCGCCTGACACTGTCGTAGCCCTAAAGGTTGTCGAGTTAAGATAGCCCAAGCGAAAATTCAGGCTCCGAGAATACAGACGTCTTGGGAAACTTCAAAAAACTAAAATAAAGCAGATTCGTGAATATGATCTGTCAAAAGTTATCAGCTGATACTGATGCAAACCCTCCTGTAACTCAGAGAACAATTGTTCCACAACAACCTACCTGCACAGGGCAAGGCAGAACCCCTGTTGCCGCCTATTACTCTCAGACGACTCCCTCAGCAAGGTTGCATCAGAAACCGGCAGCTTCTTGGACCGGCGATACATCAAGGGGTATACAAATGGAAAGTTCTTATATCGTTTCCTGCGGTCTGCGGGGAAAGGATAAGAAAACAAACATTTTTTGATACCTGAAAACGTGCAGTAGGATGTCTCCAGGACCCAGAGACACTGGTTTTAACTCCACCGAAAACAGACATCCTCAGTATCCCGGACATCTATCGCCTCCTCCAAGAGAGGTCTCTCATCCGCAGCGTCGTGTAACATTGAGGTTACCAACCTCCTTTTAGAAACCTGGGAAGAAGAAATGACGGATGGGGTCTCTGGTAACGGTGACATTACCTGCATAAGCTGAGCTGTTCAAACAGGAGGGTCCTGCAGCTGCGTTGAGGGCTAATCAGATGGCTCCACCGCACAATCCACACATAACAGGGAATTCTCTGTCCTGGGTGTTACGTTTAGTTCAACGAAAAGAGAAAACACAGGTTAAAGAAGTGTAGCCCTATGTACTCTGCACTATAACGTGCAGTGACAGGCACGTTACCCTTAAAGTTGGTGTTTGTTGGGATTCAAGCTGTGTTCAGATGTCCCCGCTATAAGCGTACCGAGCCACAGCGGCTATATGGCTGATGCCACACACATTCCCCAAATTACACACAGTATTATTACCAAGTGAAACAAAGGAATAATAAAGGGGTGACAACACCCGACCTGTATGTAGTGTACTGCTAATTTAGTAAGCTCCGCTGGTTGCCCAAAATGGCGGCCAGCCTGTGAATAAAGCCGGGGGAAAAATTAATGTGGCAAGGTGAAGAAATGTGGGACGTGAACCCAGGTCTGTACCAGGATGTCCCTGTTATTATAATAAATTTCGGTGGAGCTTGTAGTTCTATTATTGTAAATATTCAGTGAGCCTAACTGTGCCCTGATATAGAGCAGTAGTGAGCTGACTCCATATTCTAGAAACAGGGGACTCTGTGTTGAAGTAAAAGCACTAGCCCCCGACAAAGGGGCACTGACCTGAGAGCCGAAGTTGGGTTTAAGCCCCGCCCCCCACTATGGCGCCCAACTTTAAAAACAACGGCGCTAGTTGATTATATATATATATATATATATATATATATATAAAACAATATAATATTATATATAATCCAAATTATATAAAATATAATATAAATATAATAATACAATACAATATATGTATATATACACAATACAAATATATAAATTATATATCATATATATGACCTTAGATCACTGAGGAAAGCTACTCACCGCAGTGATGAGAAGACCCTGACATTCACAGCAAGCAGTGGAGTCCGGGTAGAGGTTTCCCCTGCAGAGAGGAAATGGACGCCAGCACCAGCAGAGCCACAGGTGGCAGCCGGGAGCCGAGGTCCAAGACTTGAGTAAGCCCCCCCAATTTAAAAACGTTAACAGCTCCAGCACCAAGTCAGCGGGGAGCGTCCTACCTCCCCCGCCGGTCACACGAGCCGCAGCCGGGGAGCTGAGCCCACCGAGCAGAGCGGGAGAAAGCTCCGCCCCCTATCAAGTTTAAACTAAGCAAACTCCCGCATAAACCTAGCGGGGAGTCCCCCGCCGGCCATGCGAGCTGTGGGCGGGGAGCGCTGAGCCTGCCGAGCAGAGCGGGTCCAATCATGTTTAAATTCCCGCGCAAACTTAGCGAGCCGCAGCCGAAGATCGCTGAGCCCGCCGAGCAGAGCGGGATTAAGCTCCGCCCCCCTAGTAATGGCGCCGAAGTTTAAAACTATAAAGGTGCCACTAAAATAAATTTTCTGATCAGCTGCAAACTCTGTCGTACAGACCATACAGTATGAGTGGAGGGGGGAACCAAGGACCCCGAGTGCGACACCCCAGAGCTGGACCACTAGGTCATTTGGCCAGTACTGGAATCCCTCTGCCCGCAATGTGTGCCACGGCCGGAGTATGGGAGCGGGGAGCGAGGTGGATGTTTGTATCCGGCCACTGATACTCACCGCTGCCGTAATCTCCTGCTGGTGGAGCGGCCCCGACACGCGCCGCACGCAGCGGTGTCCGGACAGCTCAGGAGAGCTCAGTGTCTCCTTCAGCCGGGGCCCATCCCGAGCAGCACGTAGCTGTGATGGGACCCCGCCGGCAGCCTCCCACAGTGCAGACTGGCAGTGGCAGAGCTGTCAGTCTGTGGGTGTAAGCAAGAATAATAAAAAAAAAAAAAAAAAAATCTTCAGAAGTCCCAAGAGTGACCAGCGCCCTCGGGCACTAAAATAAGACTGGCTTGGAGGGGGGATATAGTAGGGGAGGAGCTAGTCACATGGTTATAAATTTAAAGTGCCAGCTCCCAGTTACTGCCTACTATATCCCCATTGTATCTGCACTCCAGTGGCCCCTAGTGGATGAAGGAGAAACCAATAAAATACAGACATATGGAAGTACTTGTCACACTAGGTTCACGTCTTCAAGGGGTGATTCCCTTTGTCCACTGGTAGACTCTCACATTACGCTATTCATATGAGTGGAGAGAGGAGGGAGATTGAGCTTGCTGAAGATGGGTACTAAGCTATGCCCTCCTCAGTGCTAACCACACCCAACACTCCCTGAACAGATCACATCCCCATAGCAGTGGTCACGCTCTCTGATAGCCAATCACACCACACACACCCGATATTGGTCACACACTATGCTGTGGCACACAATAGGCCTTTCAGAAATTTCAGCTCCAGGCCTTTCTGAACCTTAATCTGGCACTGACAGCAGGGAAGATCATTGTAACGGCATTAGCATAAAGTCACAGAAGCAACTTCAGCAAAATACACAAGGAAGGTTGTAACAAGATACCCTGCCCCTTTCAACAGACCGCACCCCCTCAACAGAGCACACCACCATTAGGGCTGCTTTCATGACAATCCACCTCTGCCGCCCAGAAATGAAAAGAGACGTCCACGGAAGCCATTACAAACCCTATCACACTCGTGTACACATTCACAGACTACATGCAAAAATGAGGAACATTGGAGCTAAGGATTGGTCTATTGCTGCGCAGACTGAACACAGCAGTAGCGACTCAGATGCCATGTTTTTACATGCACAAGCTCGCAGCCGTCAGCAGATACATGCCCCAAAATAGCCCATGACACGCTTGCCTTTATCCAACCACCCCCGATCCCACCCCCAAACGCTGTCATCCTGTCACTGCAACTAATTCCTTGCTGCGAATTGCAAATCACTCGCAGTGCATGTGCACAGCGGGACAGACACATATGATGTAAGAAATCGACTGATGTGCGTACAATAGCTTTGCGGCCGCACCTGAATGAGCCTCTATGTAAAATGATGCAGAACCTGTTCTGCACATGCTCAGAACAGGTCCTATGCATGTGCCCCACCATCAGAGATGTACACAAACCAAAATTAGAGAAACCACAGCAGCTTCTTGCATGTGACCTATTTGGACGAAAAGGAATAAATTAAGTTATTTTCGATTTTGTATTCGATTTTATAGGTGGTTTCTGAAATGGATTTCCTAAACCTAAACACAAAATCACTACTCAAAATCGAACAACAAATTTGAATTCAAAATCGAATATTAGTAAATGAGGGATTCAAGGAGTGATTTAGAAGTTCAATTTAATCTGATTTGAGACGATTTAAAAAACCGCCATAAAACTGAATCGAAAATCGAACTTTAGAAAATATACCCCAAGGTAGTGGAAAAACAAAATAAATCAGTACTGTGCAAAAGTAGGCAGGTGTGGAAAAAATAATTATTTACTCACCGGTAATTCTATTTCTCGTAGTCCGTAGTGGATGCTGGGTACTCCGTAAGGACCATGGGGTATAGACGGGCTCCGCAGGAGACTGGGCACTCTTAAAAGAAAGATTAGGTACTATATCTGGTGTGCACTGGCTCCTCCCTCTATGCCCCTCCTCCAGACCTCAGTTAGGGAAACTGTGCCCGGAAGAGCTGACATTACTAGGAAAGGATTTGGAATCCAGGGTAAGACTCATACCAGCCACACCAATCACACCGTACAACTCGTGATACAATACCCAGTTAACAGTATGAACAATAACGGAGCCTCTCTCAACAGATGGCTCATACAATAACCCTTTAGTTAAGCAATAACTATATACATGTATTGCAGAGAGTCCGCACTTGGGACGGGCTCCCAGCATCCACTACGGACTACGAGAAATAGAATTACCGGTGAGTAAATTCTTATTTTCTCTGACGTCCTAGTAGATGCTGGGTACTCCGTAAGGACCATGGGGATTATACCAAAGCTCCCAAACGGGCGGGAGAGTGCGGATGACTCTGCAGCACTGAATGAGCAAACTCAAGGTCCTCCTCAGCCAGGGTATCAAACTTGTAGAATTTTGCAAAAGTGTTTGAACCCGACCAAGTAGCAGCTCGGCAAAGTTGTAAAGCCGAGACCCCTCGGGCAGCCGCCCAAGAAGAGCCCACCTTCCTCGTGGAATGGGCTTTTACTGATTTAGGATGCAGCAGTCCAGCCGCAGAATGTGCAAGCTGAATCGTGCTACAGATCCAGCGAGCAATAGTCTGCTTTGAAGCAGGAGCACCCAGCTTGTTGGGTGCATGCAGGATAAATAGCTTGTCAGTTTTTCTGACTCTAGCCGTCCTGGAAACAAAGTTTCAGGGCCCGGACTACGTCCAGCAACTTGGAATCCTCCAAGTCCCTAGTAGCCGCAGGCACCACAATAGGTTGGTTCAAATGATACCACCTTAGGGAGAAATTGGGGACGAGTCCTCCATTCTGCCCTTTCCATATGGAAGATCAGATATGGGCTTTTACATGACAAAGCCGCCAATTCTGACACACGCCTAGTCCAAGCTAAGGCCAAAAGCATGACCACTTTCCACGTGAGATATTTTAGCTCCACGGTCTTAAGTGGCTCAAACCAGTGGGATTTTAGGAATCCAACACACATTAAGATCCTAAGGTGCCACTGGAGGCACAAAAGGGGCTGAATATGCAGCACCCCTGTAACAACGTCCGAACTTCAGGCAGTGAAGCCAGTCCTTTTTGAGAGAAAAAGGGATAGGGCCGAAATCTTGGCCTTTATGGATCCTAATTTTAGGCCCATAGTCACTCCTGACTGTAGGAAGTGCAGGAATCGACCCCCCTGGAATTCCTCTGTAGGGCCTTCCCGGCCACACACCAAGCAACCTATTTTCGCCATATACAGTGAAAAAGGTCTTGCTGTCACGTCTTTCCTAGCCTTTATCAGCGTAGGAATAACTGCATCCGGAATGCCCTTTTCCGCTAGGACCCGGCGTTCAACCGCCATGCCGTACAACGCAGCCGCGGTAAGTCTTGGATCAGACAGGGTCCCTGTTGCAACATGTCCTGACTGAGAGGCAGAGGCCATGGGTCCTCTGAGAGCATTTCTTGCAGTTCCGGGTACAGAGTCCTTCTTGGCCAATCCGGAGCAAAGAATATTGTTCACACTCCTCCGTTTATTACAATTCTCAGCCCTTGGGTATGAGAGGAAGAGGAGGGAATATATAGACCGACTGGAACACCCACGGTGTTACTAGTGCGACCACAGCTATCGCCTGAGAGTCCCTTGACCCAGCTTAAAACCTTTTTTATCTTTTTATTGAGGTGGGACGCCATGTAGTCCACCTGAGGCAGTTTCCATCAATTTGCAAAACTGCGTGAAGACTTCCTGATGAAGTCACCACTTTCCCGGGTGGAGGTCGTGTCCACTCCCGGAATGAACACTGCTGACAAGTGCGCTTACTTGATTCTCCGCCCAGCGAAGAATTCTGGTGGCTTCTACCCTCGCCACCCTACTCCTTGTGCCGCCCTGGCGGTTTACATGAGCCCATGCGGTCTGACTGGATCAGAACCGGTTGGTCGCGAAGCAGGAACTCCGCTTGACTTAGGGCGTTGTATATGGCCCTTAGTTCCAGGATATTGATGTGAAGTTAAGTCTGTTGGCTTGACCACAAACCTTGGAATTTTCTTCCCTGTGTAACTGCCCCCCCCACCCTCGGAGGCTTGCATCCGTGGTCACCAGGACCCAGTCCTGAATGCCGAATCTGCGGCCCTCGAGAAGGTGAGCACTCCGCAGCCACCACAGGAGAAACACCCTGGCCCTGGGGGATAGGGTGATTAACCGATGCATCTGAAGATGTGATCCGGACCACTTGTCCAGTAAGTCCCATTGTCCTTGCATGGAACCAGCCGAAGGGGAAGGCCTCGTATGATGCCATCATCCTTCCCAGGACTCGAGTGCAGTGAAGCACTGACACCTGTTTTGGTTTTCAATAGATTCCTGACCAGTGTCATGAGCACCTGAGCTCTCTCTATCGGGAGAAAAACCCTCTTCTGGTCTGTGTCTAGGATCATGCCTAGACGAGGCAGATGAGCTGTAGGAACCAACTGCGACTTCGGAATATATAGAATCCAGTCGTGTTGCAGTTTCACTTCCAGAGAAGGTGATACGCTGTCCAGCAACTGCTCTCTTGATCTCGCTTTTATGAGGAGATCATCCAAGTATGTGATAATAGTGACACCTTGCTTCCGCAGGAGCACCATCATATCCGCCATTACCTTGGTGAAATTGGTAATGACAATCCCATACCGCAATTCTGAGGTACGCCTGATGAGGTGGATAAATGGGGACACGAAGGTATGCATCCCTTATGTCCCGATTAATTTCAAGCTTGCAATGACCGCTTTTAGCGATTCCATCTTGAACCTGAACCTTTTCAGGTATATGTTCAGGGATTTTAATTCAATGTGGGTCTAACCGAACCGTCTGGTTTCGGGATTATAACATGGTCGAATAATAACACCCTCTTGTTGAAGGAGGGGACCCTTGACCACCACCTGTTGAAGATACAATTTGTGAATTGCAGTTAACACTGGCTCCCTCTCTTGGGGGAAAGCCCGCCGGGTCCTCGGTGAGGGGGCATCTTCTCACCGTCCAGCCTGTATCCCTGCGATCCAATTTCTATTGCCCAGGGATCTAACAGGGAGTAAACCCACTTATGGCTGAACTTACGAAGGCGTGTCCACACCGGGACTAGCTCCGCCTGTGGAGCCCCAGCGACATGCGGTGGATTTTTGTAGAGGCCGGGGAGGACTTCTGTTCCTGGGGACTAGCTGTGTTGTACAGCTTCTATCCTCTGCCCCCGGCTCTGACAAGAAAGGACGCACCTCAGACTTTCTTGTTTCTTTATTCGAAAGCTGCATTTAATAATGTCGTGCTTTCCTAGGCTGTGCAGGAATATAAGGCAAAATATCAGAATTACCAGCTATAGCTGTGGAGACCAGGCCCGAGAACCTTTCTCCCCACAATCCTCAGCCTTCCATATGCCTCTTAAGTCGGCATCATCTGTCCAATGTATATTCTACAGGACACGTCAAGCAGAAATCGACATAACTTTTGTCTCTTGGACCCAGTATACTCATGTCCCTTTGGGCATGCTTTATAATTATATATCTATCACTTTAGACAGCATCTTAAAATATTTATATGCATACTAGGGTCTCAATCTCTGCTGATAAGGTACCTGTCCACGCTGCCACAGCGCTATAAACCCATGCCGACACAATCGCCGGTCTGGGTAGTATACTAGAATGTGCACACTATCTGCAGGATCCCTGAGAATAGCTAGTGCAAACAGGACACCCAAGAGGAAGATTCTCAACACATCCTGGCCCTAGTGGGGAAAGGATACAGCCTGAGAATTCTCTTGTGGGAAGCTGTCGTCTCTTGTCTGGAGATTCCCGCTCTTTTTCCTCATGAGAGGAGGGAAAATTACCTCAGCATTCTTCCCCTTAACATGTGTACTCTCGTGTCAGGGACAGATGAGTCATCAGTGATATGCAAATCATCTTTTATTCCAATAATCATATATTGAATATCTTTTAGCCCTCTTGGCTGTAACTTTGCATTATCGTAGTCGACAGTGGAGTTAAACTCTGTGTCGATACTTTGTTATTTTGGCTAGTGAACATAGAGAGACTCTGAAGGACTCTGTGACATAGGGACAGACCAGGGTAGATTTCCTTTCTGTTCCCTAACCTTTTGTGCAATAATTTTACCTCAGCACTTACACATATCCAAACAGGTGTCGGCGTTGTTGACGGAGACACCCTCCCACACACTTATCCGCTCTATCACCTCCTTAGAGGAGCCTTTTACCTCAGACATGTCGACACACGCGTACCGACACACCACACACACAGGGGATGCTCTATTTGAAGACAGTTCCCCCACCAGGCCCTTTGGAGAGACAGAGAGAGAGTATGCCAGCACACACCACAGCGCTATATAATACAGGGATGTACACTATACTGAGTGATTTTTCCCCTATAGCAGCTTATATACACAGTTTTGCGCCTAAATTTATGTGCCCCCCCTCTCTTTTTTACCCTTTGTGTACCAGGATACTGCAGGGGAGAGCCTAGGGAGCTTCCTTCCAGCTGAGCTGTGAAGAGAAAATGGCGCCGGTGTGCTGAGGAAGAAGGCCCGGCCCCCTCAGCGGCGGGCTTCTGTCCTTTTATGTACTTTAATGGCGGGGGTTAATGCACATATACAGTTTATCAGACTGTATTATGTGCTTTTCGCCAAGTAAGGTAATCTAATTGCTGCCCAGGGCGCCCCCCCCCCAGCGCCCTGCATCCATCAGTGACCGGAGTGTGTGGTGTGCTAAGGGAGCAATGACGCACAGCTGCAGTGCTGTGCGCTACCTTAATGAAGACCGGAGTCTTCAGCCGCCGATTTTCAACTTCTCTTCGTTCTTCTGGCTCTGCAAGAGGGACGGTGGCGCGGCTCCGGGACCGGACGACCGAGGACTGGGCCTGTGTTCGATCCCTTTGGAGCTAATGGTGTCCAGTAGCCTTAGAAGCCCAAGCTAGCTGCAAGCAGGTAGGTTCGCTTCTCTCCCCTCAGTCCCACGTAGCAGTGAGTCTGTTGCCAGCAGATCTCACTGAAAATAAAAAACCTAACAAATACTTTCTTTTCTAGGAAGCTCAGGAGAGCCCCTAGGGTGCATCCAGCTCTGGACGGGCACAGATACTAACTGAGGTCTGGAGGAGGGGCATAGAGGGAGGAGCCAGTGTACCCCAGATATAGTACCTAATCTTTCTTTTAAGAGTGCCCAGTCTCCTGCGGAGCCCGTCTATACCCCAAGGTCCTTACGGAGTACCCAGCATCCACTAGGACGTCAGAGAAAATGCTGCAAAGAATGCTTTCAAAAATAGAAGTGTTAATACTTTAGTTTTATCAATTAACAAAATGTAAAGTGAATAAACCGAAGCGAAATCTAAATAAAAATTTGTCGTGACCACCATTTGCCTTCAAAACAGCCTAAATTCTTCTAGGTACACTTGCGCACACACCTCTAGACCTGGCAACAGTAAAAGGTGGGGTTGGATTATTACTATCCCAATCTTTCAAATACACAGTTCTACAACAGGTTCCATCACTCACATTCACATCATTTGACACACATTCTATCAGGATTTATACTCCCTTTTTCTCTGCATGTTACAGCTATCTATCGCCCACTTGGGCAACCCAAACAATTTCTGGAAGATTTTTCTGCCTAGTTCGCTCACTTCCTATCCTCACACATCTCCACCATCATCATGGGTGATTTCAATACCGCTATTAATAGTCCAAAATCTGCTGTTCATGCCTCCAAACTACTCTAACCTTTCTCTGCCTCTCCCAATGGACTGACTCCTCTACTCATCAGGAGGGCCACTGCCTTGATCTTGTATTCACCAGACTATGCTCAGTTTCTGAATTCACGAACACTCCCTTCCCTCTCTCTGATCAGAACCTTATCACATGCATGCTCTCCTCCATCACTTTAAACTCAAATCTCACTGAAGTCTTCCAATCCTCCTCAAACCCGCAGAAATATTAACACAATCAAGCTTCAAGAACTTTCCAGCTCTCTGCAACAACTGCTCTCACCTATTTCTGCATTCACTTCTCCTGAGACGACTGAATCACACCTGTACCAAACTCTAGTAATAACCCTTGCTGAAGTGGATCCAGCTATCCATCACACTCCGCGTAGGCCTAGATGTCAACCGTGGCACTCTAAATTAACAAGACATCTACAAAAACTCTCACGTAAAGTTGAACGTCAGTGGCGTAAATCTTGTACACAAATCAACATCCTCACATATAAGACTATTTACCACTCCTATCGTAATGACCTGGACACTGTCAAACATTTGTCAAACTGTGCTCATCCCAACCTTAACTAACATTTTTATTCTCTCTACTGGTATCTTTCCTTCACTATTCAAGCATGCAGTGATTACTCCCATTCTGAAAAAACAAAAAGCTGACCCTCTCTCAAACTTTAATTCCATCTCTTGGCTCCATTGTCTCTCCAATCTACTTGAAAGACTTGCCTACACTCGCTTCACATACTAGGCCAAATGTAATGACGCCCAAGTACAGCCAAACGCGGATGTTTTTAAAAGGGCAATCACTTACAAGGCATGGTTTTGCCTTGTAAGTGATTGCCCCTTTAAAAAAAATGTCCGCGGCCGCCGAACTCAGGCGTCATTACATCCAGCCCACTTTCATAACTTACACAACTTATTGGACCCACTTCAGTTAGGCTTTCGTTTCCAACACTCCACAGAGACAGCACTAACTCAAGTAGTAGATGATCTGGTCACTGCAAAGTCTACAGGCCACTACTCACTTCTTCTTCTAGATCTCTCTGCTGCTTTTGACACGGTTAACCACTCTTCTCAAACAATACAATCACTAGGTCTTCAAGACACAGCCCTTTCTTGGTTCTCATCCTACCTATGTAATCGCTACTTCCGTGCCCGCTTCTCTGAACCCACCTCCTCTTCGCTACCTCTTTCAGTTGGAGTATAGCAAGGCTCAGTCTTCGGTCTCTGCTTTTCTTAATCTATACCACATCTCTTAGTAAACTAATCAGATTTTTGGGATTTTAGAATCATCTGTAAGTGGATGTTACTCAAATCTACCTATCCTCCAAACATTTGTCACCATCTGCATTAGTCCGTGTCACTGAATGCCTTTCTGTCGTTTCATCATGGATGTCATCTCGACACCTCAAACTTAATATTCCCAAAATAGAGTTAATTATATTTCTACCATCCAATAGTAGTTACCAACCTGATATCTCTATCACTGTTGATAACTGGACAATCATACCCCACTGCCTAGGTGTCATCCTTGACTGAACTGTCCTTTGTTCCCCACATTCAATCGGTGTCAAAATCATGTTACATGCATCTAAAAAAGAAAACATATCCAAAATACGACCATACTTTACACAAGACACTGCAAAAATTGTAATCCATGCTCTCATTATGTCACGCATTGATTACTACAACAGTCTTCTTACTGGTCTTACCAAAAAGACTCTCACCACAACAATCTATTCTGAATGCAGCTGCGAGGCTAATCTTCCTCACCAGATATTCATCTGTAGATCCACTCTGTCAATCCCTCCATTGTTTACCTGTATTCTACCGTATTCAATATATAATACTTTCACTCACACACAAGGCCATTACCCAAACTACACCTATGTACATCTCTTTGCTTACCTCAAAATATCTCCCAAACCGACCTCTTTGCTCTTCACAAGATCTCCATCTCCAATCAACACTCAATATTCACTCCCATTCACAATTGCAGGACTTTCTTCAGGCTGCACCTACTCTGTGGAATACCCTACCATGTACCATAAGACCCTACTCTAGTCTTCAAACCTTTGACACCATCCCTGAAAACTCAGCTCTTTAGACAAGCTTATCAAATTCCAAAAATATCCCTCATAAGCTTTCCTATCCAATTACATCCCCACTGTACACATTTTCTCTTTCTTCATATTCCCTTCCTCCTTAACCCCGGTTCATAATTGCTGTGTGGCCAACTCATGCAGACAACCAAGAACATTTGCAATCTGGTGGAAAATTATGCAATTACGCACCTATCTTTGTGTATTAATGCTAATTCCCTATTATCCTTTATTAATATGGCGCCACAAGGGAACCGCAGCACCCATTACACAGTACATAATAAAATGCGCAAACAAGAAAACAGCACTTACAGTACAGGACAAAATAGGACAGGTAGAGAAAACCCGGGGTTAGGTGCAATCAAAGGGAGTATGGAGTATAAGATAGTGTAAGTAAGAAAAGGCACATGAGGAAAGAAATCCCTGCTCTTGCTATAGATTGTAAACTTTTAAGCAGGGACTTCCTACCTCTAAGACTGTTTGTTATTACCCAGTTTTGTTTCATCATTGTTGTTTCCAAATGTAAAGAGCAATGGAATTTGCTGCACTACATAAGAAAAAGTAAATAAATAATAAAATAAAGGAAGAAAAGATAAGTTAAGTTGTTACATGCAGTTATAGCACATACCACAAGGGGGACCTGTAGTAGAGAAGACAATTCATCCTGGTCTTCTATCGATGTTTTAGGATGTACCAAGCCTCCCTGATTACTAAATGCACAGTAACTTCCAACAAGAACTTGATCTGCAACAGTTTGTCTGAAAACTTCTACTTTCAGGAAATCTGCCAAGATTTCTTCTGTCTCCTACAAGATAAAAGTGCAGACTAATAAAAATATAATCACTTTCAGTTTTAGGTGGAAAATCATCTCAAGCCAACTCAGGAGTATGCACAACAATGGATTGAAGCCTCTTTAACACTGGACCCCAAGTAAAGCAACATTTCAGATTGAATATAACCTGCGATTTCAGAGTTTTCAGGACCCCACACAATTCATATTTTCCAGGTCACCTGTGGATCTTTAATATGTGACAGTTGGTGACACACAATGCTGAGTGACATGGAAAATGTGAACTGTGTGGGGTCCTGAAAACGGAATTTGAGAACCAGTGGAAATATATAGAACATTGTAACAAATAGCTGGTGGTAGGAAACAAATCACAGGCTTACAAATAGGGAAACATGCTGGCTGTACAGTAGATGACATTGTAAGCCTATACATACAGAAGCTAAAAAGAACACTAGCCATGCAAAAAATTTTGTCTTAAAAACACAAAACACAAGTTAAAAAAACACAGATAAAATTTCAAATGAAAAAAAAAAAAATCAAACCAAATTACAACTGATGAATTATGATCATTTTTCCAGGTAAGTAATAAAAAACAAAATTGGATTTTGGTTACCTACCGGTAAATGCTTTTCTCATAGTCCATAGTTGATGCTGGGGTCCACATTAGTACCATGGGGTATAGACGGATCCACCAGGAGCCATTGGCAAGAGTTTGAGTGTGGGCTGGCTCCTCCCTCCACACCCCTCCTACCAGACACAGTTTAGAAACTGTGCCCGAGGAGACTGACATCTTCGAGAGAAGGACTTAACACAGATAGTGGTGAGATTCATACCAGCTCACACATACAAGGCACATCAAGCTAACTAACTTGAAAAACTCAGCAACTGCTGAAACAGTACTTACCAAGCGACAATGCAGTACATAACCAAACAAAGTTGTACTGAACCAGATAACGGTTGCAGGAAAACGAAGCGCTGGGCGGGCGCCCAACATCCTCTACAGACTATGAGAAAAGGATTTACCGGTAGATAACCAAAAACCTATTTTCTTACGTCCTAGAGGATGCTGGGGTCCACAGTACAATGTGAAGAGCGCGGAGGCTCCTGTAGAATGGATTGGCCTCTGATGATTTGAAGTTCAGTCAAAGTATCGAACTTTTAGAACTTCGCAAACATGTTCGACCCAGACCAAGTTGCCGCTCGGCAAAGTTGCAACGCCGAGACACTCCAGGCAGCCGCCCAGGAAGACCCCACCTTACGAATAGAGTGGGCCTTAACAGATTTTGGACACTGCAATCCTGCCGTAGAATAAGCATGCTGGATAGTGAACCTAACCCAGCGAGAGATCGTCTGCTTAGAAGCAGGACACACAATTTTCTTGGGATCATATAGGACAAACAGAGAGTCCGACTTTCTGTGACGAGAAGTTCTCTTCACATATGTCTTCAGAGCCCTCACAACATCCAAGGACTTTGATGTAATTGAGGAGTCAGTAGCCACTGGCACCACAATAGGTTGGTTGATATGAATTGCCGACACAACCTTCGGAAGAAACTGCTGACGTGTCCGGAGCTCAGCTCTATCTTTGTGGAAGATCAAGTAAGGGCTTTTACAGGATAAAGGCACCAATTCGGACACGCGTCTAGCAGAAGCTAAGGCCAACAAAGTGACAGCCTTCCATGTAAGAAATTTGACCTCAACCTCCTGTAGAGGCTCAAACCAATCCGACTGGGGGAACTGCAACACCACGTTAAGGTCCCAAGCCACAGTAGGCGGTACAAAGGGAGGTTGGATGTGCAGAACTCCCTTCAAAAAAGTCTGAACCTCAGGGAGGGCAGCCATTTATTTAATATGGATAGGGCCGAAATCTGGACCTTAACAGATCCCAACCTCAGGCCCATATCCACACCTCCTTGCAGGAAGAGGAGAAAATGTCCGAGTTGAAAATCCATCGTAGGAAACTTCTTGGATTCACACCAAGAGACATATTTTTTCCAAATACGATGGTAATGTTTAGACGTTACCTCGGAATGCCCTTCCGAACAAGTATCAGGCGCTCAACTGCCATGCAGTCAAACGTAGCCGCAGTAAGTCTTGATAGGCAAACGGCCCCTGCTGCAGCAGGTCCTCCTGAAGTGGAAGAGGCCTCGGCTCTTCTTGTAGTAGATCCAGAAGGTCCGCATACCAAATCCTTCTTGGCCAGTCTGGAGCAATGAGGATCACTCGAACCCTTGTTTTCCTTATGAGCTTTAGGATCCTTGGGATGAGTGGGAGTGGTGGAAACACGTACACTGACTGGAACACCCACGGAGACACCAGGGCGTCCACTGCCACTGCCTGTGGGTCCCTCGACCTGGAACAATAGCATTGAAGCTTCTTGTTGAGACGAGAGGCCATCATGTCTATTTGGGGTAGTCCACAATGGTCCGTTATTTCCTTGAAGACCTCTGGATGGAGACTCCACTCGCCCGGATGGAGATCGTGTCTGCTGAGGAAGTCTGCTTCCCAGTTATCTACTCCCATAATGAAAATTGCTGACAGCGCCAACGCGTGTTTTTCTGCCCAGAGAAGGATTCTTGACACCTCTGACATAGCAGCTCTGCTCTTCGTTCCACCCTGTCGGTTTATGTAGACCACTGTTGTGACATTGGCCGACTGCACTTGAATGGCCCGATTTCTTAGAAGATGGGCCGCCTGAAGAAGACAGTTGTATACGGCTCTTAGTTCCAGAATGTTGATCGGTAGGCAGACTTCCAGAATTGACCACCTTCCTTGGAAGGTCTCCCCTTGAATGACTGCGCCCCAGCCCTGGAGGCTTGCATCCATGGTTAGAAGGATCCAGTCCTGTATCCCGAACCTGCGGCCCTCCAGAGGGTGAGGCAATTGTAGCCACCAGAGGAGTGAAATCCTGGCCTTTGGAGACTGACGTATTCTCAGGTGCATGTGCAGATGAGATCCTGACCACTTGTCCAGGAGATCCAGTTGGAAGGACAGAGCATGAAACCTTCCTTACTGGAGAGCCTCGTAAGAGGTCACCATCTTTCCCAGAAGGCAAATGCATTGATGAACCGACACCCGGGCTGACTTCAGGACATCCCGTACCATTGTTTCTATCACCAACGCCTCTTCCAGTGGAAGAAATACCTTCTGTACTTCCGTGTTGAGGATCATCCCCAGAAACGACAACCTCCTGGTTGGTTCCAAGTGTGATTTTGGAAGGTCCAGAAACAAACCGTGGATTCTGAGGAGATCGGTCGTAATAGCAATGGACCGCAATAGTTTCTCCCTGGACGCTGCCTTCATCAGCAGATCATCCAGATATGGAATGATGTTCACCCCCTGCTTGCGAAGAAGAACCATCATCTCTGCCATCACCTTGGTGAACACCCTCGGTGCTGTTGAGAGGCCGAATGGCAGGGCCTGGAAATAGAAATGACCGTGCAACAAAGCAAAGCGGAGATACGCCTGATGCGGCAGCCAGATCGGAATGTGGGGGTATGCATCCTTGATATACAGGGATACCAGGAATTCCCCCTCTTCCAGACCCGAAATCACCGCCCTTAGAAACACCATCTTGAACTTGAACTCCTTCAGAAAGGGGTTAAGTGATTTTAGGTTCAGAATGGGCCTGACCGAACAATCCGGTTTCGGTACCACAAAAAGGTTCGAATAGTAACCCTTGTTGTGCATATGAGGTGGTACAGGCACAATGACTTGTGACTCCACCAACTTCTGTACGGCGTCTAGTAGAGCTGCCCTGTCCGCCAGCAGAGTTGGTAAACCTGATTTGAAAAACCGGTGAGGGGGGAGATTTTGAAACTCCAGCCTATACCCCTGGGACACAATATCCAGCACCCATGGATCCAGGCCGGATGACACCCAGACGCAACTGAACTGCCCGAGTCTCGCTCCCATTGGCCCCACCTCCGGGACCAGCAGTCCACAGTCATGCGGAGGACTTGTGTGTACCTGAAGAAGGTTTCTGTTTCTGGGAACCTGCAGTAGCAGGCTTCTTGGACTTGGGCCTACCTCCCCGAAAGAAGGTGTTGGACGGCCTGGCCTTTCTGGGCTTCGTAGTCCGAAAGGGCTGAGATGCGGGTGAAGAAAACAGTTTCTTCGGAGCAGGTGTAGCTGAGGGAAGAAAAGGAGACTTACCCGCTATAGCCGTGGAAATCCACACATCTAGCGCTTCCCCAAAGAGAGCCTGACCTAGCCACAATCCTCGCCGCGCTGAGACCAACATGGAAGAAATTCCTGCAGCCATGGAACCCAAATCTTTCATGGATTCCACCAGAAATCCTGCTGAATCCTGAATGTTGCGCAAAAATAAGCCAACATCTTCCTTATCCATAGTATCCAAATCTTCAAGTAAGGTGCCAGACCATTTTACTATAGCTTTGGCAATCCAAGCACTGGCAATAGTGGGACGTAGTACTGCCCCTGAAGCCGCGTACATGGATTTGAGCGTATTATAAATCTTACGATCCGCCGGCTCTTTCAAGGCGGTAGATCCCGGAACAGGCAACACCACCTTTTTTGAAAGTCTGGATACTGACGTGTCAACAATAGGCGGGTTTTCCGATTTTTTCCTATCCTCAACAGGGAAAGGAAATGCCACCTGAACTCTCTCAGGGATCTGGAATCTTTTCTCTGGGTTTTCCCAAGCCTTTTCAAAAATTGCATTCAATTCTTTTGACGCAGGGAAGGTTAGCAATGCTTTCTTATTTTCAGTGAAGTAAGCCTCCTCAACCTGATCCGGAGGTGTATCATTATTATTCAACACATCCTTAATGGCCTCTATCATCAACTGCGCCCCCTAAGCAAGAGATACTGTCCCCCATACTCCCTCATCACCGAAAGAATCTGTATCGGTGTCATCCTGCATAAATTGTGCTAAAGGACGTTTATGGGAGTACACAGCAGGGAGACCTGAGGTACCAGAACTGGGCTAGACAGCCATATTCTGCAGCACCTGGGTAGCAGATTAATTCTAACCATTCCGGCTCCCTTACTGGAATATGTGCTAAACCAGTGCTATCCTGATTACATGGAATGGGATCATCCTGAGAGGACATATCCTCTGCAGCATATGACACAGAGTCCCTGGACATTGCTAGTGGTGACCACAGACACTCCACACAGACACACAGGGGTTACAGACAGAGTTTCACCCCCAAGAATGGCAAGAGAGAGACAGAGATGGGAGCCAACCCACACACAGCGCTATTATACAAAGGGAGACCCTTTATAAGCCCTGGCTGTGTACCTTAATAGGTTACACAGCCGTTTTGCAGCCTCCCCCCCCCCCCCCTTCCACAACCCCCTGGTACCGTGTAGGATAGCTGGAGATTGACGAGGAGGGACTTGCTTTTTTTCCTATACAGCGCTGTGCAGGCAGGAAAATGGTGCTGAAACGCTGCTGGGTCCGCTATGAGAAGCTCTGCCCCCGTAATGGCGGCGTCTTCCCGCTCCTCCTAGGATTATACTGGCCTGAGGTATGAAGCTGGCTGAGATTCGAGACCCCAACAGAATGTGGTGACAAGTGTAGGGTTCGGCGCTGGCTCAGGGCACCCCTCACAGCGCTGCACCATTGTACCGCTGAGCCTCCCGGAGCGCAGTTAGTACTGCGCTCCTACCCTTATGCCTCCATCTCGACTCCGGCCCCCCGCTTGTCAAGGGGGTCAGTGTCTCACTTGCCACGATCTTCAGCTCTGTAAGGGGGTGGCGGCAGGCTGCTGGGGTGACCGATCCCCTGTGGCGGGGAACGATTATTCCGTCTGGAGCTCAGTGTCCAGTCAGCGGAGACAGTTGCTCAGACCCCACAGGGCAGACACTGCTCCCCCCTTAGTCCCACACTGCAGGGAGGGTGTTGCCAGCAGCCTCCCTGTAAAATAAAAAGCTCTAAAATTAAACTTTACTAGAAAAGCTCTGTAGAGCTCCCCTAGCTGTGACCGGCTCCTCCGGGCACATTTTCTAAACTGAGTCTGGTAGGAGGGGCGTGGAGGGAGGAGCCAGCCCACACTCTCATGGCTCCTGGTGGACCAGTCTATACCCCTTGGTACTAATGTGGACCCCAGCATCCTCTAGGACGCAAGAGAAATAGGATTTTTATTACCTACCAGTAAATCCTCTTCTCGTAGTCCGTAGACGAGCTGTTCGAAGCCCTCACAACATACAAAGACTTTAAAGTAGCAGAGATGTCGGTGACAACCGGAACAATAGGTAGGTTGATGTGAAACGCAGACACTTTAGGAAGAAATTGCAGACGACTTCTGAGTTCAGCTCTGTCCTCATGGAAAATTATGTGAGACAAAGCCCCCAGCTCAGACACGTCTTGCTGAAGCCAAGGCCAACAGTGTGACAGTCTTCCATGTAAGCTATTTTACGTCTACCTCCTGTAATAATTCAAACCAGTCCAATTGGAGGAACTGCAGCACCAAATTGAGATCCGAAGATGCCGTGGGAGGCACAAAGGGAGGTTGTATGTGCAGAACACCTTTCAAGAACGTCTGGACCTCAGGGAGAGAAGCCAATTGTTTCTGAAAGAAAATGGACAAGGCCGATATCTGGAATTTTATGGAGCCAAGACGTAAGCCCACATTCACACCTGACTGCAGAAAAAGCAGGAAAACATCCTAGATGAAATTCCACTGCAGAATATTTTCTGCTCACACCAAGAGACGTATTTCTTCCAAATACGGTGGTAATGTTTAGACTTTACCCCCTTCCTGGCTTGGATCATAGTCGGGATAACCTTGTTAGGGAACCCTCTTCTGGCTAGAATCAGCCGTTCAACTTCCATGCCGTAAAACGTAGCCGCGGTAAGTCCTGATAGACGAACGGGTCCTGTTACAGAAGGTCCTCGCGAAGAGGTAAAGGCCACGGATCTTCGAGGAGCATCGCCAGAAGGTCCGCGTACCAGGACCTTCTTGGCCAGTCCGGAGCAATGAGTATTGCTTGAACCTTTTCCTTTTTTATTCATTTTAGAATTCTTGGGATCAGAGGAAGTGGAGGAAACACCTATACCATATGATAGACACATGGAGTCGTATGGAGTCATAAGGGCGTCTACCGCCACTGCCTGTGGGTCTATTGAGCTGGAACAATACCGCTTGAGTTTCTTGTTGAGATGAGAGGCCATCATGTTGATTTGTGGATATCTCCAACAACGTGTCAAGCACCTGAACACTTCAGTGTGAAGGCCCCACTCCCCAGGGTGCAGGTCGTGTCTGCAGAGGAAGTCTGCTTCCCAGTAGTCTACTCCCAGAATGAAGACCGCTGACAACGCCACAGCATTCTTTTCTGCCCAGAGGAGAATTCTTGACACCTCTGACATTGCTGCTCTGCTTTTCGTCGGTTTATGTACATCACTGCCATCACATTATCCGACTGGACCTGAATGACCCGATCTTGAAGATATGAGGCCTGCAGAAGGGCATTTTATATGGCCCCGAGTTCCAGACTGTTGATTAGAATGATGACTTCCTGACTTGACCATCTTCCTTGAAATTGCACCCTCTGGGTGACTGGTCGATAACCACGGACGCAAGTCTCAGAGGTTAACAGAATCCAGTTCTGAATTCCAAACCTACGACCCTCAACGAGGTGAGAAGTCTGTAGCCACCACAGAAGGGAGATCCTGGCTATTGGTGACAGACGGATCCTCTGGTGCATGTGAAGATACGACCCGGACCATTTGTCCAACAGATCGAACTGGAAGGGTCTTGCGTGAAACCTTCCGTATTGAAGCGCCTCTTAAGTGGCCACCATTTTCCTCAGAAGGCAAGTGCATAGATGCACCGATATCCGGGTTGGCTTCAAGACATCCCGAACAATCGATTACCAATGCCTTTTCCAACGGAAGGAACACTTTCTGCAACTCCGTGTCCAGTATCATTCCCAGGAATGGAAGCCTCCGTGTTGGCTCTAGGTGAGATTTTGGAAGGTTCAGAATCCACCCGTGATCCTGGAGAAGTTTGGTTGAGAGACCAATGCTGCCCAGCAACCTCTCCCTGGACGGCACCTTTATCAGAAGATCGTCCAAGTACGGAATTATGTTCACTCCCTGCTTGCGGAGTATAAACATCTCTGCCATCACTTTGGTGAACACCCTCAATGCCGTGGAGAGACCAAATGGCAGGGCATGACAGTTTGGCAGGTGGTGACAGTCCTGCAGTGCAAACCTTAGATAAGCCTGATGAGGCGGCCAGATCGGAATGTGAAGGTACGCATCCTTGATATCCAGAGACACTAGGATTTCCCCTTCCTTCAGACCTGAGATAACCACTCTCAGAGACTCCATCTGTAAATTGAACACTCTTAAGTACGGGTTCAAGGACTTGAGGTTCAGAATCGGCCGTACCAAACCGTCCAGTTTTGGTACTACAAACAAGTTGGCATAGTACCCCTTGTTGTGCAGATGAGGTGGAACAGGAACAAAGACTTGAGTCTGTACCAGTTTTTGGATGCCATGCTGTAAAGTTATACTTGCCTCTTGAGAAACTGGTAAGCCTGATTTGAAGAATCTATGAGGTGGGAGCTCTTGGAACTCCAGTCTGTAGTCCTGGGAAATAAGATCTATGACCCAGGGTTCCTGGCACGAACTTGACCAGATGTGACTGAAGAATTTTAGTCGGCTCCCACCTGCCAGCCTTCCAGGCATCACGGTCCACCGTCATGCTGAAGGCTTTGAGGAAGCAGAGCCTGATCTCGGTTCCCGAGCACCTGCAGTTGCTGGTTTGCGTGGTTTACCTCTTGCGCCTCTGGAGGCTGTAGAAGCACCTCTGGATTTGCCCTTAAACTTGCCCATCCTGAAAGGACTGTAAATTTGAAGCTGAATAAGTTTTCCTGGCTGGGGGAGCTGCGGAAGGAAGATACATAGACTTACCCGCAGTAGCTTTGGAGATCCATTTGTCTAGTTCATCTCCAAACAAGGCTTCTCCTGTGAATGGTAGGCCTTCCAGACTTTTCCTGGAGTCCGCATCAGCAGTCCACTTGCGTAGCCACAAGCCCCTGAGTGCTGACACTGCCATATCGGTGAAGCGTACATTAAGCAAGTCTATCTCTTTTATGGCTTCCAACAAAGTTCGCAGAGTCCTGTATATGCTGCAGGAGTAAAACAACATCCGCCCCCTAGACAAGGAATCTAACCCCTCAATTGGGTTAACTGACCATTTAGCAATGGCTTTTGTGATCCACGCACATGCAATAGTGGGTCTCTGGGCCACCCCAGCAGCTGTGTACAATGATTTGAGTGTAGTCTCAATTTTACGATCAGCCGTGTCTTTTAGGGAGGCTGCACCAGGGACAGGCAACACAATTTTTCGTGACAGCCTAGAGACTGATGCGACCACGATCAGTGGATTTTCCCATTTTTTGCTATCCTCCAGAGGAAAAGGAAAAAATGAGAGCAGTCGTTTAGGGATTTGAAAGTTCTTAGCAGGATTAACCTACAGTTCTTCAAACAGGGTATTCAATTCCTTTGACACAGGAAAAGTGACTGAGGACTTCTTTTTTTACACTAAAATAAGATTCCTCACACTCCTCTGACACCTTATCAGGAATTTGCAGAACATCTCTGATGGCCTCTATAAGAGCCTCTATCCCCTGTGACAGAGTAGTGTCCCCCCCTCCAAATCCACCTCACTCTCATCTATGTCTGACCAGTCAGTGTCAGAGTCAGACTGCAGGATATGGGCCAGAGATAGTTTTTGCGGACAAATGGGAGGGGATTGAGACGCTAGTTTGGGGACTGAGTCTCTATTCATAAACTCATCCACAGTCTGTCTTTAGTCTCTCATTGTTGGATAATTTCGTAGAAATATTGGAGATCATTCCTTTAATGGAATTAATCCACTCCAGTTCAGCCGCGCTATTCTGGGAAGGTGCACTGCCCCGAGTACCCAGTAGTGAGCCCCCTGGTGAAAAGGAACACTCCGCTGTACAAGAAACACACTCTTTGCCCAACATAATGTAAATGTGACAGCACACACACAGGAAAAGGTTAAGCACAATTAACCCACAAAGAGCCCTTCAAGGAGAGACAGAGTTATTTGGAGCCAGCCCCCACCGCGCCGTTATCGCTAATGCCAAGCTTAGCCAGGTCGCAGACTAAGTACCCCGATAGGGGAATTAGTACATTAATAATCGCTCCCCACCCTGGTATGACCCCCTGGTACCGCTGAGGTAAACTGGTGTCACTCCGGAGGAGTTGCGCATCCCTGTCAGTCAGCATCTGTGTCCACTGCAGAGTGAAATAGGCGCTGGTGAGCTACTGGATCCGCTCATAGTAAAGGCCCCGCCCTTCAATGGCGCGCAGTCTTACAGCTTTTTTATACTGGCTGAGGTAATCTGGTGCTTAAAATGGAGAGAAAACAGTTTTAAGGCTGTTTTTGCCAGAGTGGGTACTGTGTACAGTGTACTGAGAGGCAGCTGTGTATGGTGTCTGCAGATGCATTCCGCCCTGGTTAGAAGCCGTGCGTCTCCGTACCCTCATGCCGCCATAATGGCCGGCGTCCCGCTTAGTACTCAGCACTCTTCTGGCTCTGTTAGGGGTGGCGGCGTGCTGCGGGAATGTATGCTTGCCGTGGTGGGGCTTGCGAATAGTTCCCTCAGGAGCTCAGTGTCCTGTCAGCGGGGAACGGGACCATTAACCGTTCAAGAGGTTGAGCCTTTTCAGCCCCTAAGTCCCATGAAGCAGGCAGGCTGGTGCCATCCAGACCTGCCTGAAAATAACAAACAAATTAAATGCAGAAGGAGCTTCAGATGCTTCCATAAGCGTGACCGGCTCCTCCGGGCACATTTTCTACATTGAGTCTGGTAAGAGGGGCAAAGAGGGAGGAGCCAGCTCCCAGACAAAAGATATAGTGCATATACACTGTGCAGAATACATATGATTTACCAGAATCCCGCCAGTGGGGTGAGCGCAAAGAGTCCCCATGTAGGCTCAGTGGCTCGCCACAGGATCTATTCCCACTCTTTGGGTGTCGTGGACACACACACACACACGAGTGCTATTAGTCTTGTTTTGCCGGGATTCCGTCTGGGATCCCCACTGCACAGTCATCCAAACAATATATAGTGTGCGGTTTACAATCTTTAACGATATATAGTGTGTAGTGCGTACACTGCACGATTTGCTCAAAATCGCTTACCATATCTTCAGATTGAGTGCTGTTGGGTCAACCTGAAGAGGAGACGGATGCTGCAGGATTGTGCGTAGTGCGTATACACTGGATTTGTTGTTCTGATCAGTCGGAAATCTGGCAAATCGTTTCAAAATATCATCTAGTGTGTACCCAGCTTAACTGTTATACAAATTATTTTCATGTAGCAAAGAAAAAATAAGAATTTACTTACCGATAATTCTATTTCTCGTAGTCCGTAGTGGATGCTGGGGACTCCGTAAGGACCATGGGGAATAGCGGCTCCGCAGGAGACTGGGCACAAAAGTAAAGCTTTAGGACTACCTGGTGTGCACTGGCTCCTCCCCCTATGACCCTCCTCCAAGCCTCAGTTAGGATACTGTGCCCGGACGAGCGTACACAATAAGGAAGGATTTTGAATCCCGGGTAAGACTCATACCAGCCACACCAATCACACCGTACAACCTGTGATCTAAACCCAGTTAACAGCATGATAACAGAGGAGCCTCTAGAAAAGATGGCTCACTACAGCAATAACCCGATTTTTTGGTAACAATAACTATGTAAACAAATGTGTTAAACAGATGCGCTACTTATCAATGCCGCCTGCTTGATAGATAAAGGAATCCTCATTAAATTCCAGAAACAGTACAGGTAAAAAGTGTATTTAACATGTGGGCGCAAAGAACCTACATGAATCAAATCCTCAAGATATGGAATAATTCCAAGGATATCAGGCACAGTTCGTAAATTTCCAGGGCTAACCAATGATCAGTTAGATGGTATTTCTGAGGTGTCGCAGTCAGTGTTCTCAAACTCCCAATGCACCCCGTGGATCAATAGGATAATGATCTTTATCTTAATGCAAAGAAAAAAGGGATCATGGTGCAGATAGAATTTCAGGGACAAACACGTTTAATAGACACAGGACACTTACAATAATCAAAAAATATAAAAGCATGTAACCAATCAAATGGTACAATGAAAGATGTGGATCTCTGTCATCCTCACGTTACCCTCCCAGAATGGTAATGGGGATACCACTGGCGGTTCCGGATAGCACACCAGATGGAACAGGCTTACGGTCAGAAGTCAGGGTCACATCCACAGCAACAAACGCCACCAGCTTAACGCGTTTCGGATAATGTTTATCCTTCTTCAGAAGAACCTGGAAACCTTCACAAACCTGTTCAATGCCTTGAGGTTGAGAATGGGCCGGGAGGACCCATTCGGTTACGGGACTAGAAACAGCGGAGAATAGTACCCCCGGCCCCTCTGCGCAAGAGGCACCTGTACTAACACTCCTGTATCCAGGAGGGTCTGTACCACCGAATGTAGAGTGTTTGCCTTTGTCTTGTCCAACGGGACATCTGTCTAGCAAAATCGATGAGGGGGGTCGGTTTTTGAAGGCTATGGCGTAACCGTGACGACTTCCAGTACCCAGGCATCTGAAGTGGTCTTCAACCATTCCTGGGTATACCCTAGAAGCCGGCCCCCCACCCTGGGATCCCCGCCTAGTCATGCGGCAGGCTCATCTGTCTTGGAAGCTGGCTGATGGGCCACCCAGGCTCTTTTGGGCTTAGGCTTACCAGGTTTGGAAGTGCGGGCCTGCTTGTTGTACGCCTGACCTTTTGCTTTACCTGAAGGACGAAAGAAGCGAAAGGAAGTACCTTTAGCCGTCGACACAGAAGGAGCAGTACTTTTCAGACAGGCAGTTGCCAAGTCAGCCACACTCTTATTTAAATCCTCCCCAAACAGAATATCTCCCTTAAAAGGGAGTACCTCCAGGGTTTTTCTAGAGTCCAGATCCACAGACCAGGATCTCAGCCACAATATCCGGCGAGCCAGTACTGACGTACTAGAGGCCTTGGCTGCCAGGATACCGGCATCAGAAGCCGCCTATTTAATATAACGAGAAGCTGTGACAATATAAGACAAGCATTGTCTAGCATGGTCAGAGGAGATTTCAGCATCTAACTCCAAGGCCCATGCTTCAATGGCGTCTGCAGCCCAAGTAGCTGCAATAGTGGGCCTTTGTGCAGCACCCGTGAGGGTGTACATCGCTTTCAGACAACCCTCCACACGTTTATCCGTAGGCTCTTTTAGAGACGTGACGGTGGTGACCAGTAGAGCTGAGGAAACCACCATCCTAGCCACATGTGAGTCCACTGGAGGAGGCGTTTCCCAATTCTTAGACAGCTCCGGCACGAGGGGATAGCGAGCCAGCACCTTCTTTTGAGGCACAAACTTCGTACCCGGGTTTTCCCAGGGTTCCTGACGTATATCAATTAGGTGGTCAGAGTGAGGTAAAACTTGTTTAATCACCTACTGACGCTTGAACCTGTTTTTTTTAGGAGGAACGGATGGCTCGGGATCATCCGTAATCTGTAAAATTAACTTAATAGCCTCCAAAAGATCAGGAACATCCACATGTGAACCACCCTCCCCATCAGCCGTATCCGAGTCAGAACCTGTGGGGTCAGTGTAAGTGCCGTCTTCATCAGACGAGGTGTCCGTGACAGCAGTGGATTGTGAGGAGACCAGCACTCGCTTAGAGGACCCCTTGGACATAGGCGAGCGACGGTCAGACTTTTCAGTAGTCAGGGACTGGTTCAACGTCTTTATTTGAGCAGATAAATCGTCCGCCCACGGCGGGTTAGCTGCAGGGACCGCATTGGGGGTCCCATAGGGGGTGCTAGTTTAAGAACTAGCGTATGCAGAAGCGTGGAAAAAGCGGCCCACGGCGGGTCATTATTTGCCCCCGTTGCCATCGTCCCACTCTGGGGGCAAGGAGCCCCCAGAACCAGAGCCCAAAGCTGCTATATTCTCCTCATAGGTATCTGCGGCTTCAGCAACACCGGCAGTGTGTTCAGCCCCAGAACCGTTACCCTCAGAAGCAGACATGATATAACTTGCAGTATCAGTTAACACAGTACAATTTGCAAGCAGCACAATAACCTCTAGCCCAAACCCCTGTGCAGTGTAGTCAGCACCAGCAGAGATAAAGGAGAGATATGGTGACTAAATCACAGAGAAAAATACGTAATACAGTATATCTTTGTGAAAATCCTATATTAGATCAAACCTGACGCACCAAGCCCCCTCAGGTTATAGAACAGAGGTCCTCAAACTCGGTCCTCGGGGGCCCACACAGTGCATGTTTTGCAGGTCTCCTCACAGAATCGCAAGTGAAATAATTAGCTCCACCTGTGGACCTTTTAAAATGTGTCAGTGAGTAATTAATACACCTATGCACCTGCTGGGTTACCTGCAAAACATGCACTGTGTGGGCCCCCGAGTACCGAGTTTGAGGACCTCTGTTATAGAATATAGGGATAGCAGGTTGAGTGAAAGACACGAAATGGACACCACTCAGCTATCAAATGCACACACAAATAGTCACAGTCTGTACAATGCAGAGGTTATTACGAACAATAATACTGCACTGGACTAGCTTACACAGCTATATAACAATAGATATAACAGTACACAGTAAGAACTGGATGTATATCACAAGGTAATTGTACTAGGAAACCCTGACTAAATGCACTCTTTCTTAACTAACACTGACTAAAAAAGGCAGGTAGAATACTTAAGTGTCTTGTAAAGTCACAGCACTGACAACCAGGCAGCTTTACATAGGAGGATTTGCCCAAGCATTCCCAGGAACAGTGAGCTGAGGGATAATGGTGCCGCAGACACTGACAGGGAGTGAGGGAGAGACAGATATGCAGCTCCAGGGCGGGAACATTTGCAGAAAATGGCGCCCTGGGGGAGGGGCTCCAGGTCTAAGCCTTATCCCCTCTGCTGGCAAAACCACCGGGTACTGCGGGCTACTTGTAAAAAAGGTTTAGAGAGAAAACCTGACCTGCAACCATGCCCTGGTGATCTAGTGGGATCGCCTGTACTGCCACAGTGTCCACCGCCAACGCGCGCGGCGCGCCTCCCACCGGCTGCGCCGGATCGCGATAAAGTACGGGTTCCGCGAGCGGGACCCACTTACCTCCTCCCGAAGTGCGGCCACGTGATCCCGGAGAGCCCCAGCCGTATGTGACTAACTTGGAAGAAAACCGGAGCCTCCTGCTGTAGGTACCCGGCAACCAGGGCACGGGAGTGTACAGCGCTGCTGGGGGAGAGATGGAGCTGCAGCAGGCAATGTCTACTGACATCCAGCAAAATCTGTGCCTCTGCTGCAGCCCTTGTAGTCTTTTTTTCCTCAGAAAAAGCTTTTATAGAGCGGCTGTGAGCAGCTCTTCCTGTTACATGCTTGCACTGCAAGCACCAACTACAAACTGAGCTCCTGTGCACGGAGGCGGGGTGATATAGGAGGCGGCGCTATGCATTATTTGGGAAGAAGGTCAAAGCTTTTGAGCCTGTTGGTGCTTCGGATCAAGATCCTACTCTACACCCCAATGTCTATCCTTGTGGAGCCCAGTGTACCCCGCAGCAGAAATATACGTTATGGTAAGAACTTACCGTTGATAACGATATTTCTCCTATGTCCACAAGGATCCCACCCTGATGCACCTGATTTGAGGATCCTTCTACTCACTAACCTCTTCCTTCTTGTACGGAAGGGTGTGCATGTGTGTTATTTTCACCTGATTAGGGCTCTACATGATGCTCCTGCCTTGTGCTTTGGAATACAACTGATTTGCCTGAGCCAGTAGGCGGGGATATATGGACGGGCCCGTTGCATCCTGGGAGGCCAGAAAGCTTTGATCGATTGGTGCCAATCCGCTGACGCTCCATCATATCCCATTGTTATCCTGTGGATAACCTGGGGACCCTGACGGAGAAACGACTGCTGTGACGCAGCGTCCTCTAGAGGGAGCTTTAACACATCTCGTATAGCCAGAATGAGGGGTTCAATACCCTGAGCAGAAGCAGAATACCCACTAACGGGATCCAAGTCTGCAACAGCCTGTGGTAGTAGCTGAGTTTTCTGAACATTAGCAGTGAGTTGTGATGACATATCAGACATCAGTCTTAAGAGCCCCTAACCAGGAGGGCTCTGGACCCTCTCCCCAAGCCCCTTCATTGAGATGTGAAGATTGGCTGCATTGTACACATGAAACAGAATCAGATAAGGGAGAGAATCTGGTGTTGCATACACTGCACAGTTTGCGTTTACCCACGTTCACAGTAATCACAAAGACATACACAGACAGTAATATTTAGCAAGCCTGCCCTTACTGTATGTCAGAGGAGACAAAGAGAGAAAGACCAGCACAGCCCAGCTGCACAGCCCCAGTGAGGCTGTCAGCCAATTATATCACAGTGAAACACTAATGATTTCAGTCCTGTATAGGACACAGATTGTGTACAATAGCGGCTTTCCCCCTTTGCTACACCCTGTACCAGTTTTCCAGCACGTCTTGACTGTCCGGAGGAGTTGTGTGTGCCTGCTGCTGTAGTAAGCAGAGGAAGGCTCCAAAATGCCGCTGGTCCTGCTCTGACGTAGCTCCGTCCCCATCAATGGCGCCGAAGTTAGTGATTTTTCTACTGGCAATGTCTCCTAGAATGCTTAAAAACATCACATAAGTGCTAGTTTAAGCCACCACTAGCCAGTTTACACAGGGGGCTCTAGCGGTTCCCCCCCCCCCCCCCAGGAGGGTGCTGTATGCCACGCCCGTGTTCATCTGCACTATGAACCGGGGGACACCACTAGCGGGGACCCCGGTTTGTACTCACCAGTCGTCACCTTCAGGCATTTGTTAGGGGTGTGCGGCGTGTTGCGATTGTGACCGTCTCCCCCCTAACTCCCACTGTGCAGGTATGTTGTTGCCCAAACAGTATAGCGAAAATAAAAAATTTACACTAAACTTAAAACAACTCTCTGGAGTTGCAGAGATGTGCATCCTCTCCTGAGGGCACTTTTTTTCTAAACTGGATGTGGGAGGTGGCATAGAGGGGAGGAGCCAGCAAACCCAGTGAAGAAATTTAAAGTGCACAGACTCCTTTGGACCCCGTCTATACCCATCGTACTAAGTCTCCTCAATATCCCTTATGGATGCTAGAGAAATCCCAATTAGGAAAACTCGATGTGCAAATGCAAAAAATACAGCGGTTGAAGGAGCTTTCAATAGTTAGCAACAGCAATAGAGCTACTTTGTTACTATGGAAATTAAGGAAGGGGGAAGCCTGCAAAGAAACTAAACATAGCTGCACTTCTAGCAGCTTTAGAAAATACTGGTAGATATTAACGAGCCATATTAACAGCTTGGAAATTAAGGAATTACAGATACTGTATGAAGGGTGTCTGAAACAAAGTAGGGCTTTGCAAATAAAGATAGCATCCCCTGATATGCAGGAGTCATTCATCACCTCTTACAATGCTGTGTGGCCTTCAAATACAGTTGATATAGCATCAATTACTTTCTATGGAAGCACACAAGACCCTTCAGACCTATTTGTGCATTTAAAATTTCTCCAAAACACTGGATGCTAAAAACTCCAAAGACGGCTGCAAAATTTTAATAAAAGGGTTGCCCACAAGTCCAATAGGAATATTCATATTAATTTCTTCACAACTAGTAATTGAAATGTCTTTAAATCCAACGAATAAACTGTGTGTGATTAGTAATTAATATACCTTATGGTGTGTATCAACATAGTATAAGGTTTTATGACAACATTTAATAAAAGTTAAGTTTTAGAATTTATTAGGAAGGTTCTGGTAACTAAACATCTACTCTCAGGGGCACACTCAATTGGGAGCACAAGTACTGTACTGTACTACCCCTCACAGTCTGCACTACACTACCCCTAACCCTGCACCCGCTCCCCGCACACAATATAGTGTCCCCTCAAATCTTTATTATATCAGCCATATCAGATGTGGTGTTTTGATAGATTAACAGCACAGTTCCTCGTCAGGAATTTTCCCCATTTAAGGCCACCTCCAGGCAGTAAAAGGGAAACCAAATGTCAAGAGGTTTGTGGGCTTTTTTGCCCCCAAATAAAATGGATACCCTATTTATAAAGCTTTTTTTTTTTTATTGATAGCTTTCCAGTATTATTTCTTTAATACTACGTGTTGTGATTTTGCACAGAACTTCTCCTAGGATCCACTGCTAGAAAAATAGTATACATATACTGACCAGGACAATATTACTTAATGTTGGAATTAAAATACAGATTTTTTTATTTTTTTCAGGCCGACATACGTACCCTGTCGAGATCAGGATGGACAAGTGCCACATAGTCATTACAAGCGATCACATTCCCTAAGGCTGACAGACGCTCCTCTACTCTCTGAATCCGAACAGAGTCTGGCAAACTGTTCCTAATGTGTTGGAGCTCCTGATCGGTTGTGTTGTTTGGAACTAAAAGGCCATTCCGATTGCCTAAAACAAGGAGTTTGAAAAATAATAAAATAAAAGAGAAATATAAAAGTACATTAGATAAATGAGAACTTCAATTTACAGTGTTTAAAAATGTGCTTATCTGCAGTCCTCAAATGCAGTGGCACTTGTTATGGCTCGCAAGAATTGCTGCCACTGTATCCTTGCCCACTTGAATGGACTATCTAATTTAAACTCCAGGGACAAAGGGGGATTAAGCAATTTGCCCAAGGTCACAACAAATGAAGGAGATTTTTTATAGTAAACAGAGTTCACAAGTGACTTCCAAAGCTTCTCTGCTCACTACATCATGTGCCATTTGACTGTGGTTGCCATGGTATTCCATGACCATGTTGTTTTCTGTTAACTATTATGCGTGAATTTAGAAATCAAGTTTTTTTTGTTTTGTTTTTTAGATACAAGCAAAAATATCTTAAAAATTAACAATGTCTGGAATAGAACTATGTCCCTTTCTATGTTGAATGTATAAATATATATACAGGTTGAGTATCCCATATCCAAATATTCCGAAATACGGAATATTCCGAAATACGGACTTTTTTGAGTGAGAGTGAGATAGTGAAACCTTTGTTTTTTGATGGCTCAATGTACACAAACTTTGTTTAATACACAAAGTTATTAAAATATTGTATTAAATGACCTTCAGGCTGTGTGTATAAGGTGTATATGAAACATAAATGAATTGTGTGAATGTAGACACACTTTGTTTAATGCACAAAGTTATAAAAAATATTGGCTAAAATTACCTTCAGGCTGTGTGTATAAGGTGTATATGTAACAAATGCATTCTGTGCTTAGATTTTGGTTCCATCACCATGATATCTCATTATGGTATGCAATTATTCCAAAATACGGAAAAATCCCATATCCAAAATACCTCTGGTCCCAAGCATTTTGGATAAGGGAGACTCAACCTGTATTATATTTTCGGTTTACATGCAAAGGGATACTTATTGCACACAATATTGTTGAAATCCTTACTATGCAAGAACACGTAATATCCGACACACCCCATCTGTGTTAAGTGGCTGTTGGGAGGGTATTAAATCAATAAAGTTGGTCTATATTTGAACCAAATACAATACAAATGTGTAGTCAGGGAGATAAGTTTGGTTTATAAGCTGCAGTGACAGGTTGTCTAGTTTGAATGAGGTTTGTTTTGTGAAATATTTTAAAAATGAAGCAAAATCACTGTGCATGAATACATTTGTTAAATAGTTTTTGCTATATTTATGGACAATTTACAGTGAAGTCACAATATTGGTCAATCACATAGAAGCGAATGCAAGCTTATGTTTATTTTTGCTGATATGTGGGTGATCAAGATAAAATATGGGCAACATATGTGCTGAATAATGGGTTATACAAGTTTGATTAAATGGATGAAGGGGAAACAAGAATAGTATGGCTTTTGCAGTTCCAATGGTCTTGTGAGAACCAACTAGCCACTTAAAAATGCAAGGTTACCTTTGCATCTGCAAAGATGTAAATAGATGGATGCGTGGCACCCCACTGGAGCTGCAACAAACTGTAGTGTGACTTTTGTGCCCCTTCTCCTGATAAATGCATCCCTAGCTGGACACTATTAAACTTGCAGCATGGAAAGGGTTAACTATGCCCTGAGTGCTGCGCCTGGCACGGGGACACTGACCAATCAGCAAGAGGCATATGGGTCCCAGGGAGAGAGAAGGCAGTTACAGGCGTGTTCCAGGACAGTTGTCAGTTGGGCAGCAGCCATTTAGGACACAGAGTACCAACTTGGAAGATCTATCTGCCGATCAATTGATTGGCAGATATATCTACGGACGGATTGGGCAGTGTGTTGAGCATACACACTGGCCGATCCGTTGGGGACTGACGTTATGAACTGGGCGGGCATGTACACACGACCGCCTAGTTCAGCTGTCAATCACCGCCGCAGCATGTGTACAGGCGGTCGTCCGCCTGCCCGTACACACACAGCGGCGCGCCAATATATCAGTAGATATATTGGCCGTCGGCTGTGCTGCAGGGCCGACGCGATACGTCTGTGAACGACGGAGTTCACAGACGTATCGGCCGTACACACTGGCCGACGGACCCGCGATATATCGGCCGTTCAAGAGAACGGCCGATATATCGGCCAGTGTGTACAGGCCTTAACTTAGCCAATTTGGTAGTGTTCCGGTGACCAGAGGGAAGGAAGTGCGACAGCAGCAGTAAAAGGACACGGGGAGGGGCAGGTAACGCAGTAAGAGACTCACGCACTACTGCTCACAGAAACGTATTACAAGTAGTGAGAGCCCACTTATCATTCCTCATCTGGCATGATGTATCTATAGACTCCCCAGAGTATTTACTAAAGGAAAATAGGTGTGTCAACCTTCTGGCGCTACTTAGGTGTTGTATATGAAAACGGTGTGCTCACCAAGAGAGCATGATGAATTCATGTTACTATGAAAACACTAGAAACATTAAGTATTTTTTCCAAAGCAAAATTGTCAAAGACTAAAATAGCAAAAAATGATGAGGTAACCGATCACAAACAGGAGACAAGAATAAGCCTATCAGGATAAAATGATAACAATAACGAGATTTATGGTAAGAACTTACCGTTGTTAAATCTTTCTGCGAGGTACACTGGGCTCCACAAGGATTAACATTGGGGTGTAGAGTAGGATCTTGATCCGAGGCACCAACAGGCTTAAAGCTTTTGACTGTTCCCAAGATGCTCAGCGCTGCCTCCTCTATAACCCCGCCTCCATGCACAGGGAGCTCCGTTTCGTTAACCAGCCCAATGCAGTAGCAGGTACCAGAGACGACAACCGCTCGTAGCCAAGTACACCACACACCACAGGAGAGGGTGTCAGTGGGTATGCCAATACCAACCCAAAGAAGCTAAGTGCGTCTGGGTGGGCGCCTTGAGGAGCCCAGTGTACCTCGCAGAAAGAGATTTAACAATGGTAAGTTCTTACCATAAATCTCGTTTTCTGCTGCGGGGTACACTGGGCTTCACAAGGATTAACATCGGCAATGTCCTAAAGTAGTTCCTTATGGGAGGGGACGCACTGTAGCGGGCACAAGAACCCGGCGTCCAAAGGAAGCATCCTGGGAAGCGGAGGTATCAAAGGCATAGAACCTTATAAACGTGTTCCCAGAGGACCGCGTAGCCGCCTTGGCCAACTGTTCAAGGGTCGTACCACGGTGGGCCGCCCAAGAAGGTCCAACCGACAGAGTAGAATGGGCCTTGATGGTAGCAGGAGCTGGACGACCAGCCTGTACATAAGCATGTGCAATCACCATTCTAACCCATCTGGCCAGAGTCTGCTTGGAAGCAGGCCAGCCACGTTTGTGAAAACCAAACAAAACAAACAGAGAACCTGATTTCCGAACAGAGGAAGTTCTATTCACAGATACGGAGAGCCCGTACCACATCCAAAGACCGTTCTTTGGGAGACAACTCAGAAGAATTAAAGGCCGGAACCAGAATCTCCTGGTTAAGGTGGAAGGAAGACACCACCTTAGATAAATAACCTGGTCGCGTTCTAAGAACCGCCCGGTCACGGTGAAAAATCAAATAGGGAGACTTGCAGGACAAGGCACCCAAGTCCGATACCCTTCTAGCTGACGCAATAGCCAGCAAGAATAGGACCTTAAGAGAAAGCCACTTAAGATCAGCAGAGGCAAAAGGCTCAAAAGGAGACACTTGCAAGGCCTCCAAAATCACAGACAAATCCCAATGGGCCACAGGTGGCACATAAGGAGGCTGAATCCGCAACACACCCCGAGTGAATGTATGGACATCAGGCAGGGTGGCAATCTTTCGCTGCAACCAAACCGACAAGGCAGAAATATGAACCTTGAGGGAGGCCAGACGTAAACCTAAGTATAGGCCCTGTTGTAGAAAAGCCAATAATTTGGCAGTACTAAACTTGAAAACGTCATGATTATGCGACGCACACCAAGTAAAGTAAGCATTCCAGACCCTATGGTATATCCGAGCAGAAGCCGGCTTACGGGCCTTCAACATAGTTTGAACCAGGGTTTTTCTGGAATCCAAATCCACCGACCAGGATCTCAACCAAAGGATACGTCTGGCCAAAACGGACGCAGTAGTAGCTTTGGCCGCGAGCACCTTGGCATCGGAAGCCTCCTTCTTAAGGTACAGAGAAGCCGCGGCAATATACGAGAGACATTGTCGAGCATGCTCAGAAACATCAGAAGGCAGTTCCGCCTCAAGTTCCTGAGCCCACGCCTAAACAGCTTCAGCAGTCCAAGTCGCTGCAAAAGTTGGCCTTTGAACAGCCCCAGGCAGGGTATAAATCGCTTTTAAACAGCCCTCCACCCGACGATCCGTCGGTTCCTTCAGAGAGGTGACTGTAGTTACGGGCAGGGCAGAGGAAACAACCATACGCGCCACATGAGAATCTACAGGCGGAGGGGTTTCCCAATTTTTACACACCTCTGCAGAGAGAGGATAGCGAGCCAACAGTCTCTTATTCGGTGTAAACTTTGTCCCAGGATTTTCCCAGGATTCCGGACGTATGTCAATCAGGTGTTTAGAGTAGAGTAGAAACTGCTTAACCACCTTCTTACGCTTAAACCTATCAGGTTTCTTGGAGACAGTCTCAGGCTCAGAGTCATCAGCCACCTATCGCCTCAATCAAATCCGAGACATCCACGGACGATTTCCCCTCCCCATCTGAAACATCAGCATCAGTGTCCGAGGGGTCAGTATAAGCACCGTCCTCCTCAGAGGACGTGTCAGTTAAGGCCGCGGATCGGGAGGAGGTAATGGCCCTTTTAGAAGACGACTTAATCTTATGCGGGCGAGAGTGACCCTTAGATTTGGACATGGATCGGTTCAAATGCTGTAACTGAGTGGAAAGCCTATCCGCCCATGGCAGGGACCATAATCTGTGATAGCGGCACAGGTGGTCCCACAGGGGGCGTCAATTTAGTTACAAGCATGTTTAACAATGTGGAAAATGTAGCCCAAGGTGGATCTTGTGTTGCCCCGAGTGCTACTGACCCACTGGGGATTAAGGAAGCCCCTGAACCTGAACTCTCAGCTGCTAAATTATCCTCCAAGCAGTCAGTGGCCTCACTACCACGCAGTGCGGGAGAGGCCCCTACGTCGTTGCCACGTTTAGCAGACATAATGCGCACAGTAATGGACAACCCGGTACAAAAAAATAAGATTTTACTTACCAGTAAATCTATTTCTCGTAGTCCGTAGTAGATGCTGGGGACTCCGTAAGGACCATGGGGAATAGACGGGCTCCGCAGGAGACAGGGCACTTTAAGAAAGAATTTGGATACTGGTGTGCTCTGGCTCCTCCCTCTATGTCCCTCCTCCAGACCTCAGTTAGAGAAACTGTGCCCGGAAGAGCTGACAGTACAAGGAAAGGATTTTGGAATCCAGGGCAAGACTCATACCAGCCACACCAATCACACCGTATAACTTATGATAAACTTACCCAGTTAACAGTATGAACAACAATAGAGCATCAGATCAACCCTGATGCAACTATAACATAACCCTTATGTAAGCAATAACTATATACAAGCATTGCAGAAGAAGTCCGCACTTGGGACGGGCGCCCAGCATCCACTACGGACTACGAGAAATAGATTTACCGGTAAGTAAAATCTTATCTTCTCTAACGTCCTAGTGGATACTGGGGACTCCGTAAGGACCATGGGGATTATACCAAAGCTCCCAAACGGGCGGGAGAGTGCGGATGACTCTGCAGCACCGAATGAGCAAACACAAGGTCCTCCTCAGCCAGGGTATCAAACTTGTAGAATTTTGCAAAAGTGTTTGAACCCGACCAAGTAGCTGCTCGGCAAAGCTGTAATGCCGAGACCCCTCGGGCAGCCGCCCAAGAAGAGCCCACCTTCCTTGTGGAATGGGCTTTTACTGATTTTGGCAGCGGCAATCCAGCCGCAGAATGAGCCTGCTGAATCGTGTTACAGATCCAGCGAGCAATAGTTTGCTTTGAAGCAGGAGCACCCAGCTTGTTGGGTGCATACAGGATAAACAGCGACTCAGTTTTCCTGACTCTAGCCGTTCTGGCTACATAAACCTACATAGCCCTGACCACATCTAGTAACTCGGAATCCTCCAAGTCACGAGTAGCCACAGGCACCACAATAGGTTGGTTCATATGAAAAGATGACACCACTTTTGGCAGAAATTGCGGACGGGTCCGCAATTCTGCCCTGTCCATATGGAAAACCAGATAGGGGCTTTTATGTGACAAAGCCGCTAATTCTGACACACGCCTAGCTGAAGCCAAGGCTAATAGCATGACCACCTTCCACGTGAGAAATTTTAACTCCACGGTTTTAAGTGGCTCAAACCAGTGTGACTTCAGGAAACTCAACACCACGTTAAGATCCCAAGGTGCCACTGGAGGCACAAAAGGGGGCTGAATATGCAGCACTCCCTTTACAAACGTCTGAACTTCAGGTAGAGAAGCCAGTTCTTTTTTAAAGAAAATGGATAGGGCCGAAATCTGGACCTTAATGGAACCCAATTTTAGGCCCAAAGTCACTCCCGACTGTAGGAAGTGAAGGAAACGGCCCAGCTGGAATTCCTCCTTAGGGGCATTCCTGGCCTCACACCAAGCAACATATTTTCGCCATATACGGTGATAATTTTTAGCAGTCACGTCCTTCCTAGCCTTTATCAGCGTAGGAATAACCTCATCCGGAATGCCTTTTTCTGCTAGGATCCGGCGTTCAACCGCCATGCCGTCAAACGCAGCCGCGGTAAGTCTTGGAACAGACAGGGCCCCTGTTGCAACAAGTCCTGTCTTAGAGGCAGAGGCCATGGGTCCTCTGTGAGCATTTCTTGTAGCTCTGGATACCAAGTCCTTCTTGGCCAATCTGGAACAATGAGTATTGTTCTCACTCCTCTTCTTCTTATGATTCTCAGCACCTTGGGTATGAGAGGAAGAGGAGGAAATACATAGACCAACTGGAACACCCACGGTGTCACTAGTGCGTCTACAGCTATCGCCTGAGGGTCTCTTGACCTGGCGCAATACCTCTGTAGCTTTTTGTTGAGGCGGGATGCTATCATGTCTACTTGTGGCAGTCCCACCGACTTGCAATCTGCGTGAAGACTTCTTGATGAAGTCCCCACTCTCCCGGGTGGAGGTCGTGCCTGCTGAGGAAGTCTGCTTCCCAGTTGTCCACTCCCGGAATGAACACTGCTGACAGTGCTCTTAGGTGATTCTCCGCCCAGCGAATTCTGGTGGCTTCCGCCATCGCCACCCTGCTCCTTGTGCCGCCTTGGCGGTTTACATGAGCCACTGCGGTGATGTTGTCTGACTGAATCAGCACCGATTGGTCGCGAAGCAGGGTCTCCGCTTGACGTAGGGCATGTATATGGCCCTTAGTTCCAGGATATTGATGTGAAGGCAAGTCTCCTGACTTGACCACAGACCTTGGAAATTTCTTCCCTGTGTGACTGCTCCCCACCCTCGGAGGCTTGCGTCCGTGGTCACCAGTACCCAGTCCTGAATGCCGAATCTGCGGCCCCCGAGAAGGTGAGCACTCTGCAGCCACCACAGGAGACACCCTGGCCCTGGGGGATAGGGTGATCAGCCGATGCATTTGTAGATGTGATCCGGACCACTTGTCCAACAGATCCCATTGAAAGGTCCTCGCATGGAACCTGCCGAAGGGAATGGCCACGTATGATGCCACCATCTTTCCCAGGACTCGCGTGCAGTGATGCACCGACACCTGTTTTGGTTTTAATAGGTCTCTGACCAGTGTCATGAGCTCCTGAGCCTTCTCCATCAGGAGATAAACCCTCTTCTGGCCTGTGTCCAGAATCATACCCAGGAAGGGCAGACGAGTCGTAGGAATCAACTGCGACTTTGGAATATTTAGAATCCAGCCGTGCTGTTGTAACACTTCCCGAGAGCGTGCTAAGCTAATCAGCAACTGCTCTCTGGACCTCGCCTTTATGAGGAGATCGTCCAAGTATGGGATAATTGTGACTCCTTGCCGTCGCAGGAGCACCATCATTTCCGCCATTATCTTGGTAAATATTCTCGGTGCCGTGGAGAGACTAAACGGCAACGTCTGGAATTGGTAATGACAATCCTGTACCACAAATCTGAGGTACTCCTGATGAGGTGGATCAATGGGGACATGAAGTTAAGCATCCTTTATGTCCAGAGACACCATAAAATCCCCCCCTTCCAAGCTTGCGATGACCGCTCTGAGCGATTCCATCTTGAACTTGAACCTTTTCAGGTATATGTTCAGGGATTTTAAATTCAAAATGGGTCTGACCGAACCGTCCGGTTTCGGTACCACAAGCATGGTCGAATAGTAACCCTTTCCTTGTTGAAGGAGGGGAACCTTGACCACCACCTGCTGAAGATACAATTTGTGTATTGCAGCTAACACTATTTCCCTCTCTAAGGGGGAAGCTGGCAGGGCCGATTTGAGGTAACGGTGAGGGGGCATCTCTTCGAATTCCAGCTTGTATCCCTGAGACACAATCTCTATAGCCCAGGGATCCACCTGGGAGTGAACCCACTTGTGGCTGAAATTTCGGAGACGCGCCCCCACCGGGCCTAGCTCCGCCTGTGGAGCCCCAGCGTCATGCGGTGGATTTAGTGGAAGCCGGGGAGGACTTCTGTTCCTGGGAACTAGCTGTATTATGCAGCTTCTTTCCTCTACCCCTGCCTCTGGCAAGAAAGGACGCACCTCGGACTTTCTTGCCTTTTTGTGATCGAAAGGACTGCATTTGGTAATACGGTGCTCTCTTAGGTTGTGAGGGAACATATGGCAAAAAATTTGACTTTCCAGCCGTAGCTGTGGAGACCAGGTCCGAGAGACCCTCCCCAAACAACTCCTCACCCTTGTAAGGTAAAACCTCCATGTGCCTTTTTGAGTCGGCATCGCCTGTCCATTGCCGAGTCCACAGGACCCTTCTGGCAGAAATCGACATTGCATTTATTCTAGAGCCCAGTAGGCTAATGTCTCTTTGAGCATCTCTCATATATAGGACAGCGTCTTTTATATGCCCCAGGGTCAGTAATATAGTATCCTTTTCCAAGGTATCAAGTTCCTCAGATAAGGTATCCGTCCATGCTGCTACAGCACTACACATCCAGGCCGACGCAATCGCTGGCCTTAGTAAGGTACCTGAATGTGTATAAATAGAAAGCAGGAGGGTACCCTGAAGTCCATCAGCAGCATCTTTTAGGGTGGCCGTATCCTGTGACGGCAGGGCTATCCTCTTGGATAAGCGTGTTAAAGCTTCGTCTACCCTAGGGGAGTATTCCCAGCGTAACCTGTCCGTTGGCGGGAAAGGATACGCCATAAGCATCCTCTTGGAAATCTGCAGTTTTTTATCTGGAGATTCCCAAGCCTTTTCACATAACTCATTTAGCTCATGTGAAGGGGGAAAGGTCACCTCTTGCCTTTTTTCCCCATACATATAAACCCTCTTTGTCAGGGACTGGGGTTTCCTCTGTGATGTGCAACACATCCTTCATTGCTATAATCATATAACGGATGGCTTTAGCCAATTTAGGCTGTAATTTTGCATCATCGCAATCGACACTGGAGTCAGAATCCGTGTCGATATCTGTGTCAACAATTTGGGATAGTGGGCGCTTCTGAGACCCTGACGGCCTCTGCGACATAGGATCAGGCATGGGCTGAGACCCCGGCTGTCCTAAGGCTTCAGCTTTATCCAACCTTTTATGCAAGGAAGTAACATTATCATTTAAAACCTTCCCCATATCCACCCAATCGGGTGTCGGCGCCGTCGGCGGCGACCCCACATTCATTTGTTCCCGCTCTGCTTCCACATAGCCTTCCTCGTCAAACATGCCGACACAAGCGTACAGACACACCACACACACAGGGGATGCTCTTTTTGAAGACAGTTCCCCCACAAGGCCTTTTGGAGAGACAGAGTATGCCAGCACACACCCCAGCGCTATATGTCCCAGGAATCACACAGTAACTTAGTGTTAACCCAGTAGCTGCTGAATATACTGTTTTTGCGCCTAATTTATGTGCCCCCCCCTCTCTTTTTACCCTCTTCTACCGTGTTTCTGCATGGGAGAGCCTGGGGAGCTTCCTCTCAGCGGAGCTGTGGAGAGAAAATGGCGCTGGTGAGTGCTGAGGAAGAAGCCCCACCCCCTCAGCAGCGGGCTTCTGTCCCGCGTTTCTGTGTAAAATATGGCGGGGGCCCATGCATATATACAGTGCCCAACTGTATATATGCCCACTTTTGCCAAGAGGTCTCTAATTGCTGCCCAGGGCGCCTCCCCCTGCCCCCTGCACCCTACAGTGACCGGAGTATGTGGGTGTAGTGTGGGAGCAATGGCGCACAGCTGCAGTGCTGTGCGCCACCTCAGTATGTAGACTGGAGTCTTCTGCCGCCGATTTCGAAGTCTTCTTGCTTCTTTCACCGGCTTCTGTCTTCCGGCTCTACGAGGGGGACGGCGGCGCAGCTCCGGGATCGGACGACAAAGGGTGAGATCCTGTATACGATCCCTCTGGAGCTAATGGTGTCCAGTAGCCTAAGAAGCAGGACCTATCTTCAGTGAGTAGGGCTGCTTCTCTCCCCTCAGTCCCACGTAGCAGAGAGTCTGTTGCCAGCAGATCTCTCTGAAAATAAAAAAACCTAACAAAATACTTTCTTTTATAGCAAGCTCAGGAGAGCTCACTAAGTAGCACCCAGCTCGTCCGGGCACAGATTCAAACTGAGGTCTGGAGGAGGGACATAGAGGGAGGAGCCAGAGCACACCAGTATCCAAATTCTTTCTTAAAGTGCCCTGTCTCATGCGGAGCCCGTCTATTCCCCATGGTCCTTACGGAGTCCCCAGCATCCACTAGGACGTTAGAGAAATATATTTATTATTTTGTAGCAGCACTATACCCAGTATGAACTCTCAGAGAAACAGCCGAAGCTGGACAGACCGAGGGTTCAACAGGAATAGAACATATGGTGACTATAATTCACAAGTAAAAAATACTCCAGTAGCATATCTTGTGAAACAAACCTATATTATCAGAGAAAACCTGAAACACTTGGCCCCCACAGGTATAGTAATATAGGAATAGCACGCTGAGTGAAATACCCTGCAATAAGGCGACCACGCAGCAGCTATATAGATATCTATCCATATATCTATATATCGATAGATCGATAGAGAGTCACACACGTACCATGCAGCAATTATGTACGATAAACTGTACTGGAATAGCAATACAAAGAAATACGCAGTATGGCTATATGTGATATTCAGCTCCAGGGCGGGAACACTGAAGAAATGGCGCCCTGGGGCTGGGGGAAGAGGCCTCAGGTCTGGCATGCTCCCCCTGCTGGCATCCCCACTGGCGTGCGGGCAGTAAAAAAAACGGGGGGGGGGGGGGGGGGGGGTGATGGTACTCCTACGGCCGCGCGGGATCGCGGTGCAAAGTGCGGCACAGAAGCCCCTTACCTCCCCCTTGTGTGTAACTCACTTGAGGACAGAAGAAGAAGCCGGCGCCTCCACTGTAGTGACCCGGCAACCGCGGCGCGGGAATGTACAGCGACGCTGGGGGTGATGGAGCTGCAGCAGAGACGTCTATCAGACACAGCCTGCTGCAGCCCTTTGTATAGTCCTCTTCTGTTTTCTTCCAAATTTAAGCTAAGAATAGGCTGCCTGAAGCAGCCCCCGTTGAGTGACCTGCTACTGCAGGCACCAACTACAAACTGAGCTCACTGGCATGGAGGCGGGGTTATAGAGGAGGCGGCGCTGTGCATCTTGGGAACAATCAAAAGCTTTGAGCCTGTTGGTGCCTCGGATCAAGATCCTACTCTACACCCCGATGTTATTTCCTTGTGGAGCCCAGTGTACCCCGCAGCAGAAAACACAATTATGCAAGCACTGTACATCTACAATATACAATAAAAATAAGGGCAACCAATTGTTATGAGGTTAGAACACAATACTTTTTGGGCACTGTTTGCAATGGATCAACGTAAGATTTAATGCAGATAGGTTCTTATCACCCAGGTCATCACAGTTTTAAGTAGAGATGGACATTTTGAATTAAATATTCCCAGTGCCAAAAAGTAGAGCGTGACCTGGGAAACCAGGATGCAAAGACACAGAAGGTTAATTAAAACATATGCAAAACGAATGACTGTTCATCACCATCAATTGACTGTATGCTAGAGCCATTCCACAAAACAAAAGGACCGGGTCATACTCACCTACACACATCCTACCAATAATGCGACACCCAGCTATTGATGCATGGACAACTGGTATGGTCTCAGAAAGTTCCCCTTCAAACACACTGCAAAAAAAAAAAAAAAAAAACAGTTGACAATGAAAAACACGTTTCTGTACAATGGGGGGTCATTCAGAGTTGATCTCTCGCTAGCAGTTTTTAGCAGCCGAGCAAACGCTATGCTGCCACCCACTGGGAGTGTATTTTAGCTTAGCAGAAGTGCGAACGGTTGTATCGCAGAGCAGCTACAAAAATGTTGCCGTTTCATAGTAGCTCAAAACCTACTCAGTGCTTGCGATCACTTCAGACTATTCAGTCCCGGATTTGACGTCACAAACCCACCCAGCGTTCGCCCAGCCACGCTGCGTTTTTCCTGGCATGCCTGCGTTTTTCCGCAGACTCCCTGAAAACGGTCAGTTACCACCCAGAAACTACCACTTCATGTCAATCACTCTGCGGCAAACAGTGCGACTGAAATGCATCGCTAGACCCTGTGCAAAACTACATCGTTCGTTGTGCCCGTACGTCGTGCGTGCGCATTGCGCCGCATATGCAGAACTGCCGTTTTTTAGCCTGATCGCTGCGCTGCGAACAAATGCAGCTAGCGATCAACTCGGAATGACCCCCAATATACTGTATTTTACCTTCGGTAAACAATACATCTGTTACAAAGAGATGATCAGGGAGTGTGGTTTAATAAAATTATAGAGAAGACACATCACAACAACAGGCACTATTCATAAACAGGACAATAAATAAGAATTTACTCACCGGTAATTCTATTTCTCGTAGTCCGTAGTGGATGCTGGGACTCCGTAAGGACCATGGGGAATAGAGGCTCCGCAGGAGACTGGGCACAACTATAAAGAAAGCTTTAGGTCTAACTGGTGTGCACTGGCTACTCCCACCATGACCCTCCACCAGACTTCAGTTAGGATACTGTGCCCGGAAGAGCTGACACTATAGGGAAGGATTTTGAATCCCGGGTAAGACTCATACCAGCCACACCAATCACACCGTATAACTCGTGATACAATACCCAGTTAACAGTATGATAACAACTGAGCCTCTCAACAGATGCTTAACTAAATGGTTATTGTTGAGCCAATAACTATATACAAGTATTGCAGACAATCCGCACTTGGGATGGGCGCCCAGCATCCACTACGGACTACGAGAAATAGAATTACCGGTGAGTAAATTCTTATTTTCTCTGACGTCCTAAGTGGATGCTGGGACTCCGTAAGGACCATGGGGATTATACCAAAGCTCCCAAACGGGCGGGAGAGTGCGGATGACTCTGCAGCACCGAATGGGCAAACTCTAGGTCCTCCTCAGCCAGGGTGTCAAACTTGTAGAATTTAGCAAACGTGTTTGACCCCGACCAAGTAGCTGCTCGGCAAAGCTGAAGAGCCGAGACCCCTCGGGCCGCCGCCCAAGAAGAGCCCACCTTCCTCGTGGAATGGGCTTTCACTGATTTAGGATGCGGCAGTCCAGCCGCAGAATGTGCAAGCTGAATCGTACTACAGATCCAGCGAGCAATAGTCTGCTTTGAAGCAGGTGCACCCAACTTTTGGGGCGCAAACAGGATAAATAGCGAGTCAGTCTTTCTGACTCCAGCTGTCCTGGAAACATAAATTTTCAGGGCCCTGACTACGTCCAACAACTTGGAATCCTCCAAGTCTTTAGTAGCCGCAGGCACCACGATAGGTTGGTTCAGATGAAAAGCTGATACTACCTTAGGGAGAAACTGGGGACAAGTCCTCAATTCTGCCCTATCCATATGGAAAATCAGATAAGGGCTTTTATATGACAAAGCTGCCAATTCTGATACACGCCTGGCCGAAGCCAAGGCCAACAACATGACCACTTTCCACGTGAGATATTTCAATTCCACGGTTTTAAGTGGCTCAAACCAATGTGACTTTAGGAACTCCAACACCACGTTGAGATCCCAAGGTGCCACTGGAGGCACGAAAGGGGGCTGAATATGCAGCACTCCCTTAACAAAAGTCTGAACTTCAGGCAGTGAACCCAGTTCTCTCTGGAAGAAAATCGACAGAGCCGAAATCTGGACCTTAATGGAACCCAATTTTAGGCCCATAGTCACCCCTGACTGTAGGAAGTGCAGGAAACGGCCCAGCTGAAATTCTTCCGTTGGGGCCTTCCTGGCCTCACACCACGCAACATATTTTCGCCAAATGCGGTGATAATGGTTTGCGGTCACTTCTTTCCTAGCTTTAATCAGCGTAGGAATGACTTCCTCCGGAATGCCCTTTTCCTTCAGGATCCGGTGTTCAACCGCCATGCCGTCAAACGCAGCCGCAGTAAGTCTTGGAACAGACAGGGCCCCTGCTGCAGCAGGTCCTGTCTGAGCGGTAGAGGCCATGGGTCCTCTGATATCATTTCTTGAAGTTCCAGGTACCAAGCTCTTCTTGGCCAATCCGGAACAATGAGTATAGTTCTTACTCCTCTTCTCCTTATTATCCTCAGTACCTTTGGTATGAGAGGAAGAGGAGGGAACACATAAACCGACCGGTACACCCACGGTGTCACTAGAGCGTCCACAGCTATCGCCTGAGGGTCTCTGGACCAGGCGCAATATCTTTCTAGCTTTTTGTTTAGGCGGGACGCAATCATGTCCACCTGTGGCCTTTCCCAACGGTTTACAATAATTTGGAAGACTTCTGGATGAAGTCCCCACTCTCCCGGGTGGAGGTCGTGCCTGCTGAGGAAGTCTGCTTCCCAGTTGTCCACTCCCGGAATGAACACTGCTGACAGTGCTAACACGTGATTTTCCGCCCATCGGAGAATCCTTGTGGCTTCTGCCATCGCCGTCCTGCTTCTCGTGCCGCCCTGTCGGTTTACATGGGCGACCGCCGTGATGTTGTCTGACTGGATCAGTACCGGCTGGTTTTGAAGCAGGGGTTTTGCCTGACTTAGGGCATTGTAAATGGCCCTTAGTTCCAGAATATTTATGTGCAGGGAAGTCTCCTGACTTGACCATACTCCTTGGAAGTTTCTTCCCTGTGTGACTGCCCCCCAGCCTCGAAGGCTGGCATCCGTGGTCACCAGGACCCAGTCCTGTATGCCGAATCTGCGGCCCTCTTGAAGATGAGCACTCTGCAGCCACCACAGCAGAGACACCCTTGTCCTTGGAGACAGGGTTATCAGACTATGCATCTGAAGATGCGATCCGGACTACTTGTCCAACAGGTCCCACTGAAAAGTTCTTGCATGAAACCTGCCGAATGGAATCGCTTCGTAAGAAGCTACCATTTTTCCCAGGATCCGCGTGCAGTGATGCACCGACACCTGTTTTGGTTTTAGGAGGCCTCTGACTAGAGATGACCGCTCCTTGGCCTTCTCCTCCGGGAGAAACACTTTTTTCTGTTCTGTGTCCAGAACCATCCCCAGGAACAGTAGACGTGTCGTAGGGACCAGCTGTGACTTTGGGATGTTTAAAATCCAGCCGTGCTGTTGTAGCACTTCCCGAGATAGTGCTACCCCGACCAACAACTGCTCTCTGGACCTCGCCTTTATCAGGAGATCTTCCAAGTACGGGATAATTAAAACTCCCTTCTTTCGAAGGAGTATCATCATTTCGGCCATTACCTTGGTAAAGACCCTCGGAGCCGTGGATAGACCGAACGGCAACGTCTGGAATTGGTAATGACAATCCTGTACCACAAATCTGAGGTACTCCTGGTGAGGATGGTAAATGGGGACATGCAGGTAAGCATCCTTGATGTCCAGTGAAACCATGTAATCCCCCTCGTCCAGGCTTGCAATAACCGCCCTGAGCGATTCCATCTTGAACTTGAATTTTTTTATATATGTGTTCAAGGATTTCAAATTTAAAATGGGTCTCACCGAACCTTTCCGGTTTCGGTACCACAAACATTGTGGAATAGTAACCCCTTCCTTGTTGAAGTAGGGGTACCTTTACTATCACCTGTTGTGAATACAGCTTGTGAATTGCCTGTAACACTGCCTCCCTGCCTGAGGGAGCGGTTGGCAAGGCAGATTTGAGGAAACGGCGGGGAGGAGACGTCTCGAATTCCAGCTTGTACCCCTGAGATACTATCTGAAAGATCCAGGGATCCACCCGTGAGCGAGCCCACTGATTGCTGAAAAATTTGAGACGGGCCCCCACTGTACCTGGCTCCGCCTGTGGAGCCCCAGCGTCATGCTGTGGACTTGGAGGAAGCGGGGGAGGACTTTTGCTCCTGGGAACTGGCTGTATGCTGCAGCTTCTTTTCCCTAACTCTGCCTCTGGGCAGAAAGGACGCGCCTTTAACCCGCTTGCCCCTATTGGGCCGAAAGGGCTGTACCTGATAATACGGTGCTTTCTTTGGTTGTGAGGGAACATGGGGTAAAAAATAAGAATTTACTTACCGATAATTCTATTTCTCGTAGTCCGTAGTGGATGCTGGGAACTCCGTAAGGACCAAGGGGAATAGCGGCTCCGCAGGAGACTGGGCACAAAAAGTAAAAGCTTTAGACTAGCTGGTGTGCACTGGCTCCTCCCCCTATGACCCTCCTCCAAGCCTCAGTTAAGATACTGTGCCCGGACGAGCGTACATAATAAGGAAGGATTTTGAATCCCGGTTAAGACTCATACCAGCCACACCAATCACACCGTACAACTCGTGATCTGAACCCAGTTAACAGTATGATAACCGTAGGAGCCTCTGAAAAGATGGCTTCCAACAATAAACAACCCGATTTGTTTGTAACAATAACTATATACAAGTATTGCAGACAATCCGCACTTGGGATGGGCGCCCAGCATCCACTACGGACTACGAGAAATAGAATTATCGGTAAGTAAATTCTTATTTTCTCTGACGTCCTAGTGGATGCTGGGACTTCCGTAAGGACCATGGGGATTATACCAAAGCTCCCAAACGGGCGGGAGAGTGCGGATGACTCTGCAGCACCGAATGAGAGAACTCCAGGTCCTCCTCAGCCAGGGTATCAATTTTGTAGAATTTAGCAAACGTGTTTGCCCCTGACCAAGTAGCTGCTCGGCAAAGTTGTAAAGCCGAGACCCCTCGGGCAGCCGCCCAAGATGAGCCCACCTTCCTTGTGGAATGGGCTTTAACAGATTTTGGCTGTGGCAGGCCTGCCACAGAATGTGCAAGTTGAATTGTACTACAAATCCAACGAGCAATCGTCTGCTTAGAAGCAGGAGCACCCAGCTTGTTGGGTGCATACAGTATAAACAGCGAGTCAGATTTTCTGACTCCAGCCGTAATGGAAACATATTTTCAGGGCCCTGACTACGTCCAGCAACTTGGAGTCCTCCAAGTCCCTAGTAGCCACAGGTACCACAATAGGTTGATTCATGTGAAACGCTGAAACCACCTTAGGGAGAAATTGAGGACGAGTCCTCAATTCCGCCCTATCCGAATGAAATATCAGGTAAGGGCTTTTATAGGATAAAGCCGCCAATTCTGATACGCGCCTGGCTGAAGCCAGGGCCAACAGCATTACCACTTTCCATGTGAGATATTTCAAATCCACTGTGGCAAGTGGTTCAAACCAATGTGATTTTAGGAACCCTAAAACTACATTGAGATCCCAAGGTGCCACTGGAGGCACAAAAGGAGGCTGTATATGCAGTACCCCTTTGACAAACGTCTGAACTTCAGGCACTGAAGCCAGTTCTTTTTGGAAGAAGATCGACAGGGCCGAAATTTGAACCTTAATGGATCCTAATTTTAGGCCCATAGACAATCCTGCTTGCAGGAAATGTAGGAAACGACCCAGTTGAAATTCCTTTGTAGGGGCCTTCTTGGCCTCACCCACGCAACATATTTTCGCCAAATGCGATGATAATGTTTTGCAGTTACATCCTTCCTGGCCTTGATCAGGGTAGGGATGACTTCATCTGGAATGCCTTTTTCCTTCAGGATCCGGCGTTCAACAGCCATGCCGTCAAACGCAGCAAGTCTTGGAACAGACAAGGTCCCTGCTGGAGCAGGTCCTTCCTTAGAGGTAGAGGCCACGGGTCCTCCGTGAGCATCTCTTGCAGCTCCGGGTACCAAGTTCTTCTTGGCCAATCCGGAGCCACGAGTATCGTTCTTACTCCTCTCCTTCTTATCTTGTTGAGACGGGACGCCATCATGTCCACCTTTGGTTTTTCCCAACGGTTTACAATCACTTGGAAGACTTCTGGATGAAGTCCCCACTCCCCCGGGTGGAGGTCGTGTCTGCTGAGGAAGTCTGCTTCCCAGTTGTCCACTCCCGGAATGAACACTGCTGACAGTGCTATCACATGATTTTCCGCCCAGCGAAGAATCCTTGCAGCTTCTGCCATTGCCCTCCTGCTTCTTGTGCCGCCCTGTCTGTTTACGTGGGCGACAGCCGTGATGTTGTCCGACTGGATCAATACCGGTTGACCCTGAAGCAGAGGCCTTGCTTGACTTAGGGCATTGTAAATGGCCCTTAGCTCTAGGATATTTATGTGAAGAGACGTTTCCATGCTTGACCACAAGCCCTGGAAATTTCTTCCCTGTGTGACTGCTCCCCAGCCTCTCAGGCTGGCATCCGTGGTTACCAGCATCCAATCCTGAATGCCGAATCTGCGGCCCTCTAGAAGATGAGCCTTCTGTAACCACCACAGGAGAGACACCCTTGTCCTTGGGGACAGGGTTATCCGCTGATGCATCTGAAGATGCGATCCGGACCATTTGTCCAGCAGATCCCACTGGAACGTTCTTGCGTGGAATCTGCCGAATGGAATCGCTTCGTAGGAAGCTACCATCTTTCCCAAGACTCTTGTGCATTGATGCACTGAGACTTGCCCTGGTTTCAGGAGGTTTCTGACCAGTTCGGATAACTCCCTGGCTTTCTCCTCCGGAAGGAACACATTTTTCTGGACTGTGTCCAGAATCATCCCTAGGAACAGAAGACGTGTTGTCGGAATCAGCTGCGATTTTGGGATATTTAGAATCCAGCCGTGCTGCCGTAGCACTACTTGAGATAGGGCTACTCCGACTACTAACTGTTCTCTGGATCTTGCTCTTATCAGGAGATCGTCCAAGTAAGGGATAATTAAAACGCCTTTTCTTCGAAGAAGAAGAATCATTTCGGCCATTACCTTGGTAAAGACCCGAGGTGCCGTGGATAATCCAAACGGCAGCGTCTGAAACTGATAGTGACAGTTTTGTACCACAAACCTGAGGTACCCTTGATGAGAAGGGTAAATGGGGACATGGAGGTAGGCATCTTTGATGTCCAGAGACACCATATAGTCCCCCTCTTCCAGGTTCGCGATCACTGCCCTGAGTGACTCCATCTTGAATTTGAACCTCTGTATGTAAGTGTTCAAAGACTTCAGATTTAAAATTGGTCTCACCGAGCCGTCCGGCTTCGGTACCACAAACAGCGTGGAATAATACCCCTTCCCTTGTTGCAGGAGGGGTACCTTGATTATCACCTGCTGGGAATACAGCTTGTGAACTGCCTCCAATACTGCCTCCCTGTCGGAGGGAGACGTTGGTAAAGCAGACTTCAGGAACCGGCGAGGGGGAGACGTCTCGAACTCCAATTTGTACCCCTGAGATACTACTTGCAGGATCCAGGGGTCCACTTGCGAGTGAGCCCACTGCGCGCTGAAATTCTTGAGACGGGCCCCCACCGTGCCTGAGTCCGCTTGTAAGGCCCCAGCGTCATGCTGAGGACTTGGCAGAAGCGGGGGAGGGCCTTTGTTCCTGGGAAGTGGCTGTCTGTTGCAGTCTTTTTCCCCTTCCTCTGCCCCGAGGCAGAAAAGAGGAACCTTTTGCCCGCTTGCCCTTATGGGGACGAAAGGACTGAGCCGGATAAGACGGCGTCTTTTTAGGTTGAGAGGCTACCTGGGGTAAAAATGTGGATTTCCCAGCAGTTGCCGTGGCCACCAGGTCCGATAGACCGACCCCAAATAACTCCTCCCCTTTATAAGGCAATATTTCCATATGCCGTTTAGAGTCCGCATCACCTGACCACTGTCGCGTCCATAATCCTCTTCTGGCAGAAATGGACAGCGCACTCACTCTTGAAGCCAGAGTGGAAATATCCCTCTGTGCATCTCGCATATATAGAAATGCATCTTTTAAATGCTCTATAGTCAATATACTGTCCCTATCCAGGGTATCAATATTTTCAGTCAGGGAATCCGACCAAGCCACCCCAGCGCTGCACATCCAGGCTGAGGCGATTGCTGGTCGCAGTATAACACCAGTATGTGTGTATATACTTTTAAGGAGATTCTCCAGTTTTCTGTCACCTGGTTCCTTGAGGGCGGCCGTATCAGGAGACGGTAACGCCACTTGTTTTGATAAGCGTGTGAGCGCTTTATCCACTCTAGGGGGTGTTTCCCAACGCGCCCTAACCTCTGGCGGGAAAGGGTATAATGCCAATAACTTTTTAGAAATTATCAGTTTTTTATCGGGGGAAACCCACGCTTCATCACACACCTCATTTAATTCGTCTGATTCAGGAAAAACTACAGGTAGTTTTTTCACACCCCACATAATACCCTTTTTAGTGGTACTTGCAGTATCAGAAATGTTTAACACCTCTCTCATTGCCGTGATCATGTAACGTGTGGCCCTACTGGAAGTCACGTTTGTCTCCTCACCGTCGACACTGGAGTCAGTATCCGTGTCGACGTCAGTATCCACCACCTGAGGTAACGGCCTTTTTAGAGACCCTGATGGTTTTTGAGACGCCTGGACAGGGACTAGCTGATTAGTCGGCTGTCTCATGTCATCAACCGTCTTTTGTAAGGAGCTGACACTGTCACGTAAATCCTTCCATAAAGCCATCCACTCAGGTGTCGACTCCTTAGGGGGTGACATCTCTATTATAGGCAATTGCCCCGCCTCCACATCATTTTCCTCCTCATACATGTCGACACAAACGTACCGACACACAGCACACGCACAGGGAATGCTCTGATAGAGGACAGGACCCCACTAGCCCTTTGGGGAGACAGAGGGAGAGTATGCCAGCACACACCAGAGCGCTATATATAGATATAGGGACAACCTTATATAAGTGTTTCTCCCTTATAGCTGCTGTATTGTTAATAACCCGCCAATTAGTGCCCCCCTCTCTTTTTTACCCTGTTTCTGTAGTGCAGGACTGCAGGGGAGAGTCAGGGAGACGTCCTTCCAGCGGAGCTGTGAGGGAAAATGGCGCCTGTGTGCTGAGGAGATAGGCTCCGCCCCCTTCTCGGCGGCCTTTCTCCCGCTTTTTGTGAAAATCTGGCAGGGGTTAAAATTCATCCATATAGCCCAGGAGCTATATGTGATGTATTTTTAGCCAGCCAAGGTGTTTCTATTGCTGCTCAGGGCGCCCCCCCCTAGCGCCCTGCACCCTCAGTGACCGGAGTGTGAAGTGTGCTGAGAAGCAATGGCGCACAGCTGCAGTGCTGTGCGCTACCTTGTGGAAGACAGGATGTCTTCTGCCGCCGATTTGCCGGACTCTTCTTGCTTCTGGCTCTGTAAGGGGGCCGGCGGCGCGGCTCTGGGACCGAGCTCCAAGGCTGGGCCTGTGAGCGGTCCCTCTGGAGCTAATGGTGTCCAGTAGCCAAGAAGCCCAATCCACTCTGCACACAGGTGAGTTCGCTTCTTCTCCCCTTAGTCCCTCGATGCAGTGAGCCTGTTGCCAGCAGGTCTCACTGAAAATAAAAAACCTAAACTAAAACGTTCACTAAGAAGCTCAGGAGAGCCCCTAGTGTGCAACCTTCTCGTTCGGGCACAAAAATCTAACTGAGGCTTGGAGGAGAGTCATAGGGGGAGGAGCCAGTGCACACCAGGTAGTACTAAAGCTTTCTATTTGTGCCCAGTCTCCTGTGGAGCCGCTATTCCCCATGGTCCTTACGGAGTTCACAGCATCCACTAGGACGTCAGAGAAATGTAGACTTCCCAGCTGTTGCTGTGGAAACGAGGTCCGAGAGACCATCCCCGAACAACTCCTCACCCTTATAAGGCAGAACTTCCATGTGTCTTTTGGAATCTGCATCTCCTGTCCACTGCAGAGTCCATAACCCTCTCCTGGCAGAAATGGACATTGCACTAATTTTGGATGCCAGCCGGCAAATATCCCTCTGTGCATCCCTCATGTATAAAAGTGCGTCTTTTACATGCTCTACGGTTAGCAATATAGTGTCCCTGTCTAGGGTATCTATATTTTCTGACAGGGAATCTGACCACGCAGCAGCAGCACTGCACATCCAGGCTGAAGCAATAGCCGGTCTCAGTATAACACCTGTGTGTGTGTATATAGATTTCAGGATAGCCTCCTGCTTTCTATCAGCAGATTCCTTCAGGGCGGCCGTATCCGGAGACGGTAGTGCCACCTTCTTTGACAAGCGTGTGAGCGCTTTATCCACCCTAGGGGATGTTTCCCAGCGTGACCTATCCTCTGGCGGGAAAGGGTACGCAATTAGTAACCTCTTAGAAATTACCATCTTTTTATCAGGGGAAGCCCACGCTTCTTCACACACTTCATTTAACTCCTCAGATGGAGGAAAAGCTACTGGTAGTTTTTTCTCTCCAAATATAATACCCTTTTTTGTGGTACCTGGGGGTAACATCATAAATGTGCAACTGATTTTTCATTGCCTCAATCATGTAACGTGTGGCCCTACTGGAAGTTACATTAGTCTCGTCGTCGTCGACACTGGAGTCAGTATCCGTGTCGACATCTGTGTCTGCCATCTGAGGTAGCGGGCGTTTTAGAGCCCCTGATGGCTTTTGAGACGCCTGGGCAGGCACAGGCTGAGAAGCCGGCTGTCCCACGTTAGGTATGTCGTCAAACCTTTTATGTAAGGAGTCGACACTGTCGCGTAATTCCTTCCACAGCACCATCCACTCAGGTGTCGACCCCGCAGGGGGTGACATCACATTTACAGGCATCTGCTCCGCCTCCACATATGCATCCTCATCAAACATGTCGACACAGCCGTACCGACACACCGCAAACACACAGGGAATGCTCTGACAGAGGACAGGACCCCACAAAGCCCTTTGGGGAGACAGAGAGAGAGAGTATGCCAGCACACACCAGAGCGCTATATAACACAGGGATCCCACTATAAATTAGTGTTTTTCCCTTATAGCTGCTTTTTTTTATATATATATATATATATATATATATATATATATATATATATATATATATATATATATATATATATCTATACTGCGCCTAAATTTAGTGCCCCCCCTCTCTTTTTTACCCTTCTGTAGTGTTCAGACTGCAGGGAGAGCCAGAGAGCTTCCTTCCAGCGGAGCTGTGAGGGAAAAATGGCACCAGTGTGCTGAGGGAGATGGCCCCGCCCCTTTTTCGGCTGACTTTCTCCCGCTTTTTCTGTTATACTGGCAGAAGTAATTATACATCTATATAGCCTCTAGGACTATATATGATGTAGATTTGCCAGCCAAGGTGTCATATATTGCCCTCAGGGCGCCCCCCACCCCCCAGCGCCCTGCACCCGTTAGTGACCGGAGTGTGAGGTGTACATGAGGAGCAATGGCGCACAGCTGCAGTGCTGTGCGCTACCTTGGTGAAGACCGAAGTCTTCTGCCGCCGATTTAGGGTGTCAAACTTGTAGAATTTAGCAAACGTGTTTGACCCCGACCAAGTAGCTGCTCGGCAAAGCTGAAGAGCCGAGACCCCTCGGGCCGCCGCCCAAGAAGAGCCCACCTTCCTCGTGGAATGGGCTTTCACTGATTTAGGATGCGGCAGTCCAGCCGCAGAATGTGCAAGCTGAATCGTACTACAGATCCAGCGAGCAATAGTCTGCTTTGAAGCAGGTGCACCCAACTTTTGGGGCGCAAACAGGATAAATAGCGAGTCAGTCTTTCTGACTCCAGCTGTCCTGGAAACATAAATTTTCAGGGCCCTGACTACGTCCAACAACTTGGAATCCTCCAAGTCTTTAGTAGCCGCAGGCACCACGATAGGTTGGTTCAGATGAAAAGCTGATACTACCTTAGGGAGAAACTGGGGACGAGTCCTCAATTCTGTCCTATCCATATGGAAAATCAGATAACGGCTTTTACATGACAAAGCCGCCAATTCTGATACACGCCTGGCCGAAGCCAAGGCCAACAACATGACCACTTTCCACGTGAGATATTTCAATTCCACGGTTTTAAGTGGCTCAAACCAATGTGACTTTAGGAAATCCAACACCACGTTGAGATCCCAAGGTGCCACTGGAGGCACAAAAGGGGGCTGAATATGCAGCACTCCCTTAACAAAAGTCTGAACTTCAGGCAGTGAAGCCAGTTCTCTCTGGAAGAAAATCGATAGAGCCGAAATCTGGACTTTAATGGAACCCAGTTTTAGGCCCATAGTCACCCCTGACTGTAGGAAGTGCAGAAAACGGCCCAGCTGAAATTCTTCCGTTGGGGCCTTCCTGGCCTCACACCACGCAACATATTTTCGCCAAATGCGGTGATAATGGTTTGCGGTCACTTCTTTCCTAGCTTTAATCAGCGTAGGAATGACTTCCTCCGGAATGCCCTTTTCCTTCAGGATCCGGTGTTCAACCGCCATGCCGTCAAACGCAGCCGCGGTAAGTCTTGGAACAGACAGGGCCCCTGCTGCAGCAGGTCCTGTCTGAGCGGCAGAGGCCATGGGTCCTCTGAGATCATTTCTTGAAGTTCCGGGTACCAAGCTCTTCTTGGCCAATCCGGAACAATGAGTATAGTTCTTACTCCTCTTCTCCTTATTATCCTCAGTACCTTTGGTATGAGAGGAAGAGGAGGGAACACATAAACCGACCGGTACACCCACGGTGTCACTAGAGCGTCCACAGCTATCGCCTGAGGGTCTCTTGACCTGGCGCAATATCTTTCTAGCTTTTTGTTTAGGCGGGACGCAATCATGTCCACCTGTGGCCTTTCCCAACGGTTTACAATCAGTAGGAAGACTTCTGGATGAAGTCCCCACTCTCCCGGGTGGAGGTCGTGCCTGCTGAGGAAGTCTGCTTCCCAGTTGTCCACTCCCGGAATGAACACTGCTGACAGTGCTAACACGTGATTTTCCGCCCATCGGAGAATCCTTGTGGCTTCTGCCATCGCCGTCCTGCTTCTTGTGCCGCCCTGTCGGTTTACATGGGCGACTGCCGTGATGTTGTCTGACTGGATCAGTACCGGCTGGTTTTGAAGCAGGGGTTTTGCCTGACTTAGGGCATTGAAAATGGCCCTCAGTTCTAGAATATTTATGTGTAGGGAAGTCTCCTGACTCGACCATAGTCCTTGGAAGTTTCTTCCCTGTGTGACTGCCCCCAGCCTCGAAGGCTGGCATCCGTGGTCACCAGGACCCAGTCCTGTATGCCGAATCTGCGGCCCTCTTGAAGATGAGCACTTTGCAGCCACCACAGCAGAGACACCCTGGTCCTTGGAGACAGGGTTATCAGCCGATGCATCTGAAGATGCGATCCGGACCACTTGTCCAACAGGTCCCACTGAAAGGTTCTTGCATGGAACCTGCCGAATGGAATTGCTTTGTAGGAAGCTACCATCTTTCCCAGGATTCGCGTGCAGTGATGCACCGACACCTGTTTTGGTTTTAGGAGGCCTCTGACTAGAGATGACAGCTCCTTGGCCTTCTCCTCCGGGAGAAACACTTTTTTCTGTTCTGTGTCCAGAACCATTCCCAGGAACAGTAGACGTGTCGCAGGGACCAGCTGTGACTTTGGAATATTTAGAATCCAGCCGTGCTGTTGTAGCACCTCCAGAGATAGTGCTACCCCGACCAACAACTGCTCCCTGGACCTCGCCTTTATCAGGAGATCGTCCAAGTACGGGATAATTAACTCTCTCTTTTTTCGAAGGAGTATCATCATTTCGGCCATTACCTTGGTAAAGACCCTCGGAGCCGTGGATAGACCGAACGGCAACGTCTGGAATTGGTAATGACAATCCTGTACCACAAATCTGAGGTACTCCTGGTGAGGATGGTAAATGGGGACATGCAGGTAAGCATCCTTGATGTCCAGTGAAACCATGTAATCCCCCTCGTCCAGGCTTGCAATAACCGCCCTGAGCGATTCCATCTTGAACTTGAATTTTTTTATATATGTGTTCAAGGATTTCAAATTTAAAATGGGTCTCACCGAACCTTTCCGGTTTCGGTACCACAAACATTGTGGAATAGTAACCCCTTCCTTGTTGAAGTAGGGGCACCTTGACTATCACCTGCTGGGAATACAGCTTGTGAATTGCCTCTAGCACTGCCTCCCTGCCTGAGGGAGTTGTTGGCAAGGCAGATTTGAGGAAACGGCGGGGGGGAGACGTCTCGAATTCCAGCTTGTACCCCTGAGATACTACTTGAAGGATCCAGGGATCCACCCGTGAGCGAGCCCACTGATTGCTGAAGTTTTTGAGATGGGCCCCCACCGTACCTGGCTCCGCCTGTGGAGCCCCAGCGTCATGCGGTGGACTTGGAGGAAGCGGGGGGAGGACTTTTGCTCCTGGGAACTGGCTGTATGCTGCAGTTTTTTCCCTCTACCTCTGCCTCTGGGCAGAAAGGACGCGCCTTTAACCTGCTTGCCCTTATGGGGCCGAAAGGACTGTACCTGATAATACGGTGCTTTCTTTGGCTGTGAGGGAACATGGGGTAAAAATGCAGACTTCCCAGCTGTTGCTGTGGAAACGAGGTCCGAGAGACCATCCCCGAACAACTCCTCACCCTTATAAGGCAAAACTTCCACGTGCCTTTTAGAATCTGCATCACCTGTCCACTGCCGAGTCCATAACCCTATCCTGGCAGTAATGGACATTGCACTTATTTTAGATGCCAGCCGGCAAATATCCCTCTGTGCATCTCTCATGTATAAGACTGCGTCTTTAATATGCTCTACGGTTAGCAATATAATGTCCCTGTCTAGGGTATCAATATTTTCCGACAGGGAATCTGACCACGCAGCTGCAGCACTGCACATCCAAGCTGAAGCAATAGCTGGTCTCAGTATAATACCTGTGTGTGTACACACAGACTTCAGGATAGCCTCCTGCTTTCTATCAGCAGGTTCCTTTAGGGCGGCCGTATCCGGAGACGGTAGTGCCACCTTCTTTGACAAGCGTGTGAGCGCTTTATCCACCCTAGGGGATGTTTCCCAGCGTGACCTATCCTCTGGCGGGAAAGGGTACGTCATTAGTAACCTTTTAGAAATTACCAGTTTCTTATCGGGGGAAGCCCACGCTTCTTCACACACTTCATTTAATTCCTCAGATGGAGGAAAAACTACTGGCAGTTTTTTCTCTCCAAACATAATACCCTATTTTGTGGTACCTGGGGTAACATCAGAAATATGCAACACATTTTTCATTGCCTCAATCATGTAACGTGTGGCCCTATTGGAAGTTACATTAGTCTCATCGTCGTCGACACTGGAGTCAGTATCCGTGTCGACATCTGTGTCTGCCATCTGAGGTAGCGGGCGTTTTAGAGCCCCTGATGGCTTTTGAGACGCCTGGGCAGGCACAGGCTGAGAAGCCGGCTGTCCCATATGTGGTATGTCGTCAAACCTTTTATGTAAGGAGTCGACACTGTCACGTAATTCCTTCCACATAACCATCCACTCAGGTGTCGGCCCCGCAGGGGGTGACATCACATTTATAGGCATCTGCTCCGCCTCCACATAAGCCTCCTCATCAAACATGTCGACACAGCCGTACCGACACACCGCACACACACCGGGAATGCTCTGACAGAGGACAGGACCCCACAAAGCCCTTTGGGGAGACAGAGAGAGAGTATGCCAGCACACACCAGAGCGCTTTATAACACAGGGATTAACACTATAACTGAATGTTTTCCCTTATAGCTGCTTATATATGTATATTGCTGCGCCTAAATTTAGTGCCCCCCCCCTCTCTTTTTTACCCTTCTGAAGCTTGAAACTGCAGGGGAGAGCCAGGGAGCGATCCTTCCAGCGGAGCTGTGAGGGGAAAATGGCGCCAGTGTGCTGAGGGAGATAGCCCCGCCCCTTTTTCGGCTGACTTTTCTCCCGCTTTTTTTATGGATTCTGGCAGGGGTATTTATCACATATATAGCCTCTGGGACTATATATTGTGATTTTTTTGCCAGCCAAGGTATGAATATTGCTGCTCAGGGCACCCCCCCCAGCGCCCTGCACCCATCAGTGACCGGAGTGTGAGGTGTGCATGAGGAGCAATGGCGCACAGCTGCAGTGCTGTGCGCTACCTTGTTGAAGACCGAAGTCTTCTGCTGCCGATTTCCAGGACCATCTTCATGCTTCTGGCTCTGTAAGGGGGACGGCGGCGCGGCTCCGGGACCGAACGATCGATCGAGGTCGGGTCCTGTGTTCGAACCCTCTGGAGCTAATGGTGTCCAGTAGCCTAAGAAGCCCAAACTATCTCCAGTCAGGTAGGTTCGCTTCTTCTCCCCTTAGTCCCTCGTAGCAGTGAGTCTGTTGCCAGCAGATCTCACTGAAAATAAAAAACCTAAAATATACTTTCTTTTCTAGGAGCTCAGGAGAGCCCCTAGTGTGCATCCAGCTCAGCCGGGCACAAGATTCTAACTGAAGTCTGGAGGAGGGTCATAGAGGGAGGAGCCAGTGCACACCAGTTAGAACAAAAGCTTTCTTTTAGTTGTGCCCAGTCTCCTGCGGAGCCGCTATTCCCCATGGTCCTTACGGAGTCCCAGCATCCACTTAGGACGTCAGAGAAAAAAATTAACCGTTTACTGGTTCCTCACCAAACCTACTAAATCGAATGCGACTCTAAGAGCTTTTGTTCAACTTGAAACCTTGGCATGCCTGCTGCACTCAAGACTAATACCGCATTCACATCGCAAATGCCGGATCCTACCCGGTAAGACAAACGTGTACTTACCGGGTGGGATCCGGCATTTGCGCTCCTCTGCTGGCTTTCCGACCTGGCAATATACCGGGTCGGTTGCCATAGCAGCGGAGGGAGCAGCAGCAGCAGGGGCGGGGCTGGAGGCGGCGCCGGGAGATGAGCTCATCTCCTGCGCCGCCTCTGCCTATGCTGTGAATGGGAGCCGATTCGCATCGGAACGGCTCCCATTCACACTGCGTCTGACCCGGTAATCAACCCGGTAAGAACCCTTCTTTTTTACCGGGTTGAATTACCGGGTCAGGCGACCCGCTAATTCACAATTGGACCTTTCACATCGCACACGGACCCGTGTCGGTACCGAGTTTTCAGTGCGATGTGAAAGGGGTATAAGGGAGAATTCAATCAGCTACTGGCTTTACTGCGCGGCTTCAGCTTCTGAGCAAAGTGCCCATAGTTATTCAATTAGTGGCCCACAGTAAACATGCGACTAGCCCCAAGTCAAGATTTAAGCTCACAACTCCAGAGGGTACAAGCAAAAATCTGCATTAACTTGTGTTATCTTATATGTATTTTGTATATGTCTGGTCTCAAAGCGACTTTGTAGTCATGACAGTAGCCCATGTAACCTACTCTGTGTTATGTCAAACTAATGCCGGTTACACATGATGTGATTCAGGCTTCGGCCGATATGGACTATACGATTTCCCTTGGACTGCCCGCAAGCATGAACCATTTATATAGTCAATATTGACCTGCCCGCACAGTCTATTTTTCCTTGGGATACCGATCCCGCGCGAGCATCGGCATTGCAAGCTGTATACACCCGGTTCGATATGCATTATGTTTTCTACCGATATAGACTATATAGTCCATATCAGTAGTTAATATCGCTCTGTGTGTAGGTCCCTTAAAGTCCAAAGGCTCCTAGAATACATGCAAATTCTCATCATGAGTAAATACTGATGCTGCCAGGTAATTTATGATCTGCACAGAGACACAATTAATTACAATTGTACAATTCTACATCTGTCTTCGAATCATGTAATCAACCACAAAGGCGCTAACCTAAGCTAGGTAGACCCTGCCCATCACTGCGGTTACCAGAAACCTGTAAAGCTGAAACTACTTCATTCACTCTAGTAGAAAAAAAAAATTGGAGCCCGCTTCTGAGTCGTAAGCTGCTGCAACATCTTTGGCCATAGAGTCTGAGACTTTATGCTAATGTCCTTCCCCTGGTGTACAAGAATGCGTCTGAATGTGCAAGGTCTGAGGAGCCCACATTCAGCATCCATAGATGCCACCATCAGGGTAGGCATAAAAACTTTCACCAGCCCTATGGGAGGTGCAGATTTTGCATATGGATTCCAATGTGAGCGATTAAAAGTCTGTAAATGCAACCACTTCATTTTGCGGTGATATTCCATATATTTAAAATTACCAACTAGTGGAAGGCAAATTTATAACAATTTAATAAAATGTTTTTACTAAAGAAAACAATTATTCACAGGTTGCTAGACGTACGACAATATATCATGCATAAAAATATATGCAAACACATTACGTCAATCATATGCAAAATAAATCTATAATTGGCCACTGTGAGCTTAAATAATGTAATCAGTCCATATATTGTTATTTCCAGGTGTAACAGGTCTAGCAAATAGTGAATAATAGTAACAATATATTATTCAATTGTCATAAAAGACACTTAGTTTGCCTTACACTAGTTAGTAATTAAAATATACAGGACTATCACAGCACCACCCACCTTTCTTTTTCATTGTTCTATTCATGTGCAGAGGCTCCACATCTCTCAGGCTAGTGAGCAGCTATCGATTATTCTGTTTAATATCTATGTATCCAACATAATAAAACTAAGGCTTGTGTCTTTATATATACTTCTAGGGACTGTTTATGAACTATGGAGACAATAAAATAAAACAAATCTGAAATATTGTTTGTCTGTCTGTTCCGGCATCACACAAAAAATAAGAATTTACTCACCGGTAATTCTATTTCTCGTAGTCCGTAGTGGATGCTGGGAACTCCGTAAGGACCGTGGGGAATAGACGGGCTCCGCAGGAGACTGGGCACTCTAAGAAAGATTTAGGACTACCTGGTGTGCACTGGCTCCTCCCCCTATGACCCTCCTCCAAGCCTCAGTTAGGACACTTTGCCCGGAAGAGCTGACACAATAAGGAAGGATTTTGAATCCCGGGTAAGACTCATACCAGCCACACCAATCACACCATATAACTCGTGATAGGAAACCCGGTTAACAGTATGATAACAATGGAGCCTCTGAACAGATGGCTCGCCATAACAACCCGATTTTTGTAACAATAACTATATACAAGTATTGCAGACAATCCGCACTTGGGATGGGCGCCCAGCATCCACTACGGACTACGAGAAATAGAATTACCGGTGAGTAAATTCTTATTTTCTCTAACGTCCTAGTGGATGCTGGGAACTCCGTAAGGACCATGGGGATTATACCAAAGCTCCCAAATGGGCGGGAGAGTGCGGATGACTCTGCAGCACCGAATGAGAGAACTCCAGGTCCTCCTCAGCCAGGGTATCAAATTTATAGAATTTTGCAAACGTGTTTGCCCCTGACCAAGTAGCAGCTCGGCAAAGTTGTAAAGCCGAGACCCCTCGGGCAGCCGCCCAAGATGAGCCCACCTTCCTTGTGGAATGGGCTTTCACATTTTTAGGCTGCGGTAGTCCCACCGTAGAATGCGCCAGCTGAATAGTGCTACAAATCCAGCGCGCGATAGACTGCTTAGAAGCAGGTGCACCCAGCTAGTTGGGTGCATATAGAACAAACAGCGAGTCAGTTTTCCTGACTCCAGCCGTCCTGGAAACATAAATTCAGGGCCCTGACTACGTCCAGAAACTTGGAATCGTCCAAGTCCCTAGTAGCCGCAGGCACCACAATAGCTTGGTTCAAGTGAAAAGCGGACACCACCTTCGGGAGAAACTGAGGACGAGTCCTCAACTCTGCCCTATCCATATGGAAAATCAGATAGGGGCTTTTACAGGACAAAGCCGCCAATTCTGACACCAGTCTGGCTGAAGCCAGAGCCAACAACATGACCACTTTCCACGTGAGATATTTTAAATCCACAGTCTTAAGTGGCTCAAACCAATGTGATTTTAGAAATTCCAAGACCACATTGAGATCCCAAGGTGCCACTGGGGGCACAAAAGGAGGCTGAATATGCAGGACTCCCTTGACAAAAGTCTGAACTTCAGGCAGTGAAGCCAGTTCTTTCTGGAAGAAAATCGACAGGGCCGAGATCTGGACCTTAATGGACCCCAATTTGAGGCCCAAAGTCACACCTGCTTGCAGGAAGTGTAAGAAACGACCCAATTGAAATTCCTCCGTTGGGGCCTTCTTGGCCTCACACCAAGCAACATATTTCCGCCAAATGCGGTGATAATGCTTTGCGGTGACATCCTTCCTGGCTTTGATCAGGGTAGGGATGACTTCCTCCGGAATACCTTTTTCCTTCAGGATCCGGCGTTCAACCGCCATGCCGTCAAACGCAGCCGCGGTAAGTCTTGGAACAGACAGGGTCCCTGCTGCAGCAGGTCTTGTCTGAGCGGCAGAGGCCAAGGGTCCTCTGCAAGCATCTCTTGAAGTTCCGGGTACCAAGTCCTTCTTGGCCAATCCGGAGCCACGAGAATAGTTCTCACTCCTCGCCTTCTTATTATTCTCAGTACCTTGGGTATGAGGGGCAGAGGAGGAAACACATAAACCGACTGGTACACCCACGGTGTCACTAGAGCGTCCACAGCGATCGCCTGAGGGTCCCTTGACCTGGCGCAATACCTTTTTAGCTTTTTGTTTAGGCGGGACGCCATCATGTATACCTGTGGTTTTTCCCAACGGTTGACCAGCATTCGGAAAACTTCTGGATGAAGTTGCCATTCTCCCGGGTGGAGGTCGTGCCTGCTGAGGAAGTCTGCTTCCCAGTTGTCCACTCCCGGAATGAATACTGCTGTCAGTGCTAACACATGATTCTCTGCCCATCGGAGAATCCTTGTGGCTTCTGCCATTGCCCTCCTGCTTCTTGTGCCGCCCTGTCTGTTTACATGGGCGACCGCCGTGATGCTGTCTGACTGGATCAGCACCGGCTGGTTCTGAAGCAGGGGTCTTGCTTGACTTAGGGCATTGTAAATGGCCCTTAGCTCCAGAATATTTATGTGAAGTGAAATCTCCTGATTTGACCACAGTCCTTGGAAATTTCTTCCCTGTGTGACTGCCCCTCAGCCCCGAAGGCTGGCGTCCGTGGTCACCAGGACCCAGTCCTGTATTCCGAATCTGCGGCCCTCTAGTAGATGAGCAGTCTGCAGCCACCACAGCAGCGACACCCTGGTTCTTGCCGATAGGGTTATCCGCTGTTTTATCTGGAGATGGGACCCGGACCATTTGTCCAACAGGTCCCACTGGAAAGTCCTTGCGTGGAACCTTCCGAATGGAATTGCCTCGTACGAAGCTACCATCTTTCCCAGGACTCGTGTGCATTAATGTACCGACAACTGTCCCGGTTTTAGGATGTCTCTGACTAGAGATGACAACTCCTCGGCTTTTTCCACTGGAAGAAACACTCTTTTCTGGTCTGTGTCCAGAATCATTCCCAGGAACAGAAGACGTGTCGTCGGGACCAGCTGTGACTTTGGAATATTGAGAATCCAGCCGTGCTGTTGTAGCACTTCCCGAGCAAGTGCTACCCCTACTATCAACTGTTCCTTGGACCTCGCCTTTATCAGGAGATCGTCCAAGTACGGGATAATTGAAACTCTTTTCTTGCTAAGGAGTATCATCATTTCGGCCATTACCTTGGTAAAGACCCTCGGTGCCGTGGATAACCCAAACGACAGCGTCTGGAACTGATAGTGACAGTCCTGTACCACAAATTTGAGGTACTCCTGGTGAGGAGGGTAAATGGGGTCATGTAGGTACGCATCCTTGATGTCCAGGGAGACCATGTAGTCCCCCTCCTCCAGGCTCGCAATAACCGCCCTGAGCGATTCCATCTTGAACTTAAACCTTTTGATATAAGTGTTCAAGGATTTTAAATTTAAGATGGGTCTCACCGAACCGTCCGGTTTCGGTACCACAAACATTGTGGAATAGTAACCCTTTCCTTGCTGAAGGAGGGGTACCTTGACAATCACTTGCTGTGAATACAGTTTTTGAATAGCCACCAACACTGCCTCCCTGGCAGAGGGAGTTGCCGGTAAGGCAGATTTTAGGAAACGGCGGGGGGGAGACGTCTCGAATTCCAGTCTGTACCCCTGAAGTACTACTTGAAGGACCCAGGGATCCACCTGTGAGAGAGCCCACTGTGTGCTGAAATTTTTGAGACGGGCCCCCACCGTACCCGGGTCCGCCTGAGCAGCCCCAGCGTCATGCTGTGGACTTACCGGACGCAGGGGAGGACTTCTGCTCTTGGGAACTAGCTGTGTGTTGCAGCTTTTTTCCTCTACCTTTGCCTCTCGGCAGAAAGGATGAGCCTCTAGCCCTCTTACTTTTCTGGGGCCGAAAGGACTGTACCTGATAATACGGTGCTTTCTTTTGCTGTGGGGCAGCCTGTAGCAAAAAGGTCGATTTCCCAGCAGTAGCTGTGGACACTAGGTCCGAAAGACCATCCCCAAACAGTTCCACCCCCTTATAGGGCAAAACCTCCATGTGCCGCTTTGAGTCTGCATCGCCAGCCCATTGCCGAGTCCATAACCCCCTTCTGGCGGCAATGGACATAGCGCTTATTCTTGATGCCAGCCGGCAAATATCCCTCTGTGCATCACGCATGTATAAGACTGCATCTTTTATATGCTCAATCGTCAGCAAAATATTGTCCCTATCCATGGTATCGATATTATCTGAAAGGGAATCTGACCACGCAGCAGCAGCACTGCACATCCAAGCTAATGCAATCGCTGGTCGCAATATAATGCCCGTGTGTGTGTAAATAGAAAGCAGGAGGCTACCCTAAAAGCTATCAGCAGGTTCCTTCAGGGTGGCCGTATCCGGAGACGGTAGTGCCACCTTCTTTGATAAGCGTGTCAGCGCCTTATCTACCCTAGGGGGTGTTTCCCAACGTGACCTATCCTCTAACGGGAAAGGGTACGCTGCCAATAATCGTTTTGAAATTATCAATTTCTTATCAGGGGAAGTCCACGCTTCCTCACACACCTCATTTAATTCCTCAGATGCAGGAAAAACTACTGGTAGTTTTTTCTCACCAAACATAATACCCTTTTTTGTGGTACCTGGGGTATTATCAGAAATGCGTAAAACATTTTTCATTGCCTCAATCATGTAACGGGTGGACCTATTGGAGGGTACACTAGTCTCATCATCGTCGACACTGGAGTCGGTATCCGTGTCGACGTCTGTATCTGTCACCTGAGTTAGCGGGCGTTTTAAAGCCCCTGATGACATTTGAGACGCTGGAACAGGCACAAGCTGTGTAGCCGGCTGTCCTATGTCGTCAAACCTTTTGTGTAAGGAGTTGACACTTTCACGCAATTCCTTCCATAAGTCCAGCCACACAGGTGTCGACCCCGCAGGGGGTGACATCACATTCACAGGCATTTGCTCCGCCTCCACATAATTTTCCTCCTCATACATGTCGACACAGCAGTACCGACACACAGCAGACACACAGGGAATGCTCTTACAGAGGACAGGACCCCACAAAGCCCTTTGGGGAGACAGAGGGAGAGTATGCCAGCACACACCAGAGCGCTATATATCACAGGGATATCACCTATAGAAGTGTGTTTTCCCTTTATAGCTGCATAATATAGTTATACTGCGCCTAATTTGTGCGCCCCCTCTCTTTTTTACCCTTTTCTGTAGTGCAGGACTGCAGGGGAGAGCCAGGGAGCTTCCTTCCAGCGAAGCTGTGAGGGAAAAATGGCGCCAGTGTGCTGAGGGAGATGGCTCCGCCCCTTTTTCGGCGGGCTTTCTCCCGCTAATGTGAAAGTTCTGGCAGGGGTTAAAAAGCACCTATATAGCCCCTGGGGCTATATATGGTGCCAGTTTGCCAGCCAAGGTGTTAGTATTGCTGCTCAGGGTGCCCCCCCCCAGCGCCCTGCACCCATCAGTGACCGCAGTGTGTGGTGTGCATGAGGAGCAATGGCGCACAGCTCCAGTGCTGTGCGCTACCTTGGAGAAAACAGAAGTCTTCAGCCGCCGATTTTCTGGACCACCTTCTTGCTTCTGGCTCTGTAAGGGGGACGGCGGCGCGGCTCCGGGGACGGCGGCGCGGCTCCGGGAACGGACGACGAGGTCGGGTCCTGTGTTCGATCCCTCTGGAGCTAATGGTGTCCAGTAGCCTAAGAAGCCCAAGCTACCACCACCACTTAGGTAGGTTCGCTTCTTCTCCCCTTAGTCCCTCGATGCAGTGAGCCTGTTGCCAGCAGGTCTCACTGAAAATAAAAAACCTAAACTATACTTTCTTTCTAGGAGCTCAGGAGAGCCCCTAGTGTGCATCCAGCTCGGCCGGGCACAGAAATCGAACAGGCTTGGAGGAGGGTCATAGGGGGAGGAGCCAGTGCACACCAGGTAGTCCTAAATCTTTCTTAGAGTGCCCAGTCTCCTGCGGAGCCCGTCTATTCCCCATGGTCCTTACGGAGTTCCCAGCATCCACTAGGACGTTAGAGAAACTCCTGTACGAATTTGGATCGCATTTTTACTATTGTATAGCTTAGTGACCCAGGAACAAATTGAGGTATCTATTATCTCCATGTGACATCAGGGAGAGGAGCAATAAAGGATAAAGGAAAACCGAGACACCTAACACTCGGCGCGTGCAATGTGCAGCTTCCTCAAGTCCAAAATAACTATGTATAAAGAAAAGTTGGAGTTAGGATCATGCTTCTGCGGAACCGGACTAAACCCAATTTATGAACCTTATACCCTACTTAAAGTGACTGCTCTGCAGGGGAACCTAGTTGGGGCAGAGATTCTAACTGGATGAGACTGTTTATACCATGTATACCCCTTATCCCCAACAATTTTACTTTTAAAATTAAGTGCCTGCAGTTTCCTATAATCGTCTGCTCGCTATGATGATCAGCAAGTTGCAGAGGCAAACGTTCAGGGCTGCAGGCATAGATCTCAGGACCAGCTGCTTCTCCCATGGGCAGTTCTGTGTGGCTTACTCACAAGTTAGTAGCCCCAAGCATCTTTTTATGTTAATCCCTGAAGGAAAAACTGCAAATATTGTTTACAAAGAAAATAGGATTTTGGTACTTACCAGGTAAATCCTTTTCTTTGAATCCATGGGGGGCACTGGAGTACTCTTGGGATATGGACGGGCTTCCGTAGGAACAGCACTGAATATTTCAATTTAGAACACTCCACCCCTCCATATCCCCGAGTACCTCTCAGTGTTTTTTACTGAGCCGAACAGGAACTATAGAGAGGTTGACAATGGAGTATTACATATAACATAACGGACAATAACGAAGTTGACACATAACGTTACTGACAACTAAACAGTTGACACCCTAACCAGCACTTGTAATTTGAACCAGTTGGTGAAAGTGTGTTACCATAAGATCCTCAGAACTCACCACAACTAGGTAAAACTGCTCTGGGTGGGCGTCCAGTGCCCCCTATGGATTCAAAGAAAAGGATTTACCTGGTAAGTACCAAAATCCTATTTTCTTTATCATCCACTAGGGGTCACTGGAGTACTCTTGGGACGTACCAAAGCTTCCCCCGTGGGCGGGAGAGCTGTTTGGCACCTGTAACACTAGGCGGCCAAAGCTAGATGCTGATGCCGCAAACGTATCAAACTTGTAAAAGCGCACAAACGTGTGCACTAAAGACCATGTAGCCGCACGGCAAAGCTGCGTCGTAGAAGCTCCCCGACCACCTGCCCATGAAGTTCCCACAGAACGTGTGGAATGAGCGGTTACTGACGTAGGCGGTTGTAACCTAGCATGAAGGTAAGCCTGACGTATGGTCAGTTTTATCCATCTGGATAAGGTTTGTTTAGACGCTGGCCAACCCATCTTGGCAGCATCATAGAGAACAAACAACGTATCCGTCTTACGAACTGAAGACGTTCGGGATACATAAACGCGTAATGCGCGTACCACATCCAGAGTTCCAGAATGTGCTGTCAACACAGGAACTACTATTGGTTGATTGATGTGAAAAGATGACACTACCTTTGGTAAGAAAGCGGGATTCGTCCGAAGTTCCGCTCTGTCATCATGAAACACCAAATACGGTGACTTGCATGACAAGGCACCCAAATCCGAAACACGCCTTGCCGAAGCTAAGGCTAGAAGAAAAATTGTTTTCCAAGTGAGAAACTTTATATCCACTTGCTGTAAGGGTTCAAAATATGAAGACTGTAAGAACTCTAAAACCAGATTCAAGTCCCATGGCGCTGTAGGTGGAATGAATGGAGGCTGTACTCCGAGGACACCTTGGAGAAAAGTGCGTATAGACGGCAATAGAGCCAATCGTCTTTGAAAGTAAATTGACAAAGCAGATACCTGCACCTTTAGTGTAGATAAACGCAGTCCTCCCTCTAACCCTGTTTGTAGAAACAACAAAAGGCGGGATAACTTGAAAGATGATGTCGGAAACTTCCGAGCTTCACACCAACCTATATAGGCACGCCATATTCTGTAATAATGAGCTGCCGTAACTGGCTTCCTAGCTCGTAACATGGTTGGTATAACCGAATCTGGAATGCCCTCTCTTCTTAAGAGGGCGGTCTCAACAGCCACCCCGTCAAACGCAGCCGCGCTAAATCGGGGTAAAGGAACGGACCCTGTTGTAACAGGTCTGGACGCAGTGGGAGCGGCCAAGGATCGTCTGCGAGTAGTCCTCGGAGATCCGAGAACCAAGCTCTCCGAGGCCAATGAGGCGCCACTAGTATGACTGTGACAGACTCTTTTGATCCGTTTTAGCACCAGAGGGAGCAACGGAAACGGTGGAAACAGATACACAAGACTGTACGGCCACACGACAGTGAGAGCATCCACCGCCACTGCCTTTGGATCTCTTGTTCTGGACACATACTGGAACGTTTGGTGATTGTGTCGAGACGCCATCAGGTCCACCTGAGGATAACCCCATCTCTGAACCAACATGTGAAACACTTCTGGATTTAATGCCCATTCGCCTGGATGAAAATCCCGACGACTGAGATAATCCGCTTCCCAGTTGTCCACTCCCGGAATGAACACTGCCGACAATATCACCTGGTGGCATTCCGCCCAATTGAGGATACGAGCTACTTCCCGCATTGCCCTACGGCTTCTCGTTCCTCCTTGTTTGTTGATGTATGTGACCGCCGTCGCATTGTCTGACTGCACTTGGACAGGCTGAGAGCGAAGCATGTGCACTGCTTGTCGTAGCGCATTGTAAATTGCGCGGAGTTCTAGGACATTTATAGACAGCAATTTCTCGTGATCCGCCCAGAGACCCTGGAGCTGACAATTTTGAATTACCGCTCCCCAACCTCTGAGACTGGCGTCCGTAGTTAGAATTATCCAATTCCAGCCTCCGAACCGTTTTCCTGCGGTTAAATTGTGTTCCTTGAGCCACCAGAGCAGAGATACTCTTGCCCTTGGCGACAACCTCACCCTGTGGTGAATCTGCAGATGCGAGCCCGACCACTGGGCGAGCACATTCAGTTGAAATGGACGCGAGTGAAATCTTCCGAACTGAAGCGCTTCGAAAGCTGCTACCATTGTGCCTAAGAGGCGAATGCACAAGTGTACCGACACTGTGCGTGGCTTGAGCACTAATTGTACTAGATGGCGTAGAATTTGTACTTTCTGCTGTGGTAGGTAAATTCTTTGATTGACCGTATCGAGAATCATACCTAGGAATTGAAGGCGTTGAGACGGAATTAGATGTGATTTCTTGAAGTTGACAATCCAACCGTGGTGAACCAGTACATCGTATGTTAGCAGCGCATGTTGGAGAAGTATCTGTTGAGACGGAGCTTTGATGAGCAGATCGTCTAAATACGGAACTATTGTCACTCCCAGGGATCTGAGATGAGCTATCATCACAGACATCACTTTGGTGAATACCCGTGGCGCTGATAACAGGCCAAACGGTAGAGCCTGAAACTGGTAATGGTTCTAGCGTATTGCAAACCGTAAGAATTTCTGATGAGGCTGCCAAATTGGAATGTGTAAGTACGCATCCTTGAGATCTAGCGCAATCATAAATTCCTTTGGCTCTAAACCCGCAATCACTGAACGCAGAGACTCCATTTTGAATCTGTAGTAAGTTACGTACTGATTGAGACCCTTTAAGTTCAATATTGGTCTGACTGAGCCATCCGGCTTCGGTACCACAAACAGACTTGAATAATAACCCTGACCCTGTTGGTGTACAGGGACCGGAATCAAAACTGCCGAATCCAGTAGGGACTGAATGGCAATTTGCAGAACCGTCCTCTTGTCGTCCGACAGAGGCAATCCTGTCTTGAAAAACCGCAGAGGCGGAAGACAGTCGAACTCTATTTTGTAACCTTTTAACACTAAATTGCGGATCCACCCATCCGCGGATGTGTGGAACCACGCCAAATGGAACTTCTGAAGGCGTGCTCCCACAATCGGAGAACCGAGATGGGCTGGTAGCCCGTCATGCCACTGGCTTGTCGGTAACCTTAGCGTCCTGGCGAGTTGTGTTGGTTTGTTGGAAACCACGTCCGCGACCACGTCTAGCAGGCGTGGGTGTTCCTCTGCCACGTCCTCGAAAGGGCTGAGGTCTAAAGGATTTGAACGAAGGTCCAGCGTACCTTCTTCTTGATACCGGTGGAGGCAATGGTAAGAAAACAGACTTACCTCCCGTAGCCTCAGCAATCCATGCGTCCAATTCAGGACCAAACAACTTCTTGCCATCGTAAGGCAACGCCTCTATACCTCGTTTGACCTCTGCCTCCGCATGATAAGCACGCAGCCAGAGTGCTCTTCGTGCCGTAACTAGCGAAGATGAAATACGAGAAGTGAGCTGACAGACGTCAGTAGACGCTGTACAGAGATACTCTACAGCCTCAATCATTTGATTTACAAGAATTATCAGGTTTTCGTCATGTAAAGTAGATTTGAGTTCTGTAAGCCATATTATGAGTGCCTTAGTGACCCAAATGCCAACCAATCCAGGTCTCAGCATCACACCTGCTGCTACATACATGGATTTTAGCATAGTTTCTATCTTGCGATCTAACGGGTCTTTAAGCGTAGTAGCTGCTGGCACTGGTATGGTTAATTTCTTGGTAAGCTTTGACACTGAAGAATCAACTTTGGAGTTTTTTTGTCGTTTAGTAAATACGACCTGATCATTTGTGAGAGGCTCCTCAGTTTCAGTAAACTTCAGAGACTGACGTACCGCTCTGATGAGATCATCAATGCCGGAACTGTTAAAATCCTCGCCATCTGACTCCACTTCGCCCTCCTCACCCTCATCTTGTTCCGTGAGGTCTGGCATGGAATCGTCAGAATGCAACATAGCAGACACTGGAAAATCATAAGACATATGAAATTTATCCCGTTTACCCAAAATGGATTTGGACCTTACGCAAGGCTGAGACGCCTCCGGTAGTTCTGGCGGTCTCACCCTAGACTCAGATCTTGCCGTTTCCCGCTCCTGACGAGCGGCGGTCAATTCTGATTGTAACCTATCTAGTACATTTACTAACATACCCCACGGAGGGTCCGGTGAGGAAATTGGTTGTAAAACTGGAGCAGAAATGGTATTCTGAACCGAATTCACAAAACATACTGTACATGTGGTAGATCCATCTGGTAACACACTGTTACAGACTTTGCAATTATGCTTTTTAGTTTTTGCTGGTGCCTTACTCATTATGGCGACAGACAATACAATACACAAAAAACAGACACTTGCACGACTCCGTAAAATAGCAGTAAGGTGTCTCTGTATATATATCTGGCCAAGTGCAGTACACGTGGCCAGTACTATGAAATGTGATCCCAAATTCCCACTAACACCCCTGCGCCTCCGGTGGAGTAGAAATGTAGTACTGGAACGTTCTGGAATCACAGCAGGAAGACACAGGAAGCATGGTTAAAATGGCTGCCATGCTCATACATATAATCACAGTGCATTCCATACTGATCTTATAAACAGTCTCCCTGCCAGCATAAACATCATTATATTATATATAAATCTGTGGCAAACTATCAACAGCCTGTTGCTGCTGTCCCTTCTCCCCCCCCCCCCCCCCTCCTCGCATCTGCTCTATAGTGTGCAGTGCGGCCGGGCATCGTGGAAGACTCGGACCAGACGCGGGGAGCAGCTGTAAGAAGCGCCGGAGCCGAGACCCGGCGGCCAGAGCAGTTGTAGCGGCTACGTTATCCGGCGGCCGGAGCCGCTGCGGCGAGCGCAGTCAGCCGAAAACCAGCGCCTTCCCCACACGGCGGGGCGGAAGCTGACCGCCCCGTTCTCCCCCTTCACATACCTGCAATAGTTGTGGAAACGTCTGTGAAGAGGCTCCGACGGGGCTTCTTAGTAAGCGCCGGCCAGCCTGTGTACACAAGATCTGTGTGTGTGTGGCTGTGAGGGAGCTCTTTCAGAGAGGCCCGACACGCCCCTGCTGCTATCAGCAGCTGCACTATCCCTGACCCTGCCTTTTGGAAGGGGGAAAGGAATGTGTAAAATAGAAAAAATAAAAATAAAAATAATTCAAAGTAATTGTGACCTGAGCCACATAGCTGTTACTACTTCGAGCACAGAAAAAACACTGAGAGGTACTCGGGGATATGGAGGGGTGGAGTGTTCTAAATTTAAATATTCAGTGCTGTTCCTACGGAAGCCCGTCCATATCCCAAGAGTACTCCAGTGACCCCTAGTGGATGATAAAGAAATTGTGATCAGTGTGTATAATATAAAATATGCATCACAATATTAGATGGCACTACGGTCTTTGTTCTGCTGAGCAATAACACATCCACGCTAAATTAATCCATGGGCAAACGCTAATTTATAATACAAAGATAGTAACACATATCACCCAGGTTGTGTGTGTATTCTCTCCTTTTTTTCCCCTTCTACTCTGCGGTTTATCTACGCTGCTAAACTTCTGCTATCAGTATACATTTAACATGATTTTCAGATAGGTTTAAAAAGAGATAGGAATATGCAGCCACTTGCTGTAGAGACTCACTTGTCTATCCGATAGACGATGATCCTGAGCTTTTCCACTGTTTTAACAAACTTGAAGACCTCCTTCAAATAGAGACTCTGCATTGGTGGGATAGGACCACCTTAAGTAAATATCTAGACAACAGGTTCCCCAGAGGTCTCAGCATTTTTGAAAGCACTATCCTTCAGGGATGACACTGAACTACCTAAATAGCTACAGAGACTAGATTAGGGGTGGGCAATAAGCAGCCCTCAAGCTGCTGTTGAACAACACACACCAGCATTCCCTGCAACAGTTTTAGTATGGCAAAATAGCGAAACTGTGGCAGGGCATGCTAGTATGTGTAGTTCTACAATAGCTGGAGGGCCACTTGTTGCTGACTCCTGCAATGAATGATTGTTCCAAATCCCTTATGAAGTTACTTATTTATTACAGGGATCAAAAAAAAAAAAAACCACAACACTATTTGAGAGATAAAGAGTAGAAAAAGAAATTGGTATTAAAAATAAGACAATTCTTTAGAGATCAGCAATACTATCAAAATTGGGAAATCAGGACTATAAACAAACCAATTTGCAATTATGTCACACACTACCATCATACAACCCAACACACCAGAGAGAAATAGGATTTTAATCACCTACCGGTAAATCCTTTTCGCGAATTCCGTAGAGGATACTGGGGTCCACATTAGTAAAATGGGGTATAGATGGGACCACTAGGAGCCATGGGCACTTTAAGAATTTGATAGTGTGGGTAGGCTCCTCCCTCTATGCCCCTCCTACCAGACTCAGTCTAGGAAACTGTGCCCGAGTAGACAGACATACTTTGAGAGAAGGATATAAAAGGATAGTGGTGATATTCCGAACCAGCACACACAAACTAGAGGAAAGCCAAGCTAACCAAAACTTTAAAACAGGAACAGCGACCGTTGAACCAACAATACTTAACCAAGTAACAGTACAGGAAGAAACAAAGCACTGGGCGGGCGCCCGGTATCCTCTACGGACTACGAGAAAAGTATTTACCGGTAAGTAACTAAAATCCTATTTTCTCTTACTTCCTAGAGGAAACTGGGGTCCACACTAGTACATAGGGATGTACCAAAGCTCCCAAACCGGGTGGTAGAGTGCTGAGGTTCCTACAGAACTGATTAACCAAACTGAAGGTCCTCAGAGGCCAAAGTATCGAACTTCTAGAACTTAGCAAACGTGTTCGAACCTGACCAAATAGCTGCTCGGCAGAGCTGTAAAGCCGAGACACCCTGTGCAGCCGCCCAGGAAGAACCCACCGACCTAGTAGAGTTGGCCTGTACAGACTTTGGGCACAGCAAACCTGCCGTGAAATAAGCATGCTTGATAGTATGCCTGATCCAACGTGCAATAGTCTGCTTTGAAGCAAAGCACCCAAATTACTGGGATCATACAGAACAAATAGAGAGTCCGATTTTCGGTGACGAGCTGTCCGTTTCTCATAGATCTTCAAAGCCCTCACAACATCCAAGGACTTTGCAGTAGCCGAGGTGTCGGTAAGCACAGTCACCACAATAGGTTGGTTGATATGAAACGCAGACACCACCTTTGGAAGAAAGTGCTGACGAGTTCAGAGGGGTGTTGTATGGTATGCCAGCAGGTGGGCTCCCGGCGACCAGCATACCGGCGCCGGAATCCCGACCGCCGGCATACCAAGAGCTGGGCGAGCGCAAATGAGCCTCTTGCGGGCTCACTGCGGGCACGGCCACGCTATCTATTCTCCCTCCACGGGAGTCGTGGACCCCCAAGAGGGAGAAAAGATGTCTGTATGCCGGCGCCGGTATGGTGGTCGCCGGGAGCCCAGCCGCCAGCAACCTGTAGACCACCCGTTCTGAGTTCAGCCCTATCTTGATGAAAAATCAAATAAAGGGCTTTTGTGAGACAACGCCCCCAGCTCCGACACACGCCTTGCAGAAACCAAGGCCAACAGTGTGACGGCCTTCCACGTAAGAAACTTGATATCAACGTCCTGTAAAGGCTCAAACCAATCCGATTGCAGGAACTCCAACACCACGTTGAGATCCCAAGGTGCCGTAGGTGGCACAAAGGGAAGTTGGATGTGCAGAACCCCCTTCAATCTGAACCTCAGGAAGGGAAGCCAATTGTTTCTGGAAGAAAATGGATAAGGCCGAACTCTGGACCTTTATGGAGCCCATACGTAGGCCCACATCCACACCTGACTGCAGAAAAAGGAGAAAACACCCCAACTTAAATACCGCCGCAGGTCGTGTCTGCTGAGGAAGTCTGCTTCCCAGTTGTCAACTCCCAGAATGAAGATCGCGGACAACGCGAGAGCGTGTCTTTCTGCCCAGAGGAGAATCCTTGTTACCTCTGACATTGCTGCTGTGCTCTTCGTTCCGCCTTGTCGGTTTATGTACGTTACTGCAGTCACATTGTCCGGCTGAACCTGAATGGCCTGATATTGAAGAAGAAGCGATGCCTGTAGAAGGGCGTTGTATATGGCCCTTAGTTCCAGAACGTTGATCGGAAGAATGGCTTCCTGACTTGACCATTTTCCTTGGAACTGTTCCCCCTGGGTGACTGCTCCCCAAATTCAGAGGCTTGCGTCTGTGGTTAGCAGAAACCAATTTTGAATCCCGAAAGATGAGAAGTCTGAAGCCAATACAGTAGAGAAATTCTGGCTTTTGGCGACAGACTGATCCTCTGGTGCATGTGAGGATGCGATCCGGACCATTTGTCCAACAGATCCAGCTGGAAGGACCTTGCGTGGAACCTTCCGTACTGCAGCGCTTCGTAAGCGGCCACCATCTTTCCCAGAAGGCGAATGCATAGATGCACTGATATCCAGGTTTTCCTTAGAACATCCCGCACCATAGACTGGATCACCAATTCCTTTTCCAACCGAAGGAATACCTTCTGTGCCTCCGTATCCAGTATCATCCCCAGGAACGGAAGTCTCCGTGTTGGTTCCAGATGAGATTTTGGTAGGTTCAGAATCCACCCATGATCCTGGAGTAGACAGGTTGAGAGGGCAATGCTGTCTAACAACCTCTCCCTGGAAGGTGCTTTTATCAGCAGATCGTCCAGATACAGAATTATGTTCACTCCCGGTTTGCGGAGGAGAAAATAGGATTTTGGTACCTACTGGTAAATCCTTTTCTCGTAGTCCGTAGAGGATGCTGGGGTCCACATTAGTATCATGGGGTATAGACTGGTCCACCAGGAGCCATTGGCACTTTAAGAGTTTGATAGTGTGGGCTGGCTCCTCCCTCTATGTCCCTCCTACCAGACTCAGTCTAGAAACTGTGCCCGAGGAGAAGACATACTTCGAGAGAAGGACTTAACACAAATAGTGGTGAGATTCATACCAGCTCACACATACAAGGCACATCAAGACAACTAGCTTGAACTACTCAGCAACTGCTGAAACATTACTTACCAAGTAACAATGCAGTACTCAACTAAAACGAAGTTGTACTGTACCCAACAACAATTTGCAGGAAAACAAAGCGCTGGGCAGGCGCCCAGCATCCTCTACGGACTACGAGAAAAGGATTTACCGGTAGGTAGCAAAATCCTATTTTCTCTTACGTCCTAGAGGATGCTGTGGTCCACATTAGTACCATGGGGATGTACCAAAGCTCCCAGAATGGGAGGGAGGGCGCGGAGGCTCCTGCAGAACTGATTGACTGAACTTCAGATCATCAGAGGCCAAAGTATCGAACTTGTAAAACTTTGCAAACGTGTTCGACCCAGACCAAGTTGCGGCTCGGCAAAGTTGCAGTGCCGAGACACCCCGGGAAGCCGCCCAGGAAAACCCCACCTTACGAGTAGAGTGGGCCTTAACAGATTTTTGACACGGCAGTCCTGCTGTGGAATAAGTGTGCTGGATAGTGAACCTGATCCAGCGAGAAATCGTCTGCTTAGAAGCAGGACACACAATTTTCTTGGGATCATATAGGACAAACAGAGTCCGACTTTCTGTGACAAGAAGTCCTCTTCACATATATCTTCAGAGCCCTTACAACATCCAAGGACTTTGAAGTAATTGAGGAGTCAGTAGCCACTGGCACCACAATAGGTTGCTTGATATGAAATGCCGACAACCATTCGGAAGAAACTGTTGATGTGTCCGGAGCTCAGCTCTATCTTCATGGAAGATCAAATAAGGGCTATTACAGGATAAAGCCCCCAACTCCGACACACGTCTAGCAGAAGCTAAGGCCAACAACGTGACCGCCTTCCACGTAGGAAATTTGACCTCTACCTCCTGTAGAGGCTCAAACCAATCCGACTGGAGGAACTGCAACAACACGTTAAGGTCCTAAGGCGCCGTAGGCGGTACAAAGGGAGATTGGATATGCAGAACTCCCTTCAAAAAGGTCTGAACCTCAGGGAGAGCAGCCAATTGTTTCTGAAAGAAAATGGATAGGACCGAAATTTGGACCTTTACAGATCCCAACCGCAGACCCATATCCACTCCTGCTTGCAGGAAGAGGAGGAAACGTCTCAGTTGAAACTCCACCGTAGGAAACTTCTTGGACTCACACCAAGAGACATTTCTTCCAAATACAATGGTAATGTTTAGACGTTACCCCTTTCCTAGCCTGTATGAGGGTAGGAATAACCTCCTTCTTCGAATCAGGCACTCAACTTCCATGCCGTCAAACGTAGCCGAGGTAAGTCTTGATAGGCGAAAGGCCCCTGCTGCAGCAGGTCCCCCCGACGAGGAAGAGGCCTTGGGTCTTCTTGTAGTAGATTCAGGTGGTCCGCGTACCAAGCCCTTCTTGGCCAGTCTGGGGTAACGAGGATCGCTTGAACCCTTGATCTCCTTATGAGCTTTAGGATTCTTGGGATGAGTGGGAGTGGTGGAAACACGTACACTGACTGGAACACCCATGGAGACACCAGGCAGTCCACTGCCACTGCCTGTGGGTCCCTCGACCTGGAACAATAACGCTGAAGCTTCTTGTTGAGACGAGATGCCATCATGTCTATTTGGGGCAATCCCCAAAGATGTTATTTCCTTGAAAACCTCCGGATGGAGGCCCCACTCTCCTGGATGGAGATCGTGTCTGCTATGGAAGTCTGCTTCCCAGTTGTCTACTCCCGGAATAAAGATGGCCGACAGCGCTAAAGCGTGTTTTTCGGTCCAGGAGTATTCTTGTCACCTCTGACATTGATGCTCTGCTCTTCGTTCCGCCCTGTCGGTTTATGTAAGCCACTGTTACGCTGTCCGACTGCACTTGGATGGCCCGATTTCTCAGAAGAGGGGCCGCCTGAAGACGACCGTTGTAGACTGCTCTTAGTTCCAGGATATTGATGGGCCGGCCGGCTTCCAGGCTTGACCACTGTCGTTGGAAGGTTACGCCTTGAGTGACTGCTCCCCAGCCCCTAAGGCTCGCATCCATTGTTAGCAGGACCCAGTCCTGAATCCTGAACCTGTGGCCTTCTTGGAGGTGAGGCAACTGGAGCCAGCAGAGGAGAGAAATACTTGCCCTTGGCTACAGACGAACTCTCTGATGCATGTGGAGGTGAGATTCCGACAACTTGTCCAGGAGATCCAGTTGGAAGGGCCGAGCATGGAACCTCCCGTACGGGAGAGCCTCGTAGGAGGCCACCATCTTTCCCAATAGGCGAATGCATTGATGAACAGACACCCAGGGTGGCTTCAAGACATCCCGGACCATGGATTGGATCACCAACGCCTTGTCCCACGGAAGAAACACCCGCTGCACTTCCGTATCTCTGGTTTGGTTCCAAATGTGACTTTGGAAAATTCAGAATCCACCCGTGACTCTGGAGCAGTCGCGTTGTGAGAACAATGGACTGCAGCAGCTTCTCCTTGGATGATGCCTTTATCAGGAGATCGTCCAGATAAGGGATGATGTTCACACCCTGCTTGCGGAGTAGCATCATCATTTCGCCATCACCTTGGTGAACACCCTTGGTGCTGAGGAGAGGCCGAATGGCAGGGCCTGGAACTGAAAATGATAGTCCAGGAGTGCGAAGCAGAGATAAGCCTGATGCGGCAGCCAGATCGGAATGTGAAGGTACGCATCCTTGATATCCAGTGATACCAAAAATTCCCCCTCTTCCAGACCCGATATCACCGCCCTGAGAGACTCCATCTTGAACTTGAACTCCTTCAGAAAGGGGTTCAATGATTTTAGGTTCAGAATGGGCCTGACCGAACCATCCGGTTTCGGTACCACGAAAAGGTTCGAATAGCAACCTTTGGTCAGCATGTGAGGTGACACCGGCACAATGACCTGTGCCTCCACCAGCTTTTGGACAGCGTCTTGAAGCACTGTGCTGTCCTCCAACAGAGTTGGTAAGCCAGACTTGAAAAAACGATGAGGAGGGAGACTTTGGAATTCCAGCCTGTATTCCTGAGACACTATCTACTACCCAGGGATCCAGGCCGGACAATACCCAGACATGACAGAACTGTCTGAGTTTCGCTCCCACAGGTCCCACCACCAGGCCGTGCAGTCCACCATCATGCAAAGGACTTTGGGGTACCTGAAGTAGGCTTTTGTTCTTGGGAACCTGCAGCAGCAGGTTTCTTGGACTTAACCTTACCTCCCCTAAAGAAGGTATTGGATGATCTGGCCTTTCTAGGCTTGTTAGGCCGAAAGGACTGCTGCGTAGCCGAGAAGTATTTCTTTGGAGCAGGTGCTGCTGATGGAAGAAAACGGAGACTTACCCGCTGTAGCGGTGGATATCCACTCGTCTAGAGCTTCCCCAAAGAGAGCCTGGCCTGTATAGGGTAGCGACTCCACACTTCTTCTGGATTCCGCATCGGCCGACCATTGGTGGAGCCACAGTCCCCGACTAGCTGAAACAGACATGGAAGAAATTCCCGCAGCCATGGAACCCAAGTCTTTCATGGATTCTACCATAAAACCTGCAGAATCATGAATGTTGCGTAAATACAATGCAACGTCATCCCTATCCATTGTATCCCAATCCTCAAGCAAGGTAGCCGACCACTTCACTATTGCCTTTGCAATCCATGCACTAGCAATAGTGGGACGTAATATCGCCCCTGAAGCAGTGTACATTGATTTAAGCAAGTTATCAATTTTCCTATCTGCCGGCTCCTTTAAGGCGGTAGATCCCGGAACAGGCGAAACCACCTTTTTTGAGAGTCTGGATACAGATGCGTCAACAATAGGCGGGTTTTCCCACCTTCTCCCATCCTCAGGGAAAGAAAAAGCCACCAAAATCCTCTTAGGGATCTGAAACTTCTTTTCAGGGTTTACCCATGCTTTTTCAAATATAGCATTCAGCTCCTTTGACGCAGGGAAGGTTAGCGAGGCTTTCTTATTTTCAGTGGCTGAGATCCCTGGACCCCGACAGGCTTGCTGACCAGTGTGGGGGGTAAGCGCTGGGCCAGGGCACCCTTCACAGCGCCGCACTCTGTGCCTCTGGTACCATCCCAGAAGCGCGGTTAATACCGCGCTCCCTCCGCATTGCCGCCATCTTCACACCGCCCCCCCCCCCCCGCTTGCCACGGGGATCGGTGACTAACTCACCCCTCTCTTCAGCACTGTAAGGGGTCGGCAGCATGCTGCTGGGGCGAGCGGTTCCCCTGTGGCGGAGACCGATCAGACCCCTCTGGAGCTCAGTGTCCAATCAGCGGAGTCAGTGGCTCAGACCCCGCAGGGTGGACACTGCTCCCCACCCTTAGTCCCTCGCTGCAGGCAGGCTGTTGCCAACAGCCTCCTGTAAACAAATAAACTCTAAAATAAAACTTTACCAGAAAAGCTAGGGAGAGCTCCCCTAGCTGTGACCGGCTCCCCCGGGCACACTTTCTAAACTAAGTCTGGTAGGAGCATAGAGGGAGGAGCCAGCCCACACTCAAACTCTTAAAGAACCAATAGATCCTGGTGGACCCGGCTATACCCCACGGTACTAATGTGGAGCCCAGCATCCTCTAGGACGTAAGAGAAACATCATCTCTGACATTACCTTGGTGAACACCCTCGGTGCCGTGGAGAGGCCAAATGGCAGGGCCTGGAACTGGTAGTGACAGTCCTGTAATGCAAACCTTAGATAAGCCTGATGAGGCGGCCAAATCGGAATATGAAGGTACGCATCCTCTATATCCAGAGACACCAAGAATTCTCCCTCTTCCAGACCAGAGATCACAGCTCTCAGAGACTCCATCCTGAACTTGAACACCCGTAGGTACGGGTTCAACGACTTGAGATTTAATATAGGCCTTAACGAACCGTCCGATTTCGGAACCACAAACAGGTTGGAAAAATAACCTTGGCTTTGCAGCTGAAGTGGAACTGGAACAATGACCTGAGTGCGTACCAATTTTTTAATTTCTTCCCATTAAGTCATACTTGCTTCTTGAGAAGCTGGTAAGCCTGATTTGAAGAATCTGCGAGGTGGGAGTTCCTGAAACTCCAGTCTGTAGCCCTGGGTTATAAGATTTATGATCCAGGTATCCTGGCAAGACATTGCCCATCTGTGACTGAAGAATCTTAAACTGGCTCCCACCTGCCTGTCTTCCAGGCAGTGCGGTCCACAGTCATGCTGAAGGCTTAGAGGAAACAGAACCGGGGTTCTGTTCTTGTGAACCTTCAGTTGCTGGTTTTCTGGGTTTACCTCTATTGCCTTTGAAGCCCGTAGAAGAACCCTTGGTCTTGTTCTTAAACTTCGCTGTCCGAAAGGACTGCAGAGTCGGAGCAGTGTAGGATTTTCTAGCCGGGGGAGCTGCGGAAGGAAGGTATGTAGACTTACCCGCCGTAGCCTTGGATATCCACGTATCCAGTTCATCTCCAAATAGGGCTTCCCCTCTGAAAGGTAGGCTTTCCACGCCTTTCCCGGAATCCGCGTTCTTCAGTCCACTGGCGTAGCCACAAGCCCCTGCCATAGCAGTGGAGCGTGCATTGAATAAACCAATTTCCTTTATGGCCTCCACCATAAAGTTAGCCGAATCCTGTATATGCTGAAGGAGCAAAATTATCTCCGCCTTGGATAAGGCATCTAACCCGCCCTAGAGATCCACGCACAAGCTATAGTGGGTTTCTGGGCCACCCCCACAGCAGTGTACAGAGATTTGAGAGTAATCTATCTTGCGGTCTGCAGCATCCTTCAAGGAAGCTGCCCCAGGAACAGGTAAAACTATCTTACGTGACAGCCTAGAAACCGATGCATCAACAATCGGTGGGTTTTCCCATTTCTTTCCGTAATCCTGAGGAAACGGAAAGGATGTGAGTAGCATTTTGGGGACCTGAAACTTCTTGTCAGGATTCACCCAAGTTGCTTCAAATAGGGAATTTAAATTCCTTAGATGCAGGGAAAGTAGCTGAGGATTTCTTTTTTACATTAAAATAAGATTCCTCCTCATCCTCTGACACCTTATCAGGAATGTGCATGACATCTCTTATAGTTTCTATCAAGGCTTGTATCCCCTGTGATAAAGCTGCATCCCCCCCTACAGAGTCCACCTCACCCACCTCTGGGTCTGATACATCATCCTCCTCATCGGTATCAGCCTGCATAATTTGGGCCAGAGTATGCTCCTGTGGAAAAATAGCAGGGGTCTGAGACAATGGAATAACCATTGAATCTCTATTCATTAGGTTATCTACAGATTGCCTTAAATATTGCGTCTCCTTTTCATTTTGGAATAATTTGTTTGAAAGATTTGAAATCATCCCTTTTAATGAATCTAACCATACAGGTTCTGATCCACTAGCCTGAGAATGTGTACTATCCTGAGTACACTGTAGAGATCCCCCAGCTTGAGAAAAGCACTCTGCTGTGCATGATACACACTCCTTTGACATGATAAATGTAAAAGAACACACACACACAGTGAGGAATAGAGTAAAAGGACAGTTAACCCACACTCTGACGTCCTAGTGGATGCTGGGTACTCCGTAAGGACCATGGGGATTATACCAAAGTTCCCAAATGGGCGGGAGAGTTCGGATGACTCTGCAGCACCGATTGAGCAAACTCAAGGTCCTCCTCAGCCAGGGTATCAAACTTGTAGAATTTTGCAAACGTGTTTGATCCCGACCAGGTAGCAGCTCGGCAAAGTTGTAAAGCCGAGACCCCTCGGCAGCCGCCCAAGAAGAGCCCACCTTCCTCGTGGAATGGGCTTTGACTGATTTAGGATGCGGCAGTCCAGCCGCAGAATGTGCAAGTTGAATCGTGCAATAGATCCAGCGAGCAATAGTCTGCTTAGAAGTAGGAGCACCCAGCTTGTTGGGTGCATGCAGGATAAACAGCGAGTCAGTTTTTCTGACTCTAGCCGTCCTGGAAACATAGATTTTCAGGGCCCGGACTACGTCCAGCAACTTGGAAGCCTCCAAGTCCCGAGTAGCCGCAGGCACCACAATAGGTTGGTTCAAATGAAACGCTGATACCACCTTAGGGAGAAATTGGGGACGAGTCCTCAATTCTGCCCTGTCCATATGGAAGATCAGATAGGGGCTTTTACATGACAAAGCCGCCAATTCTGACACACGCCTAGCCGAAGCCAAGGCCAAGAGCATGACCACTTTCCACGTGAGATATTTCAACTCCACGGTCTGAAGTGGTTGAAACAAATGTGATTTTAGGAAATCCAACACAACGTTGAGATCCCAAGGTGCCACTGGGGGCACAAAAGGGGGCTGAATATGCAGCACTCCCTTAACAAACGTCTGAACTTCAGGCAGTGAAGCCAGTTCTTTTTGAAAGAAAATAGACAGGGCCGAAATCTGGACTTTAATGGATCCCAATTTTAGGCCCATAGTCACTCCTGACTGTAGGAAGTGCAGAAATCGACCCAGCTGAAATTCTTCTGTTGGGGCCTTCATAGCCTCACACCAAGCAACATATTTTCGCCATATGCGGTGATAATGTTTTGCTGTCACATCCTTCCTAGCTTTTATCAGCGTAGGAATGACTTCAACCGGAATGCCCTTTTCCATCAGGATCCGGCGTTCAACCGCTATGCCGTCAAACGCAGCCGCAGTAAGTCTTGGAACAGACAGGGCCCCTGCTGTAGCAGGTCCTGTCTGAGAGGCAGAGGCCAAGGGTCCTCTGAGATCATTTCTTGTAGTTCCGGGTACCAAGTCCTTCTTGGTCAATCCGGAACGACGAGTATAGTTCTTACTCCTCTCTTTCTTATTATCCTCAGTACCTTTGGTATGAGAGGAAGAGGAGGGAACACATAAACCGACTGGTACACCCACGGTGTCACTAGAGCGTCCACAGCTATCGCCTGAGGGTCCCTTGACATGGCGCAATATCTTTTTAGCTTTTTGTTGAGGCGGGACGCCATCATGTCCACCTGTGGCCTTTCCCAACGATTTACAATCAGCTGGAAGACTTCTGGATGAAGTCCCCACTCTCCCGGGTGGAGGTCGGGCCTGCTGTGGAAGTCTGCTTCCCAGTTGTCCACTCCCGGAATGAACACTGCTGACAGTGCTATCACGTGATTTTCCGCCCATCGGAGAATCCTTGTGGCTTCTGCCATCGCCATCCTGCTTCTTGTGCCGCCCTGTCGGTTTACATGGGCGACCGCCGTGATGTCTGACTGAATCAGCACCGGCTGGTTTTGAAGCAGGGGTCTTGACTGACTTAGGGCATTGTAAATGGCCCTTAGTTCCAGAATATTTATGTGTAGGGAAGCCTCCTGACTCGACCATTGTCCTTGGAAGTTTCTTCCCTGAGTGACTGCCCCCCAACCTCGGAGGCTTGCATCCGTGGTCACCAGGCCCCAGTCCTGTATGCCGAATCTGCGGCCCTCGAGTAGATGAGCACTCTGCAGCCACCACAGCAGAGACACCCTGGCCCTCGGGGACAGGGTGATCAGCCGATGCATCTGAAGATGCGATCCGGACCACTTGTCTAACAGATCCCACTGAAAGATCCGTGCATGGAATCTGCCGAATGGAATTGCCTCGTAAGAAGCTACCATCTTTCCCAGGACTCGCGTGCAGTGATGCACCGACACCTGTTTTGGTTTTAGGAGGTCTCTGACCAGAGATGACAACTCCTTGGCCTTCTCCTCCGGGAGAAACACATTCTTCAGTTCTGTGTCCAGAATTATACCCAGGAACAGCAGACGCGTCGTAGGAACCAGCTGCGACTTCGGGATATTCAGAATCCAGCCGTGCTGTTGTAGCACTTCCTGAGATAGTGCTACTCCGACCAACAACTGCTCCCTGGACCTCGCCTTTATAAGGAGATCGTCCAAGTACGGGATAATTATAACTCCCTTCATTCGAAGGAGTATCATCATTTCGGCCATTACTTTGGTAAATACCCTCGGTGCCGTGGACAGACCAAGCGGCAACATCTGGAATTGGTAATGGCAGTCCTGTACCACAAAACGGAGGTACACCTGGTGAGGTGGGTAAATGGGGACATGTAGGTAAGCATCCTTGATGTCCAGTGATACCATGTAATCCCCCTCGTCCAGGCTTGCAATAACCGCCCTGAGCGATTCCATTTTGAACTTGACCTTCCTTATATAAGTGTTCAAGGATTTCAAATTTAGAATGGGTCTCACCGAACCCTCTGGTTTCGGTACCACAAACATTGTGGAATAGTAACCCCGTCCCTGTTGAATGAGGGGAACTTTTTTTTATCACCTGCTGGAGGTACAGCTTGGGAATTGCCGCCAGTACTACATCCCTGTCCTGGGAAGTAGCTGGCAAGGCTGATTTGAGGTAACGGCGAGGGGGGAGACGTCTCGAACTCCAGCTTGTATCCCTGAGATACCACTTGTAGAACCCAGAGATCCACCTGTGAGCGAACCCACTGGTCGCTGAAGTTCCGGAGACGGGCCCCCACCGCACCTGGCTCCACCAGTGGAGCCCCAGCGTCATGCGGTGGACTTAGTGGAAGCAGGGGAGGATTTTAGTTCTTGGGAACTGGCTGTATGGTGCAGCTTTTTCCCTCTTCCCCTGCCTCTGGGCAGAAAGGACGCGCCTTTAACCCGCTTGACTTTCTGGGGCCGAAAGGACTGTACCTGATAATAAGGTGCTTTCTTAGGCTGTGAGGGAACCTGAGGTAAAAATAAGAATTTACTTACCGATAATTCTATTTCTCGTAGTCCGTAGTGGATGCTGGGAACTCCGTAAGGACCATGGGGAACAGCGGCTCCGCAGGAGACTGGGCACAAAAGTAAAGCTTTAGGACTACCTGGTGTGCACTGGATCCTCCCCCTATGACCCTCCTCCAAGCCTCAGTTAGGATACTGTGCCCGGACGAGCGTACACAATAAGGAAGGATTTTGAATCCCGGGTAAGACTCATACCAGCCACACCAATCACACCGTATAACCTGTGATCTGAACCCAGTTAACAGCATGATAACAGAGGAGCCTCTGGAAAGATGGCTCACAACAATAATAACCCGATTTTTGTAACAATAACTATGTACAAGTATTGCAGACAATCCGCACTTGGGATGGGCGCCCAGCATCCACTACGGACTATGAGAAATAGAATTATCGGTAAGTAAATTCTTATTTTCTCTGACGTCCTAGTGGATGCTGGGAACTCCGTAAGGACCATGGGGATTATACCAAAGCTCCCAAACGGGCGGGAGAGTGCGGATGACTGCAGCACCGAATGAGAGAACTCCAGGTCCTCCTCAGCCAGGGTATCAAATTTGTAGAATTTAGCAAACGTGTTTGCCCCTGACCAAGTAGCTGCTCGGCAAAGTTGTAACGCCGAGACCCCTCGGGCAGCCGCCCAAGATGAGCCCACCTTCCTTGTGGAATGGGCTTTCACAGATTTTGGCTGTGGCAGGCCTGCCACAGAATGTGCAAGCTGAATTGTACTACAAATCCAACGAGCAATAGTCTGCTTAGAAGCAGGAGCACCCAGCTTGTTAAGTGCATACAGGATAAACAGCGAGTCAGATTTCCTGACTCCAGCCGTCCTGGAAACATATTTTCATGGCCCTGACTACGTCCAGCAACTTGGAGTCCTCCAAGTCCCTAGTAGCCGCAGGTACCACAATAGGCTGGTTCAGGTGAAACGCTGAAACCACCTTAGGGAGAAATTGAGGACGAGTCCTCAATTCTGCCCTGTCCGTATGAAAAATTAGGTAAGGGCTTTTACAGGATAAAGCCGCCAATTCTGAGACACGCCTGGCTGAAGCCAGGGCCAACAGCATTACCACTTTCCATGTGAGATATTTTAAGTCCACAGTGGTGAGTGGTTCAAACCAATGTGATTTTAGGAACCCCAAAACTACATTGAGATCCCAAGGTGCCACTGGAGGCACAAAAGGAGGTTGTATATGCAGTACCCCCTTGACAAACGTCTGAACTTCAGGAACTGAAGCCAGTTCTTTCTGGAAGAAAATCGACAGGGCCGAAATTTGAACCTTAATGGACCCTAATTTTAGGCCCATAGACAGTCCTGTTTGCAGGAAATGCAGGAAACGACCCAGTTGAAATTCCTCTGTAGGGGCCTTCCTGGCCTCGCACCACTCAACATATTTACGCCAAATACGGTGATAATGTTGTGCGGTTACATCCTTCCTGGCTTTGATCAGGGTAGGGATGACTTCATCCGGAATTCCTTTTTCCTTCAGGATCCGGCGTTCAACCGCCATGCCGTCAAACGCAGCCGCGGTAAGTCTTGGAACAGACAGGGTCCCTGCTGGAGCAGATCCCTTCTTAGAGGTAGAGGCCACGGTTCCTCTGTGAGCATCTCTTGAAGTTCCGGGTACCAAGTCCTTCTTGGCCAATCCGGAGCCACGAGTATAGTCCTTGCTCCTCTCCTTCTTATGATTCTCAGTACCTTGGGTATGAGAGGCAGAGGAGGGAACACATACACTGACTGGTACACCCACGGTGTTACCAGAGCGTCCACAGCTATTGCCTGAGGGTCCCTTGACCTGGCGCAATACCTTTCTAGTTTTTTGTTGAGGCGGGACGCCATCATGTCCACCTTTGGTTTTTCCCAACGGTTCACAATCATGTGGAAGACTTCTGGGTGAAGTCCCTACTCTCCCGGGTGGAGGTCGTGTCTGCTGAGGAAGTCTGCTTCCCAGTTGTCCACTCCCGGAATGAACACTGCTGACAGTGCTATCACATGATTTTCCGCCCAGCGAAGAATCCTTGCAGCTTCTGCCATTGCCCTCCTGCTTCTTGTGCCGCCCTGTCTGTTTACGTGGGCGACTGCCGTGATGTTGTCTGACTGGATCAGCACCGGCTGACCTTGAAGCAGAGGTCTTGCTAGGCTTAGAGCATTGTAGATGGCCCTTAGCTCCAGGATATTTATGTGAAGTGATGTCTCCAGGCTTGACCACAAGCCCTGGAAATTCCTTGGTGACAAGATTATCCGCTGATGCATCTGAAGATGCGACCCGGACCACTTGTCTAGCAGATCCCACTGGAAGGTTCTTGCGTGGAATCTGCCGAATGGGATTGCTTCGTAAGAAGCCACCATCTTTCCCAGGACCCTTGTGCATTGATGCACTGAGACTTGGCCTGGTTTTAGGAGATTTCTGACTAGCTCGGATAACTCCCTGGCTTTCTCCTCCGGGAGAAACACCTTTTTCTGGACTGTGTCCAGGATCATCCCTAGGAATAGAAGGCGTGTCATCGGGATCAGCTGCGATTTTGGAATATTGAGAATCCAACCGTGTTGCCGCAGCACTATCTGAGATAGTGCTACCCCGACTTCCAACTGTTCCCTGGATCTTGCCCTTATCAGGAGATCGTCCAAGTAAGGGATAACTAAAACTCCCTTCTTTCGAAGGAGTATCATCATTTCGGCCATTACCTTGGTAAAGACCCGGGGTGCCGTGGACAATCCAAACGGCAGCGTCTGAAACTGATAGTGACAGTTCTGTACCACAAACCTGAGGTACCCTTGGTGAGAAGGGTAAATTGGGACATGTAGGTAAGCATCTTTGATGTCCAGAGAGACCATATAGTCCCCTTCTTCCAGGTTTGCAATCACTGCTCTGAGTGACTCCATCTTGAATTTGAACCTTTGTATGTAAGTGTTCAAGGATTTTAGATTTAAAATTGGTCTCACCGAGCCGTCCGGCTTCGGTACCACAAATAGTGTGGAATAGTACCCCTTTCCCTGTTGCAGGAGGGGTACCTTGATTATCACCTGCTGGGAATACAGCTTGTGAATGGCTTGCAATACTGCCTCCATGTCTGAGGGAGATGTCGGTAAAGCAGACTTTAGGAAACGGCGAGGGGGAGACGTCTCGAATTCCAATTTGTACCCCTGAGATACCACCTGAAGGATCCAGGGGTCCACTTGCGAGTGGGCCCACTGCGCACTGAACTTCTTGAGACGGGCCCCCACCGTGCCTGAGTCCGCTTGTAAAGCCCCAGCGTCATGCTGAGGACTTTGCGGAGGCGGGAGAGGGCTTTTGTTCCTGGGAACTGGCTGTTTGCTGCAGCCTTTTTCCTCTCCCTCTGCCACGGGGCAGAAATGAGGCGCCTTTTGCCCGCTTGCCCTTATGGGGCCGAAAGGACTGCGCCTGATAATACGGCGCCTTCTTAGGTTGAGAAGCTACCTGGGGTAAAAATGTGGATTTTCCAGCAGTTGCCGTGGCTACCAGGTCTGATAGACCTACCCCAAATAACTCCTCCCCCTTATAAGGCAATACTTCCATGTGCCTTTTAGAATCCGCATCACCTGACCACTGCCGTGTCCATAAACCTCTTCTTGCAGAAATGGACAGCGCGCTAACTCTTGATGCCAGTCGGCAAATATCCCTCTGTGCATCACGCATATATAAAAATGCATCTTTCAAATGCTCTATAGTCAGTAATATACTGTCCCTATCTAGGGTATCAATATTTTCAGTCAGGGAATCCGACCACGCCACGCCCGCACTGCACATCCAGGCTGAGGCGATTGCTGGTCGCAGTATAACACCCGTGTGAGTGTATATACATTTTAGGATATTCTCCTGCTTTCTATCGGCAGGTTCCTTTAGGGCGGCCGTATCAGGAGAGGGTAGTGCTACCTGTTTAGACAAGCGTGTGAGCGCTTTATTCACCCTAGGGGGTGTTTCCCAACGTGCCCTATCCTCTGGCGGGAAAGGGTATGATGCCAATAACCTTTTAGGAATTATCAGTTTTTTATCGGGAGAAACCCACGCCTCATCACACACTTCATTTAATTCCTCGGATACAGGAAAAACTACAGGCAGTTTTTTCTCACCAAACATAATACCCTTTTTAGTGGTACTTGTATTATCAGAGATATGCAATACATTTTTCATTGCTTCAATCATGTAACGTGTGGCCCTACTGGAAGTCACGTTTGTCTCCTCATCATCGACACTGGAGTCAGTATCCGTGTCTGTGTCTGCCATTTGAGGTAACGGGCGTTTTAAAGCCCCTGATGGCGTTTGAGACCCCTGGACAGGCACAAGCTGAGTAGCCGGCTGTCTCATGTCGTCAACTGTCTTTCGTAAAGAACTGACACTGTCACGCAATTCCTTCCATAAGCTCAGCCACTCAGGTGTCGACTCCCTAGGGGGTGACAACTCTATAATAGGCAATTGCTCCGCCTCCATCTCATTTTCCTCCTCAAGCATGTCGACACAATCGTACCGACACACCGCACACACACAGGGAATGCTCTGATAGAGGACAGGACCCCACCAGCCCTTTGGGGAGACAGAGGGAGAGTATGCCAGCACACACCAGAGCGCTATATATAGACAGGAATACCACTATAAAACGTGCTTTTCCCTTTATAGCTGCTGTTATTATAACTGCGCCAAATTAGTGCCCCCCTCTCTTTTTTTACCCTTTTCTCTATCGTCCTAAGTGGATGCTGGGGTTCCTGAAAGGACCATGGGGAATAGCGGCTCCGCAGGAGACAGGGCACAAAAAAAGTAAAGCTTTACTAGGTCAGGTGGTGTGCACTGGCTCCTCCCCCTATGACCCTCCTCCAGACTCCAGTTAGATTTTGTGCCCGAACGAGAAGGGTGCAATCTAGGTGGCTCTCCTAAAGAGCTGCTTAGAGAAAGTTTAGTTTAGGTTTTTTTCTTTACAGTGAGTCCTGCTGGCAACAGGATCACTGCAACGTGGGACTTAGGGGGAAAGTAGTAAACTCACCTGCATGCAGAGTGGATTTGCTGCTTGGCTACTGGACACCATTAGCTCCAGAGGGATCGAACACAGGCCCAGCCGTGGAGTCCGGTCCCGGAGCCGCGCCGCCGACCCCCTTGCAGATGCTGAAGCGTGAAGAGGTCCGGAAACCGGCGGCTGAAGACTCCTCAGTCTTCATAAGGTAGCGCACAGCACTGCAGCTGTGCGCCATTTTCCTCTCAGCACACTTCACTGGGCAGTCACTGAGGGTGCAGAGCGCTGGGGGGGGGCGCTCTGAGAGGCAAATATAAACCTTATACAAGGCTAAAAATACCTCACATATAGCCCATAGGGGCTATATGGAGATATTTAACCCCTGCCTGACTGGAAAAATAGCGGGAGAAGAACCCGCCGAAAAAGGGGCGGGGCCTATCTCCTCAGCACACGGCGCCATTTTCTGTCACAGCTCCGCTGGTCAGAACGGCTCCCAGGTCTCTCCCCTGCACTGCACTACAGAAACAGGGTAAAACAGAGAGGGGGGGCACATTAATGGCTATATATATATATATATTAAAGCAGCTATAAGGGAGCACTTAATATAAGGATATCCCTTGTATATATAGCGCTTTGTGGTGTGTGCTGGCAGACTCTCCCTCTGTCTCCCCAAAAGGGCTAGTGGGTCCTGTCTTCATTAGAGCATTCCCTGTGAGTTTGCGGTGTGTGTCGGTACGTGGTGTCGACATGTATGAGGACGATATTGGTGTGGAGGCGGAGCAATTGCCAAATATGCAGATGTCACCCCCCAGGGGGTCGACACCAGAATGGATGCCTTTATTTGTGGAATTACGTGATGGTTTATCTTCCCTTAAACAGTCAGTTGAGGACATGAGGCGGCCGGACAATCAATTAATGCCTGTCCAGGCGCCTCAAACACCGTCAGGGGCTGTAAAACGCCCTTTGCCTCAGTCGGTCGACACAGACCCAGACACGGGCACTGATTCCAGTGACGACGGTAGAAATTCAAACGTATTTTCCAGTAGGGCCACACGTTATATGATTTTGGCAATGAAGGAGACGTTACATTTAGCTGATACTACAGATACCGTAAAACAGGGTATTATGTATGGTGTGAAAAAACTACAAACAGTTTTTCCTGAATCAGAAGAATTAAATGACGTGTGTGATGAAGCGTGGGTTGCTCCTGATAAAAAGTTGATAATTTCAAAAAAGTTATTGGCATTATACCCTTTCCCGCCAGAGGTTAGGGCGCGCTGGGAAACACCCCCTAAGGTGGACAAGGCGCTCACACGCTTATCCAAACAAGTGGCGTTACCCTCTCCTGAGACGGCCGCACTTAAGGATCCATCAGATAGAAAGATGGAAGTTATTCAAAAGAATATATACACACATGCAGGTGTTATACTACGACCAGCTATAGCAACTGCCTGGATGTGCAGTGCTGGAGTAGTTTGGTCAGAATCCCTGATTGAAAATATTGATACCCTAGATAGGGACAATGTTTTACTGTCGTTAGAACAAATAAAGGATGCATTTATCTATAGGCGTGATGCACAGAGGGATATTTGCACACTGGCATCTCGGGTGAGTGCTATGTCCATTTCAGCCAGAAGAGCCTTATGGACACGACAGTGGACAGGCGATGCGGATTCAAAACGTCACATGGAGGTTTTGCCGTATAAAGGGGAGGAGTTATTTGGAGTTGGTCTATCAGACTTGGTGGCCACGGCTACTGCCGGGAAATCCACTTTTTTACCTCAAGTCACTCCCCAACAGAGAAAGGCACCGACCTTTCAACCGCAGCCTTTTCGCTCCTACAAAAATAAGAGAGCAAAGGGCTTGTCGTACCTGCCACGAGGCAGAGGAAGAGGGAAGAGACACCAACAGGCAGCTCCTTCCCAGGAACAGAAGCCCTCCCCGGCTCCTGCAAAAACCTCAGCATGACGCTGGGGCCTCTCAAGCGGACTCGGGGACAGTGGGGGGCCGTCTCAAAAATTACAGCGCGCAGTGGGCTCACTCGCAGGTAGACCCCTGGATCCTGCAGATAATATCTCAGGGGTACAGGTTGGAATTAGAGACGGATCCTCCTCATCGTTTCCTGAAGTCTGCCTTACCAACCGTCTCTTCCGAAAGGGAGAGGGTGTTGGAAGCCATTCACAAGCTGTACGCTCAGCAGGTGATAGTCAAAGTACCCCTATTACAACAAGGAAAGGGGTATTATTCCACTCTATTTGTGGTACCGAAGCCGGATGGCTCGGTAAGGCCTATTCTAAATCTGAAGTCCTTGAACCTCTACATAAAAAAGTTCAAGTTCAAGATGGAGTCACTCAGAGCAGTGATAGCGAACCTGGAAGAAGGGGACTTTATGGTATCCTTGGACATCAAGGATGCGTATCTACACGTTCCGATTTACCCCGCACACCAGGGGTACCTCAGGTTCATTGTTCAAAACTGTCACTATCAGTTTCAGACGCTGCCGTTCGGATTGTCCACGGCGCCTCGGGTCTTTACCAAGGTAATGGCCGAGATGATGATTCTTCTTCGAAGAAAAGGCGTATTAGTTATCCCATACTTGGACGATCTCCTAATAAGGGCAAGGTCCAGAGAACAGCTGGAGACAGCTTTAGCACTATCTCAAGAGGTGCTAAGACAACACGGGTGGATTCTGAATATTCCAAAATCCCATTTAATCCCGACAACTCGTCTGCTGTTCCTAGGAATGATTCTGGACACGGTTCAGAAAAAGGTTTTCCTTCCAGAGGAAAAAGCCAAGGAGTTATCCGATCTGGTCAGGAACCTCCTAAAACCAGGAAAAGTGTCAGTACATCAATGCACAAGAGTCCTGGGAAAAATGGTGGCTTCTTACGAAGCAATTCCATTCGGCAGATTCCATGCAAGAATATTCCAAAGGGATCTGTTGGACAAATGGTCAGGGTCGCATCTGCAGATGCACCTGCGAATAACCCTGTCACCAAAGACAAGGGTGTCACTTCTGTGGTGGTTGCAGAAGGCTCACCTATTAGAAGGCCGCAGATTCGGCATTCAGGATTGGATCCTGGTGACCACGGACGCCAGCCTGAGAGGCTGGGGAGCAGTCACACAAGGAAGAAACTTCCAGGGAGTATGGACGAGTCTGGAAAAGTCTCTTCACATAAACATTCTGGAACTAAGAGCAATCTACAATGCTCTAAGCCAGGCGGAACTTCTCCTGCAAGGAAAGCCGGTGTTGATTCAGTCGGACAACATCACGGCGGTCGCCCATGTAAACAGGCAGGGCGGCACAAGAAGCAGGAGTGCAATGGCAGAAGCTGCCAAGATTCTTCGCTGGGCGGAGAATCACGTGATAGCACTGTCAGCAGTGTTCATCCCGGGCGTGGACAACTGGGAAGCAGACTTCCTCAGCAGACACGATCTTCATCCGGGAGAGTGGGGTCTACATCCAGAAGTCTTCAACATGTTAATAGACCGTTGGGAAAGACAAATTGTAGACATGATGGCGTCTCGCCTCAACAAGAAACTGGACAAATATTGCGCCAGGTCAAGAGATCCACAGGCAATAGCTGTGGACGCACTGGTAACTCCTTGGGTGTACCAGTCAGTGTATGTGTTTCCTCCTCTGCCGCTCATACCAAAGGTATTGAAGATCATACGGCAAAGAAGAGTAAGAACAATACTAGTGGTTCCGGATTGGCCGAGAAGGACTTGGTATCCGGAACTTCAAGAGATGCTCACGGACGAACCGTGGCCTCTACCTCTGAGAAGGGACCTGCTACAGCAGGGTCCCTGTCTTTTTCAAGACTTACCGCGGCTGCGTTTGACGGCATGGCGGTTGAACGCCAGATCCTAAAAGGGAAAGGCATTCCAGAAGAAGTCATTCCTACCTTGATTAAGGCACGGAAGGAAGTCACCGTGAAACATTATCACCGCATTTGGCGAAAATATGTAGCGTGGTGCGAGGATCGGAGGGTTCCGACGGAGGAATTCCAACTGGGTCGTTTCCTACATTTCCTGCAATCAGGATTATCTATGGGTCTCAAATTGGGATCCATTAAGGTTCAAATTTCGGCCCTGTCAATATTCTTCCAAAAAGAATTGGCCTCTGTCCCTGAGGTCCAGACTTTTGTCAAGGGAGTACTGCATATACAGCCTCCTGTGGTGCCTCCGGTGGCACCGTGGGATCTAAATGTAGTTTTAGATTTCCTCAAATCCCATTGGTTTGAACCATTGAAAAAGGTGGATTTGAAATATCTCACATTGAAAGTGACTATGTTACTAGCCCTGGCCTCTGCCAGGAGAGTATCTGAATTGGCGGCTTTATCTTATAAAAGTCCTTATCTAATCTTCCATTCGGATAGGGCAGAACTGCGGACTCGTCCGCATTTTCTCCCTAAAGTGGTATCAGCATTTCATCTGAACCAACCTATGGTGGTGCCTGCGGCCACTAGCGACTTGGAGGACTCCAAGTTGTTGGACGTTGTCAGAGCCTTAAAAATATACATTGCAAGGACGGCTGGAGTCAGAAAATCTGACTCGCTGTTTATATTGTATGCACCCAACAAGTTGGGCGCACCTGCTTCTAAGCAGTCGATTGCTCGTTGGATTTGTAACACAATTCAACTTGCACATTCTGTGGCAGGCCTGCCACAGCCTAAAACTGTAAAAGCCCACTCCACAAGGAAGGTGGGCTCATCTTGGGCGGCTGCCCGAGGGGTCTCGGCATTACAACTCTGCCGAGCAGCTACGTGGTCGGGGGAGAACACGTTTGTAAAATTTTACAAATTTGATACCCTGGCAAAGGAGGACCTGGAGTTCTCTCATTCGGTGCTGCAGAGTCATCCGCACTCTCCCGCCCGTTTGGGAGCTTTGGTATAATCCCCATGGTCCTTTCAGGAACCCCAGCATCCACTTAGGACGATAGAGAAAATAAGAATTTACTTACCGATAATTCTATTTCTCGGAGTCCGTAGTGGATGCTGGGCGCCCATCCCAAGTGCGGATTATCTGCAATACTTGTACATAGTTATTGTTAACTAATTCGGGTTATTGTTAAGGAGCCATCTTTAAGAGGCCCTTTCTGTTGTCATACTGTTAACTGGGTTTAGATCACAAGTTGTACGGTGTGATTGGTGTGGCTGGTATGAGTCTTACCCGGGATTCAAAATGCCTCCCTTATTGTGTATGCTCGTCCGGGCACAGTACCTAACTGGAGTCTGGAGGAGGGTCATAGGGGGAGGAGCCAGTGCACACCACCTGACCTAGTAAAGCTTTACTTTTTTTGTGCCCTGTCTCCTGCGGAGCCGCTATTCCCCATGGTCCTTTCAGGAACCCCAGCATCCACTACGGACTCCGAGAAATAGAATTATCGGTAAGTAAATTCTTATTTTCTGTAGTGCGGGACTGCAGGGGAGAGTCAGGGAGACGTCCTTCCAGCGGAGCCGTGATGGACAATGGCGCCTGTGTGCTGAGGAGATAGGCTCCGCCCCCTTCTCGGCGGCCTTTTCTCCCGCTTTTTGGTGAGTTCTGGCAGGGGTTAAAATACATCCATATAGCCCTGGGGGTTATATGTGGTGTATTTTCGCCAGCCAAGGTGTTTACATTGCTGCTCAGGGCGCCCCCCCCTAGCGCCCTGCACCCTCAGTGACCGAAGTGTGAAGTGTGCCTGAGTAACAATGGCGCACAGCTGCAGTGCTGTGCGCTACCTTGTTGAAGACTGATGTCTTCTGCCGCCGATTTTTCCGGACCTCTTCTTGCTTCTGGCTCTGTAAGGGGGCCGGCGGCGCGGCTCTGGGACCGGACTCCGAGGCTGGGCCTGTGTTCGGTCCCTCTGGAGCTAATGGTGTCCAGTAGCCTAAGAAGCCCAAGCTGGCTGCAAGCAGGCAGGTTCGCTTCTTCTCCCCTTAGTCCCTCGATGCAGTGAGCCTGTTGCCAGCAGGTCTCACTGAAAATAAAAGACCTAAAACTAAACTTCCACTAAGAAGCTCAGGAGAGCCCCTAGTGTGCACCCTTCTCGGCCGGGCACAAAAATCTAACTGAGGCTTGGAGGAGGGTCATAGGGGGAGGAGCCAGTGCACACCAGGTAGTCCTAAAGCTTTACTTTTGTGCCCAGTCTCCTGCGGAGCCGCTATTCCCCATGGTCCTTACGGAGTTCCCAGCATCCACTAGGACGTCAGAGAAAATGTCGACTTCCCAGCTGTTGCTGTGGAAACGAGGTCCGAGAAACCATCCCCAAACAATTCCTCACCCTTGTAAGGCAAAACCTCCATGTGCCTTTTAGAATCCGCATCACCTGTCCACTGCCGAGTCCATAATACTCTCCTGGCAGAAATGGACATTGCATTAATTCTAGATGCCAGCCGGCAAATATCCCTCTGTGCATCTCTCATATATAAAAGACGACGTCTTTAATATGCTCTATGGTTAGCAAAATTGTATCCCTGTCGAGGGTATCAATATTTTCTGACAGGGTATCGGACCAAGCTGCTGCAGCACTACACATCCAAGCTGAAGCAATTGCAGGTCTGAGTGTGTATATACAGACTTCAGGATAGCCTCCTGCTTTCTATCCGCAGGCTCCTTTAAGGCGACCGTATCCTGAGACGGCAGTGCCACCTTTTTTGACAAGCGTGTGAGCGCCTTATCCACCCTCGGGGATGTCTCCCAACGTAACCTGTCCTCTGGCGGGAAAGGGTACGCCATCAGTAACTTTTTAGAAATCACTAGTTTCTTATCGGGGGAAGCCCACGCTTCTTCACACACTTCATTCAACTCATCTGATGGGGGAAAAACCACTGGTTGCTTTTTCTCCCCAAACATAATACCCTTTTTAGTGGTACCTGGGTTAATGTCAGAAATGTGCAACACATTTTTCATTGCCGTAATCATGCAACGGATGGCCCTAGTGGAATGTACATTAGTCTCGTCCTCGTCGACACTGGAGTCAGACTCTGTCGACATCTGTGTCTGCCATCTGAGGTAGCGGGCGTTTTTGAGCCCCTGATGGCCTTTGAGACGCCTGGGCAGGCACTGGCTGAGAAGCCGGCTGTCCCACAGCTGTTATGTCATCGAACCTTTTATGTCGTGTAAAACCTTCCACATATCCATCCACTCTGGTGTCGACCCCGCAGGGGGTGACATCACACTTATCGGCACCTGCTCCGCCTCCACATAAGCCTCCTCATCAAACATGTCGACACAGCCGTACCGACACACACAGGGAATGCTCTGACTGAGGACAGGACCCCACAAAGTCCTTTGGGGAGACAGAGAGAGAGTATGCCAGCACACACCACAGCACTATATAATCAGGGATTTACACTAACACAAAGTGATTTTTCCCTATAGCTGCTTTACATATACAGTTTGTGCCTAAATTTAGTGCCCCCCTCTCTTTTTTACCCTTTGAGCCTGGAAACTGCAGGGGAGAGCCTGGGGAGCTGTGAAGAGGAAATGGCGCCAGTGTGCTGAGGGAGATAGCCCCGCCCCCTTCTCCAGCTCTTATATTTATATTATGGCGGGGGATTTTTGCACATATATAGTTTTTTAGACTATATTATGTGCTCTTTGCCAATGTAAGGTACTCTAATTGCAGCCCAGGGCGCCCCCCCCCCAGCGCCCTGCACCCATCAGTGACCGGAGTATGTGGTGTGCATAGGGAGCAATGGCGCACAGCTGCAGTGCTGTGCGCTACCTTAATGAAGACCGGAGTCTTCAGCCGCCGATTTCCAGGATGTTCTTCTTGCTTCTGGATCTGCAAGGGGGACGGCGGTGCGGCTCCGGGACCGGACGACCGAGGCTGGGCCTGTGTTCGATCCCTCTGGAGCTAATGGTGTCCAGTAGCCTAGAAGCCCAAGCTAGCTGCAAGCAGGTAGGTTCGCTTCTCTCCCCTAAGTCCCTCGTAGCAGTGAGTCTGTTGCCAGCAGATCTCACTGAAAATAAAAAACCTAACAAATACTTTCTTTACTAGAAGCTCAGGAGAGCCCCTAGTGTGCAACCAGCTCGAGCCGGGCACAGATTCTAACTGAGGTCTGGAGGAGGGGCATAGAGGGAGGAGCCAGTGCACACCAGATAGTATCTAATCTTTATTTTAGAGTGCCCAGTCTCCTGCGGAGCCCATCTATTCCCCATGGTCCTTACGGAGTACCCAGCATCCACTGGGTCAGAGAAAAATGTATTGCATTTTGGAATAAGGCTGTATCATAAAATGCGGAAAAAGTGAAGCGCCGTGAATACTTTCCGGATGCACTGTAGGACCAATCCTATCAAACCTTTCATTTTACGTTGATCACTTTATGCAACCATACGTGGGCGTCTCTGAGGCCGCATATTAAAGATACCACAAACTTTTTCAATATGGTAAAACAAGTCACTTAGAGATACACAGATTTATTTTTCACATGGAATGGGGAAGAGAAAATTGATCAATGAGTTCACTACCCATCTTAATAACAATAATTTTATCCTCACATTCACTAGCACCAATACTACAGAAATTATTATTATTTTTTTAGATATAGCCCTACAGATTGTTGGTATCAAAACGGAGACAAGAATATACAAGAAAAAGTTGACACCCATAATTATCTTAATTACACTAGCAACAATAAAAACGCTGGCTCAACAATCTAACTCTAGGACAATTAAGGCGGTTCAATAAAAACTGTTCTAATTCAGTTACATTTTGTACCCAAGCTAATCAGTTAGTGCAAAATGTTAAAAAAGGTCACCCATAACCTCTCCTTGATGCAGCATTGACTAGTAAAGGTAATATTGAAATAAAACACTTCTAAAAATCATAAGAGAAAACACACTGAGAATGCGTCTTCAGCATCACATAGCATGTCCATTTCACTAGGTCGTGCTGTGCTCCGGTGCCCTCAAGGGGAATGCACCCCTAAATATGCATTGTTTGGAGGGAGGTAGGCGGCACTCTGGAGAGTGTAAACAGGCAAATCTCGCCAAACAGTGTTTAATCTGTCAACGTTTCGGGCCTCCAGCCCCTTCCTCGGGACATAACACAGCAAAACTATGCACATATTTATAGTAACAAACATAAGTGTAACTTGTATATATATATGTATATATATATATATATATATATATATATATATATATATATATATATATATATATATATATATATATATATATAATAAAATCTTTACCTGTGTATCATTGTGCAGGTTGACAAGTTTAGCTTTCTCATAGGTTTTCATTAAAAGAAAAAAAAAATAACACTGGCACTTAATTTGGAGTTGGGGCAAATTATCAAATAGAAGCTTACTTTACAAATCGGTGGTAGAATTTGTTTGTCCTGTACGTGACAACTACATTTTGTGACATTGTGTAGGGTATAATTAAAAAAAAAAAAAAAAAAAAATGTACCTACAATTTAAAGCATAGTTAGGCACTTTGATATTACAACCAAAGTAATGGGCACAATACGAAAAAGTTTCGTTTTGGCACACAAACATGTCACTTTTCGAACATAACCAACTCACCACCTCCGGGGGGTGCCATCTGAAATAGAGCTGCAGGTAGTTGATGGCACCCAAACAGATCAACAATTGAATAGTTCCGTTGGGCGCCATTTACTAGCTGCAGGGTTCTAAGTAATTGAATCTCGTCACGTTTTTTTGTTTTTTTCATAAAAACTGTTAAGTTTTATTACAAATGTACGTTAAAATTTCCATAAAGGTCCTGTACATGACAGTGGAATGGCCCAGCTTCAGAAAATAAACATTACCCCATTCCTAAACGTGATAGACCATCCAAGACTACTTTTCAAATTATATTATATATTATGAGGTGGCACTCCTGTACCAACAAATGGGTGAAACAAGCTGGTGCTTTAATATGAACGTTTCAGGGCACTTTTCCCCGCCATCAGGACACACAAATATCTGTAAACAAATAGACTAGCACTCCTCCTTAAAAAAATAAAACAGCTGCTGCGGTGACCTCAGTATAAATAGTATACACAAACACTGCTCCCCTGTTGCTAGGGGAAACTGCACTCCATACTTGATGAAAAAAAACAAAATTATGTCACCTTGAAGAAGGGGCGTGTGAGCCCCGAAAATGTCGGTTGCGCATTTTTTGCAAATGTTTTAAAATAAGATTTTACTCACCGGTAAATCTATTTCTCGTAGTCCGTAGTGGATGCTGGGAACTCCGAAAGGACCATGGGGAATAGCGGCTCCGCAGGAGACTGGGCACAACTAAAGAAAGCTTTTAGGTCACCTGGTGTGCACCGGCTCCTCCCACTATGACCCTCCTCCAAGCCTCAGTTAGGACACTGTGCCCGGACGAGCTGACATAATAAGGAAGAATTTTGAATCCCGGGTGAGACTCCTACCAGCCACACCAATCACACCATATAACTCGTGATAGGAAACCCGGTTAACAGTATGATAACAATGGAGCCTCTGAACAGATGGCTCGCCATAACAACCCGATTTTTGTAACAATAACTATATACAAGTATTGCAGACAATCCGCACTTGGGATGGGCGCCCAGCATCCACTACGGACTACGAGAAATAGATTTACCGGTGAGTAAAATCTTATTTTCTCTGACGTCCTAGTGGATGCTGGGAACTCCGAAAGGACCATGGGGATTATACCAAAGCTCCCAAACGGGCGGGAGAGTGCGGATGACTCTGCAGCACCGAATGAGAGAACTCCAGGTCCTCCTCAGCCAGGGTATCAAATTTGTAGAATTTTGCAAACGTGTTTGCCCCTGACCAAGTAGCAGCTCGGCAAAGTTGTAAAGCCGAGACCCCTCGGGCAGCCGCCCAAGATGAGCCCACCTTCCTTGTGGAATGGGCTTTTACTGATTTAGGATGCGGCAGTCCAGCCGCAGAATGCGCCAGCTGAATTGTGCTATAAATCCAGCGAGCAATAGTCTGCTTAGAAGCAGGAGCACCCAGTTTGTTGGGTGCATACAGGATAAATAGAGAGTCAGTTTTCCTGACTCTAGCCGTCCTGGAAACAAATTTTCAAGGCCCTGACTACGTCCAGTAACTTGGAATCCTCCAAGTCCCTAGTAGCCGCAGGCACCACAATAGGTTGGTTCAAGTGAAAAGCTGATACCACCTTAGGGAGAAACTGGGGACGAGTCCTCAATTCCGCCCTATCCATATGGAAAATCAGATAAGGGCTTTTACATGACAAAGCTGCCAATTCTGACACACGCCTGGCTGAAGCCAAGGCCAATAACATGACCACTTTCCACGTGAGATATTTTAGATCCACGGTTTTAAGTGGCTCAAACCAATGTGATTTTAAGAAACTCAACACCACGTTGAGATCCCAAGGTGCCACTGGAGGCACAAACGGGGGCTGAATATGCAGCACTCCTTTCACAAACGTCTGAACTTCAGGTAGTGAAGCTAGTTCTTTCTGGGAGAAAATCGACAGAGCCGAGATCTGTACCTTAATGGAGCCTAATTTCAGGCCCATAGTCACTCCTGCTTGTAGGAAATGCAGAAATCGACCTAGTTGAAATTCCTCTGTTGGGGCCTTTTTGGCCTCACACCAAGCAACATACTTCCGCCATATGCGGTGATAATGCTTTGCAGTTACATCTTTCCTGGCTTTAATCAGCGTAGGAATGACTTCCTCCGGAATGCCCTTTTCCTTCAGGATCCGGCGTTCAACCGCCATGCCGTCAAACGCAGCCGCGGTAAGTCTTGGAACAGACAGGGCCCCTGCTGCAGCAGGTCCTGTCTGAGCGGCAGAGGCCATGGGTCCTCTGAGATCATCTCTTGAAGTTCCGGGTACCACGCTCGTCTTGGCCAATCCGGAACCACGAGTATTGTTCTTACTCCTCGTTTTCTTATTATTCTCAGTACCCTTGGTATGAGAGGCAGAGGAGGGAACACAAACTGACTGGTACACCCACGGTGTCACTAGAGCGTCCACAGCTATCGCCTGAGGGTCCCTTGACCTGGCGCAATATCTCTCTAGTTTTTTGTTTATGCGGGACGCCATCATGTCCACCTGTGGCCGCTCCCATCGATTTACAATCAGCGTGAAGACTTCTGGATGAAGTCCCCACTCTCCCGGGTGGAGGTCGTGCCTGCTGAGAAAGTCTGCTTCCCAGTTGTCCACTCCCGGAATGAACACTGCTGACAGTGCTAGTACGTGATTTTCCGCCCATCGGAGAATCCTTGTGGCTTCTGCCATTGCCATCCTGCTTCTTGTGCCGCCCTGTCGATTTACATGGGCGACTGCCGTGATGTTGTCTGACTGGATCAGTACCGGCTGGTGTAGAAGCAGGGATTTTGCCTGACTTAGGGCATTGTAAATGGCCCTTAGTTCCAGAATATTTATGTGTAGGGAAGTCTCCTGATTCGACCATAGTCCTTGGAAGTTTCTTCCCTGTGTGACTGCCCCCCAGCCTCGAAGGCTGGCATCCGTGGTCACCAGGACCCACGTGAAGTGATGCACCGATACCTTTTTTGGTTTCAGGAGGTCTCTGACTAGAGATGACAGCTCCTTGGCTTTCTCCTCCGGGAGAAACACTTTTTTCTCGACTGTATCCAGAATCATACCCAGGAACAGTAGGACGTGTCGTCGGAACCAGCTGTGATTTTGGAATATTCAGAATCCAACCGTGCTGGTTTAGCACCTCCTGAGATAGTGCTACTCCCACCAACAACTGCTCCTTGGACCTCGCCTTTATTAGGAGATCGTCCAAGTACGGGATAATTAAAACTCCCTTTCTTCGAAGGAGTATCATCATTTCCGCCATTACCTTGGTAAACACCCTCGGTGCCGTGGAGAGTCCAAACGGCAGCGTCTGGAATTGGTAATGGCAATCCTGTACCACAAATCTGAGGTACTCCTGGTGAGGATAGTAAATGGGGACATGCAGGTAAGCATCCTTGATGTCCAGGGATACCATGTAATCCCCCTCGTCCAGGCTTGCAATAACCGCCCTGAGCGATTCCATCTTGAACTTGGATTTTTTTATGTATGTGTTCAAGGATTTCAAATTTAAAATGGGTCTCACCGAACCGTCCGGTTTCGGTACCACAAACAGTGTGGAATAGTAACCCCGTCCTTGTTGAAGTAGGGGCACCTTGATTATCACCTGCTGGGAATACAGCTTGTGAATTGCCGCTAGCACAGCCTCCCTGTCTGAAGGAGTAATCGGCAAGGCAGATTTTAGGAACCGGTGGGGTGGAGACGCCTCGAATTCCAGTTTGTACCCTTGAGATACTATTTGCAGGATCCAGGGATCCACCTGTGAGCGAGCCCACTGATCGCTGAAATTCTTGAGGCGGTCCCCCACCGTACCTGGCTCCGCCTGTGGAGCCCCACCGTCATGCGGCGGACTTGGAAGAAGCGGGGGAGGACTTTTGCTCCTGGGAACCTGCTGTTTGTTGCAGCCTTTTTCCCCTACCTCTGCCTCTGGACAGAAAGGACCCACCTTTTCCACGCCTGTTTTTCTGAGTCCGAAAGGACTGTACCTGATAAAACGGCGCCTTTTTAGGCTGTGAGGGAACATGGGGTAAAAATGCTGACTTCCCAGCAGTTGCTGTGGAAACTAGGTCCGAGAGACCATCCCCAAATAACTCCTCACCCTTATAAGGCAAAACTTCCATGTGCCTTTTTGAATCTGCATCCCCTGTCCACTGGCGAGTCCATAAGCCTCTCCTAGCAGAAATGGACAATGCACTTATTTTAGATGCCAGCCGGCAGATCTCCCTCTGTGCATCTCTCATGTATAAGACTGAGTCTTTTATATGCTCTATGGTTAGCAGAATAGTGTCCCTGTCTAGGGTGTCAATTTTTTCTGACAGGGAATCTGACCACGCAGCGGCAGCACTGCACATCCATGCTGACGCAATAGCTGGTCTAAGTATAATGCCTGAGTGTGTATATACAGACTTCAGGATCGCCTCCTGCTTTCTATCAGCAGGTTCCTTGAGGGCGGCCGTATCCGGAGACGGTAGTGCCACCTTTTTAGACAAACGTGTGAGCGCTTTATCCACCCTAGGGGGTGTCTCCCAACGTGACCTATCCTCTGGCGGGAAAGGGAACGCCATTAGTAACTTCTTAGAGATTACCAATCTTTTATCAGGGAAAGCCCACGCTTCTTCACACACTTCATTTAATTCTTCTGATGGGGGAAAAACTACGGGTAGTTTTTTCTCCCCAAACATAATACCCTTTTTAGTGGTACCTGGGTTTATATCAGAAATTTGTAACACCTCTTTCATTGCTTCAATCATGCAACGAATGGCCTTAGTGGACATTAGACTAGACTCATCGTCGTCGACACTGGTGTCAGTATCCGTGTCGACATCCGCGTCTGCCATCTGAGGTAGCGGGCGTTTTAGAGCCCCCGATGGCCTTTGAGACGCCTGGACAGGCACGAGCTGAGAAGCCGGCTGTCCCGCATTTGGCATGTCGTCAAATTTTTTGTGTAAGGAGTCGACACGTGCACGCAATTCCTTCCATAAGTCCATCCACTCAGGTGTCTGCCCCGCAGGGGGTGACATCCCTTCTATAGGCATCTGCTCCGCCTCCACATCATTATCCTCATCAAACATGTCGACACAGCCGTACCGACACACACACAGGAAATGCTCTAACAGAGGACAGGACCCACAAAAGCCCTTTGGGGAGACAGAGTGAGAGTATGCCAGCACACACCAGAGCGCTATATAATGCAGGGACTAACTGAATTATGTTCCCTATAGCTGCTGTTATATATACTGCGCCCAAATTTAGTGCCCCCCCTCTCTTTTTTACCCTTTTCTGTAGTGTAGACTGCAGGGGAGAGCCAGGGAGCTTCCTTCCAGCGGAGCTGTGAGGGAGAAATGGCGCCAGTGTGCTGAAGGAGATAGCTCCGCCCCTTTTTCGCGGACTATTCTCCCGCTTTTTTATGGATTCTGGCAGGGGTAATTATCACATATATAGCCTCTGGGGCTATATATTGTGGTATTTTTGCCAGCCAAGGTGTTTTTATTGCTGCTCAGGGCGCCCCCCCCCTAGCGCCCTGCACCCTCAGTGACCAGAGTGTGAAGTGTGTATGAGGAGCAATGGCGCACAGCTGCAGTGCTGTGCGCTACCTTGGTGAAGACTGATGTCTTCTGCCGCCGATTTTCCGGACCTCTTCTTGCTTCTGGCTCTGTAAGGGGGACGGCTGCGCGGCTCCGGGACCGAACACCAAGGCCAGTTCCATGCGGTAGATCCCTCTGGAGCTAATGGTGTCCAGTAGCCTAAGAAGCCCAAGCTAGCTGCAAGCAGGTAGGTTCGCTTCTTCTCCCCTTAGTCCCTCGCTGCAGTGAGCCTGTTGCCAGCAGGTCTCACTGTAAAATAAAAAACCTAATTATATACTTTCTTTTTAGAAGCTCAGGAGAGCCCCTAGTGTGCATCCAACCTCGGCCGGGCACAAAATCTAACTGGGGCTTGGAGGAGGGTCATAGTGGGAGGAGCCAGTGCACACCAGGTGACCTAAAAGCTTTCTTTAGTTGTGCCCAGTCTCCTGCAGAGCCGCTATTCCCCATGGTCCTTTCGGAGTTCCCAGCATCCACTAGGACGTCAGAGAAATACTATTTTGTTTTCTTCATCAAGGAGAGAGAGAGAGAGAGAGAGAGAGAGAGAGAGAGAGAGAGAGAGAGAGAGAGAGAGAGAGAGAGAGAGAGAGAGAGTGTGTGTGTGTGTGTGTGTGTGTGATAATCTACACTCACATCCTGACCAATCCATCGGTGGGGTGCTCCACTAAGGTAACAGTATGTATACCACATATATAGAATTTCTGACCATTAAGGTCAGGGAAGGGCACTCACCAAATTCAAAAGTCAAAAAAATTTTTATTAGTACATCAATGTTCATCTTACAATTCAATATGGTCGACGTTTCGGCCCACAGCAGGGGCCTTTGTCAAGATAGGTCCAAGTGACAACCTCACAGCACGAAGACAGGGGATCAAGCATGCTGAAAAGGGAGGTCTGTACAAAAAAGGAGATTTATGGTAGACTTACCATAGTTAAATCTCTGTCTGCGAGGTACACTGGATTCCACAGGGAATAACATCAGGGTGTAGAGTTGGATCTTGATCCGAGGCACCAACAGGCTAAAGCTTTGACTGTTCCCAGAATGCACTGCACCGCCTCCTCTACAGCCCCACCTCCAGGCACTGGAGCTCAGTTTCGTTAACCAGTCCAATGGAGTAGCAGGTAAAATAGAGACGGTAGATGTTAGCCACATAGAACCACATTCTCACGACAGAAGAAGGTACCAGTGGCTAATGCCATACAAACCCAGAGAAGCTAAGCACGTCAGGGTGGGCGCCCTGTGGAATCCAGTGTACCTCGCAGAAAGATTTAACTATGGTAAGTCTACCATAAATGTCCTTTTCTGCAGCGGGGTACACTGGTATTCCACAGGGAATAACATCGGGGATGTCCTAAAGCAGTTCCTCATGGGAGGGGATGCACTGTAACGGGTACAAGAACCCGGCGTCCAAAGGAAGCATCCTGTTAGGCAGAAGTATCAAAGGCATAGAACCTGATGAACTTGTTCACTGAGGACCACGTAGCTGCCTTGCACAGAATGGGCCTTAACAGCAGCAAGAGCTGAGAGCCCAGCCTGCGCAGTCACTATTCTAATCCATCTGGCCAAAGTTTGCTTATTCGCAGGCCAGCCACGTTTGTGAAAACCTAAAAGGACAAAAAGAGAATCTGACCTCCGGATGGAGGCAGTCCTCTCCACGTATATACGGAGAGCCCATACCACATCCAAAGACCGATCTTTGGAAGACAGACCAGGAGAGATAAAGGCCGGAACCACAATCTCTTGATTAAGGTGGAAAGATGACACCAACTTGGGTAGATAACCAGGGCGAGTTCTAAGAACGGTGAAAAATCAGACAGGGTGGATGACAAGTCAAAGCGCCTAAGTCCGACACCCTCCAAGCAAAGGCAATAGCCAACAGAAAAACAATCTTATGCATAAGGCATTTAAGGGCCACAGAATCAAGAGGTTCAAATGGAGACTCTTGCAGGGCATTCAGAACAGACAGATCCCATGGAGCCACAGGAGGGACATAGGGAGGCTGAATCCGTAAAACACAGAGTGAAAGTATGAACGTCAGGAAGAGACGCAATTTTTCTCTGAAACCATACCGACAAGGCTGAGACATGAACCTTGAGGGAGGCCAAACAAAGGCCTAAGTCCAGGCCTTGTTGAAGAAAAGCCAAGTGTCTGGCAGTGCTGAACTTGTATGCATCATAATTCTTAGTAGCACACCAGGTAAAGTAAGAATTCCAGACCCTATAATAAATCTGAGCCGAAGCCGGTTTAGGGGCTTTTAAACATAGTTTGAATGACTGCCTCAGAGAATCCTTTGGGCCTCAGGAGTGAAGCTTCAAGAGCCACTCTGTCAAAGCCAGTCGTGCCAGGTCCTAGTAGACACAAGGGCCCTGAACGAGGAAGTCTGGTCGTTGAGGAAGTAGAAGTAGAGAGACCCTGCAGATCTGAGAACCAATGCAGTCTGGGCCACGCTGGAGCGACTAGAAGAAGTAGTATTCCTCCTTCTTGCTTGAACTTCCGTATCACCCTGGCAAAAAAGAGACACCTGAGGGAACACATGTATGGCAGCCGAGAGTTTCATGGAATTGCCAGTGCATCCACTAACGCTGCTTGAGGATCCCTTGTTCTTGCTCAGAAGACCGGAAACTTGTGATTGTGTCTAGACGCCATCAGGTCTACATCTGGTAGGCCCCACTTGTCCACTAGGAGTTGAAAGACTTCCGGGTGAAGACTCCACTCTCCGTCGTGTACGTCCTGACGACTGAGGAAGTCAGCTTCCCAGTTGAGGACTCCCAAAATGAACACTGCCGATATGGCTGGCAGATGGCGTTCCGCCCGTTGAAGGATTTCTGACACTTCCGTCATTGCCATGCGGCTTCGAGTGCCGCCTTGATGATTTATGTACGCCACCGTGTTGGCGTTGTCTGACTGTACTTGAACAGGCCTGTTTTGTACCAGAGGCAGGGCAAGTTTCAGCGCATTGAACACTACCCGCAATTTCAGAATATTTAAATCGGGAGGAGAGAGTCCTCCATTGTCCACCGACCTTGAAGAGAGTGTTGCTCCAACACTGTTCCCCAAACCCGCAGACTGGCATCCGTCTTTAGAAGGACCCAGTTGGAGATCTAGAAGGGACGACCCCTGCTCAATTGTTGGTTCTGTAGCCACCAACTAAGCGATAGACAGACCTCCGGAGTCAAGGAGATCATTTGAGACCTGATCCAGTGAGGCAGGCCGTCCCACTTGGAAAGGATTAAACCTCTGTACAGGGTCGGAATGAAATTGAGTGTACTCTACCATGTCGAAAGCCGTCACCATGAGGCCTAGTACTTAAATCGCCGAGTGTATCGACACTCTTGGATGAGAGAGGAAGCATCTCATTCTGTCCTGAAGTTTCAGGATCTTCTCTGGACAGAAGAACAAATGTTGGTTATGTGTGTCCAGTAACGCCCCCAGGTGCACCATGCTCTGAGCAGGAACCAGCGAGGATTTCTTCCAGTTGATGAGCCATCCGTGGGCTTGTAGGAATTGGACCGTCCGTTCCAGATGACAGAGAAGAACCTCTGGGAAGTTTGCCAGGATCAACAAGTCGTCCAGAAACGGCAGGATCCCGATACCCTGACGGCGGAGAAGGGCCGTCATGGACACCATGACCTTGGTGAAGATCTGAGGAGCCGTGGTCAGTCTAAAAGGTAAGGCTTGGAATTGATAATGTAGGTTGCCAATAGCAAACCGCAGATATTGCTGATGCGACATGGCAATAGGTATGTGTAGGTAAGCATCCTGTATGTCCAGGGATACCATATAATCCTTCGGGTCCAAAGCCAGCACAATAGAGCGCAGGGTTTCCATACGGAATTTGGATACCCTGACAAATTTGTTCAAAGAATTGAGGTTGAGTATAGGCTGGGAGGATCCATTTGGCTTCGGAACCAGAAACAGCGTTGAATAGTATCCCCTGCCTCTCTAAGACAGAGGCACCGGCACAATCATTCCAGTATCCAGGAGGGATTGTACAACCAAATGTAGAGTTTGTGCTTTCAACGGATCCGAAGGGATTACAGTCGAGCAAAACTGGCGAGGGCGACGTCTCCTGAAGGAGATCGCATACCCGTGAGAGACCACTTCCTGCACCCAAGCATCCGAAGTGGTCTTTAACCATACCTGGGCGAACTGCAGAAGTCGGCCTCCCACCCTGGGGTCCCCCAGGGGGAGGCCCGCCCTGTCATGCAGCAGGCTTGTCTGGTTTGGAAGCAGACTGACAAGCAGCCAAGAACGTTTAGGTTTGGGCTTAGAGGATTTGGAAGTGCAAGACTGTCTCAGGTACGCCTGACCCTTTGCTTTACCTAGAGGGCGAAAGGAACGAAAGTAGTACTCTCAGCCTTCAGAGCCGTAGGATTAGTACTTGGGAGAAATGCAGTCTTGTCCGACACCAAGTCGGTCACAATCTTGTTCAGATCCTCCCCAAATAGTATATCTCCCTTAAAAGAGAGCATCTCCAGGCTCTTCTTAGAGTCCAGGTCCACCGACCAGGACCATAACCACAGAATTCGGCGAGATAGGATAGACGTAGCAGATGCCTTGGCCACCATAACGCCTGCATCAGAGGACGCCTCCTGAATATAATGGGAGGCTGCGGTAATATATGACCGATATTGTCTGGCAGTGTCAGAAAAATTAAGAGAGCTATTCCTCAATAGCTTGAAACCGTGCTTCAATGCCTTTTGCAGCCCAAGAGGCTGCCATAGTGGGTCTATGTACAGGGCATGTAAGGGTGTAAATAGACTTCAAGCTACCTTCCACACGCTTATCCATCGGTTCCTTCAGAGTAGATGACACAAGACGGGCTACATGTGAGTCCACTAGTGGCGGGGTTTCCCCACTTGTTACTCAACTCCGTAGAAATAGGATAACAAGCTAGCATCTTTTTAGACAGGGAAAATTTATTTCCTGGAGAATACCAGGTTTCTTGACGTATGTCAATTAAATGGTCAGAATGTGGTGAAACTAATTTAGTAACCTTCTGACGTTTGAACTTATCAGGTTTTTTAGACGTGTCAGGAGGGTCAACTCATCATCAATCTGAAGAATCATCTTGATATCCTCCACTAGGTCAGGGACATCAACCTGTGTTGTAGAATCATCATCAGAAGCAGCATCAGCATCTGATGGATCAGTATATTCTGCCATCCGAATCGGAAGAATCATCTGAAATATTAGTAGATTGTGAGGAAGAAAACGAGTTTTATGGTAAGAACTTACCTTTGTTAAAACTCTTTCTGTGAGGTACACTGAGCTCCACAAGGATAGACATAGGGGTGTAGAGTAGGATCTTGATCCGAGGCACCCACAGGCTCAAAAGCTTTGACTGTTCCAATGATGCATAGCGCCGCCTCCTCTATAACCCCACCTCCCTGTACAGGAGCTCAGTTTTTAGTTAACCAGCCCAATGCAGTAGCAGGAAAAGAGACGACAACAGTTAGTAGCCACATACACCACACTCTCACGACAGGAGAAGTGTTAGCTTCTTTGGGTTGGTATGGCATTAGCCGCTAACTACGTCAGGGTGGGCGCCTTGTGGAGCCCAGTGTACCTCGCAGAAAGAGTTTTAACAAAGGCAAGATCTTACCATAAAACTGGTTTTCTGCTGTGGGGTACACTGGGCTCCACAACGATAGACATAGGGGATGTCCTAAGCAGTTCCTTATGGGAGGGGACGCACTGTAGCGGGCACAAGAACCCGGCGTCCAAAGGAAGCATCCTGGGAAGCTGCAGTATCGAAGGCATAGAACCTAATGAACGTGTTCATTGAGGACCACGTAGCCGCCTGGCACAATTGTTCAAGGGTCGCACCACGTTAGGCCGCCCAAGAAGGTCCAACAGACCGAGTAGAATGGGCCGTAATGTGAGCAGGAGCTGACAGACCAGCCCTCACATAAGCATGTGCAATCACCATTCTAATCCATCCGGCCAAAGCCTGCTTGTGAGCAGGCCAGCCCCGTTTGTTAAACCCAAACAGAATAAAGAGAGAATCAGATTTCCTAATAGAAGCAGTTCTCTTCACATAGATACGGAGAGCCCGTACCACATCCAAAGACCCCTCTTTGGGAGACAGATCAGGAGAGACAAAGGCCGGTACCACAATCTCCCGATTAAGGTGGAACGAAGAAACCACCTTAGGCAAATAACCGGGCCGAGTCCTAAGAACCGCCCGGTCACGGTGAAATATCAGATATGGGGAACTACAAGACAAGGCACCCAAATCCGACACTCTTCTAGCTGAGGCAATAGCAAGCAGAAACACCACCTTAAGGGAAAGCCAGTTAAGATCAGCTGAACCAATAGGTTCAAACGGAGACTCTTGTAACGCCTCCAAAACCACGACAAGTCCCAAGGAGCCACAGGCGGGACATAGGGAGGTTGGATAAGCAACACACCCCGAGTAAAGGTATGCACATCAGGTAAGGTCGCAATCTTTATCTGAAACCACACCGACAAGGCAGATATTTGAACCTTGAGGGAGGCCAGACGCAGGCCTAAGTCCAGGCCCTGCTGAAGAAAAGCCAACAACTTGGCTGTACTAAACTTGGAAGAGTCATAATTGTTAGATGCGCACCAAACAAAGTAAGAATGCCAGACCCTATGGTAAATCCGAGCAGAAGCCGGTTTCAAGGCCCGCAACATAGTTTGAATGACGGCCTCAGAAAACCCTTTAGCCCTCAAGACGGAAGCTTCAAGAGCCACGCCGTCAAAGACAGCTGGGCTAGGTCCTGGTAGACACAGGGGCCCCGAACGAGGAGGTCTGGGCGTTATGGAAGTAGGATTGGACGCTCAGACGATAGGCCCTGCAGGTCTGAGTACCAGTGCCGTCTGGGCCACGCTGGACCTATGAGAAGCAGGATTCCTCTTTCTTGCTTGAACTTCCGAATTACCCTGGGCAGGAGAGATTCCAGAGGGAACACGTACGGCAGCCGAAACCTCCACGGCACCGCCAGCGCATCCACGAATGCTGCTTCAGGATCCCTTGTCCTTGCTCCGAAGACCGGAACCTTGTGATTGTGTCGAGACGCCATCAGATCTACGTCTGGAAGGCCCCACTTTTCCACTAGGAGTTGAAACACTTCTGGATGGAGGCCCCACTCTCCGGCGTGTACGTCCTGACGACTGAGAAAGTCCGCTTCCCAATTCAGGACTCCCGGAATGAATATTGCCGATATGGCGGGTAGATGGCGTTCCGCCCATTGCAGAATCCGTGAGACTTCCTTCATTGCCAAACGGCTTCGAGTGCCGCCTTGATGATTTATGTAAGCCACTGTGGTGGCGTTGTCTGACTGTACTTGAACAGGACGGTTCTGAATTAAATGCTGGGCCAGGTTCAACGAATTGAAGACCGCCCGCAATTCCAGAATGTTGATCGAGAGGAGAATCTCCTCCTTGGTCCACTGACCCTGAAGGGACTGTTGCTCCAGCACAGCGCCCCAACCTCTTAGACTGGCATCTGTCGTCAACAGGACCGAGTCGGATATCCAGAAGGGACGGCCCCTGCACAATCGTTGGTCCTGGAGCCACCAGTGCAGCGACATTCGGACCTCCGGAGTCAATGAGATCATGTGGGACCTGATCCGGTGAGGCAGGCCGTCCCACTTGGCTAGAATCAGCCTCTGGAGGGGGCGAGAATGGAATTGAGCATACTCCACCATGTCGAATGCTGACACCATGAGGCCCAACACCTGCATCGCCGAATGTATCGACACTTGCGGACGAGAAAGGAAGCAACGAATCCTGTCCTGAAGCTTCAGGACTTTCTCCGGAGACAAGAACAACCGCTGGTTGTGAGTGTCCAATAGTGCTCCCAGGTGCACCATGCTCTTAAGGACCAGGGAGTATTTCTTCCAGTTGATGAGCCACCCGTGGGCTTGCAGAAACCGGACAGTCATATCCAGATGACGTAGGAGAAATTTCTGGGGAATTTGCCAGGATCAACAAGTCGTCCAGATACAGCAGGATCCTGACCCTTTGACGGAGGAGTACCACAGTCATCACCGCCATAACTTTGGTAAAGACTCGCGGAGCCGTAGTTAAACCAAAAGGTAACGCCCGAAACTGGTAATGGAGGTTGCCAATCGCAAACCTCAGGTATTGCTGATGTCGCACTGCTATAGGAATATGCAGGTAAGCATCTTGTATGTCCAGGGAGACCATATAATCCCCAGGTTCCAAGGCCAGAACTATAGAGCGAAGGGTTTCCATACGGAACTTGGAAACTTTCACAAACCTGTTAAATGCCTTGAGATTGAGAATGGGCCGAGAGGACCCATTCGGTTTCGGGACTAGGAACAGCGGAGAATAGTACCCCCGGCCCCTCTGAGCAAGAGGCACTTGTACTACCACTCCTGTATCCAGGAGGGTCTGTACCACCGAGTGTAGAGTTTTTGCCTTTGTCTGGTCCAAAGGGACGTCTGTCAGGCAAAATCGATGAGGGGGACGGTTTTTGAAGGCTATGGCGTAACCTCGAGTGACAACTTCCCGTACCCAGGCATCTGAAGTGGTCTTCAACCATTCCTGGGTATACCTTAAAAGCCGGCCCCCCATCCTGGGATCCCCCAGGAGGAGGCCCGCCCCGTCATGCGGCAGGCTTGTCTTGGAAGCTGGCTGACGGGTAGCCCAAGCTCTTTTGGGCTTCGGCTTACCAGGTTTGGAAGTGCGGGCCTGCTTGTGGTACGCCTGACCTTTTGCTTTACCTGAAGGACGAAAGGGGCGAAAGGAAGTACCTTTAGCCTTCGACACAGAAGGAGCGGTACTTGGCAGACAGGCAGTTTTGGCAGTAGCCAAGTCAGCCACTATCTTATTTAAGTCCTCCCCAAACAGAATATCTCCCTTGAAAGGGAGTACCTTCAGGGTTTTTCTAGAGTCCAGATCCACAGACCAGAATCTCAGCCACAATATCCGGCGAGCCAGGGCTGACGTAGTAGAGGCCTTGGCTGCTAGAATACCGGCATCAGAAGCCGCCTCTTTAACATAGTGAGAAGCTGTGACAATATAGGACAAGCATGGTCTAGCATGGTCAGAAGAGATTTTAGCTTCCAACTCTAGGGCCCATACTTCAATAGCCTCTGCAGCCCAAGTTGCTGCAATAGTGAGCCTTTGTGCAGCACTCGTGAGGGTGTAAATCGCTTTCAGACAACCCTCCACACGTTTATCCGTAGGCGCTTTCAGAGACGTGACGGTAGTGACAGGTAGAGCTGAGGAAACCACCATCCTAGCCACATGCGAGTCTACTGGAGGAGGAGTTTCCCAATTTTTAGACAGCTCTGGCGCGAGGGGATAGCGAGCCAGCATCTTCTTTTGAGGCACAAACTTCTTCCCTGGGTTTCCCCAGGATTCCCGACGTATATCCACTAGGTGGTCAGAATGAGGTAAAACTTGTTTAACCACCTTCTGACGCTTGAACCTATCTGGTTTCTTAGGAGGGACGGATGGCTCGGGATCATCCGTAATCTGTAGAATCAACTTAATAGCCTCCAAAAGATCAGGAACATCCACATGTGAACTACCCTCCCCATCAGCAGTATCTGTGTCAGAATCTGTGGGGTCAGTGTAAGCGCCATCTTCAGACGAGGTGTCAGTGACAGCAGTGGATTGTGAGGAGGTAAGAGCTTGCTTAGAGGACCCCATGGTCTTAGGCGAGCGAGGGTCAGATTTTTTAGTAGTCAAGGACTGGTTCAATTTCTTCAATTGAGAAGACAAGTTATCTGCCCACGGCGGGTTAGCCGCGGGGACCACATACGGTTGAACCGGCATAGGAGGTCACATAGGGGGTGTTAGTTTAGTAACTAGCGTATTTAGAAGCGTGGAGAATGTAGCCCACGGTGGGTCATTATGGACCCCCGTGGCCACAGTCCCACTGGGGGGCAAGGAGCCCCCAGAACCAGAGCCCGCAGCTGCTATAGTCTCCTCATAGGGATCTGTGGCTTCAGCAACACCGGTAGTGTGTTCAGCCCCAGAACCGTTACCTTCAGAAGCAGACATGATATAACTTGCAATATCAGGTAACACAGTACAATTGTCAGCAGCACAATACCTCTTGCCAAAACCCCTGCGCAGTGTAGTCAGCACAAGCAAGGATACAGGAGAGACATGGTGACTAAGATCACAGAGAAAAAAAATAAGATTTTACTCACCGGTAAATCTATTTCTCGTAGTCCGTAGTGGATGCTGGGGACTCCGTAAGGACCATGGGGAATAGACGGGCTCCGCAGGAGACTGGGCACTCTAAAGAAAGATTTAGGACTATCTGGTGTGCACTGGCTCCTCCCCCTATGACCCTCCTCCAAGCCTCAGTTAGGAACTGTGCCCGGAAGAGCTGACACAATAAGGAAGGATTTTGAATCCCGGGTAAGACTCATACCAGCCACACCAATCACACCATATAACACGTGATAGGAACCCCGGTTAACAGTATGATAACAATTGGAGCCTCTGAAGAGATGGCTCACAACAAAACCCGAATTTTGTAACAATAACTATGTACAAGTATTGCAGACAATCCGCACTTGGGATGGGCGCCCAGCATCCACTACGGACTACGAGAAATAGATTTACCGGTGAGTAAAATCTTATTTTCTCTGACGTCCTAGTGGATGCTGGGGACTCCGTAAGGACCACGGGGATTATACCAAAGCTCCCAAACGGGCGGGAGAGTGCGGATGACTCTGCAGCACCGAATGAGAGAACTCCAGGTCCTCCTCAGCCAGGGAATCAAATTTGTAGAATTTAGCAAACGTGTTTGCCCCTGACCAAGTAGCTGCTCGGCAAAGCTGTAAAGCCGAGGCCCCTCGGGCAGCCGCCCAAGATGAGCCCACCTTCCTTGTGAAATGGGCTTTTATTGATTTAGGCTGCGGTAATCCTACCGCAGAATGCGCCAGCTGAATAGTGCTACAAATCCAGCGCGCAATAGACTGCTTAGAAGCAGGAGCACCCAGCTTGTTGGGTGCATACAGGATAAACAGCGAGTCAGTTTTTCTGACACCAGCCGTCCTGGAAACATAAATTTTCAGGGCCCTGACTACGTCCAGCAACTTGGAATCCTCCAAGTCCCTAGTAGCCGCAGGCACCACAATAGGTTGGTTCAAGTGAAAAGCTGAGACCACCTTCGGGAGAAACTGAGGACGAGTCCTCAATTCTGCCCTATCCATCTGGAAAATCAGATAAGGGCTTTTTCAAGACAAAGCCGCCAATTCTGAAAACCCGCCTGGCCGAAGCCAGGGCCAACAGTACGACCACTTTCCACGTGAGATATTTTAATTCCACAGTCTTAAGTGGTTCGAACCAATGCGATTTCAGGAATGCCAAAACCGCATTGAGATACCAAGGTGCCACTGGGGGCACAAAAGGAGGCTGAATATGCAGAACTCCTTTAACAAAAGTCTGAACTTCAGGCAGTGAAGCCAGTTCTTTCTGGAAGAAAATCGACAGAGCCGAAATCTGGACCTTGATGGACCCCAATTTGAGGCCCAACGTCACCCCTGCTTGCAGGAAGTGTAGGAATCGACCCAGTTGAAATTCCTCCTTCGGGGCCTTCATGGCCTCACACCAAGCAACATATTTCCGCCAAATGCGGTAATAAGGTCTTGCGGTGACATCCTTCCTGGCTTTGATCAGGGTAGGGATGACTTCCTCCGGAATACCCTTTTCCTTTAGGATCCGGTGTTCAACCGCCATGCCGTCAAACGCAGCCGCGGTAAGTCTTGGAACAGACAGGGTCCCTGCTGCAGCAGGTCTTGTCTGAGCGGCAGAGGCCAAGGGTCCTCTGCCAGCATCTCTTGAAGTTCCGGGTACCAAGCTCTTCTTGGCCAATCCGGAACCACGAGTATGGTTTTCACTCCTCGCATTCTTATTATTCTCAGTACCTTGGGTATGAGAGGTAAAGGAGGAAACGCATAAACCGACTGGTACACCCACGGTGTCACTAGAGCGTCCACAGCGATCGCCTGAGGGTCCCTTGACCTGGCGCAATATCTTTTCAACTTTTTGTTGAGGCGGGACGCCATCATGTCCACCCGTGGTCATTCCCAACGGTTTACCCGCATTTGGAAAACTTCTGGAAGAAGTCCCCATTCTCCCGGGTGCAGGTCGCCCATCGGAGAATCCTTGTGGCTTCTGCCATCGCCATCCTGCTTCTTGTGCCGCCCTGTCTGTTTACATGGGCGACCGCCGTGATATTGTCTAATTGGATCAGTACCGGCTGGTGCTGAAGCAGGGGCCTTGCTTGGCATAGGGCATTGTAAATGGCCCTTAGCTCCAGAATATTTATGTGAAGCGAAATCTCCTTGGAAATTTCGTCCCTGTGTGACTGCACCCCAGCCCCGAAGGCTGGCCTCCGTGGTCACCAGGACCCAGTCCTGTATTCCGAATCTGCGGCCCTCTAGTAGATGAGCCCTCTGCAGCCACCACAGCAGCGACAACCTGTTTCTTGCCGACAGGGTTATCCTCTGTTGTATCTGTAGATGGGACCCGGACCATTTGTCCCACAGGTCCCACTGGAACGTCCTTACGTGGAACCTTCCGAATGGAATTATGCTTCGTACGAAGCTACCATTTTTTCCAGGACTCGTGTGCTTCCACTGGAAGAAACACTCTTTTCTGGTCTGTGTCCAGAATCATTCCCAGGAACAGAAGACGTGTCGTCGGGACCAGCTGTGACTTTGGAATATTGATAATCCAGTCGTGCTGTTGTAGCACTTCCCGAGAGAGTGCTACCCCCACTACCAACTGTTCTTTGGACCTCGCCTTTATCAGGAGATCGTCCAAGTACGGTATAATAAAAACTTCCTTCTTGCGAAGGACTATCATCATTTCGGCCATTACCATGGTAAAGACCTTCGGTGCCGTGGACAACTCCAACGGCAGCGTCTGGAACTGATAGTGACAGTCCTGTACCATACATCTGAGGTACTCCTGGTGAGGAGGGTAAATGGGGACATGCAGGTACGCATCCTTGATGTCCAGGGAGACCCTGTAATCCCCCTCGTCCAGGATCGTAATAACCGCCCTGAGCGATTCCATTTTGAACTTGAATCTTCTGATATAAAAGTTCAAGTATTTTAATTTTAAGATGGGTCTCACCGAACCGTTCTGTTTCGGTACCACAACCATTGTGGAATAGTAACCCCTTCCTTGCTGAAGGAGGGGCACCTTGACAATCACTTGTTGTGATTATAGTGTTGAATAGCCACCAACACCGCCTCCCTGGCAGAGGGAGGTGCCGGTAAGGCAGATTTTAGGAAACGGCGGGGGGAAGAACGTCTCGAACTCCAGCCTGTACCCCTGAGATACTACTTGAAGGACCCAGGGATCCATGTGAGAGAGCACACTGGGCGCTGAAATTTCTGAGACGGGCCCCCACCGTACCCGGGTCCGCCTGAGCAGCCCCAGCGTCATGCTGTGGACTTACCGGACGCAGGGAGGACTTCTGCTCTTGGGAACTAGCTGTGTGCTGCAGCTTTTTCCTCTACCTTTGCCTCCCGGCAGAAAGGATGAGCCTCTAGCCCTCTTGCTTTTCTGGGGCCGAAAGGACTGTACTTGATGATACGGTGCTTTCTTTTGTTGTGGGGTAGCCTGTGGCAAAAAAGTCGATTTCCCAGCAGTAGCTGTGGAAACGAGGTCTGAAAGACCATCCCCAAACAGTTTTACCCCCTTATAGGGCAAAACTTCCATGTGCCGATTCAAGTCGGCATCGCCTGACCATTGCAGAGTCCATAACCCCCGTCTGCCGGCAATGGACCTAGCGCTTATTTTTGATGCCAGCCGGCAAATATCCCTCTGTGCATCACGCATGTATAAGACCACGTCTTTTATATGCTCTATTGTCAGCAAAATATTGTCCCTATCCATAGTAATTTTCCGACAGGGAATCTGACCGCGCAGCGGGAGCACTGCACATCCATGCCGAAGCAATGGCTGGTCGCAATATAATGCCCGAGTGTGTGACTATATCTTTCAGGGTAACCCCCTGCTTTTTATCAGCAGGTTCCTTCAGGGCGGCCGTATCCGGAGACGGTAGTGCCACCTTTTCTGATAAGCGTGTAAGCGCTGTATCTACCCTATGGGGTGTTTCCCAACGTGACCTATCCTCTGGCGGGAAAGGGTACGCTGCCAATTACCGTTTAGAAATTATCAATTTCTTACCGGGGGAAGACCACGCTTCCTCACACACCTCATTTAATTTCTCAGATGCAGGAAAAACTACTGGTAGTTTTCTCTCACCAACATAATACCCTTTTATGTGGTACCTGGGGTATTATCATAAATGTGTAATACATTTTTCATTGCCTCAATCATGTAACGGGTGGACCTATTTGGAGGGTACACTAGTCTCATAGTCGTCGACACTGGAGTCGGTATCCGTGTCGACATCTGTTTCTGCCATCTGAGGTAGCGGGCGTTTTTAAGAGCCCCCCATGACATTTGAGACGCTGGAACAGGCACAAGCTGAGTAGCCGGCTCTTCTGTGTCGTCGACCTTTTGTGTAAGGAGTTGACACTTTCACGTAATCCTTCCATAAGTCCAACCACACCGGTGTCGATCCCGCAGGGGGTGACATCACATTTACAGGCATTCGCTCCGCCTCCACATCATTATCCTCCTCATACATGTCGACACAGCCGTACCGACACACAGCACACACACAGGGAATGCTCTGACAGAGGACAGGACCCCACAAAGCCCTTTGGGGAGACAGAGGGAGAGTATGCCAGCACACACCAGGGCGCTATATATCACAGGGATATCACATATAAGAGTGTTTTCCCTTATAGCTGCCTATATATATTGTATACTGCGCCTAAATTGTGCCCCCCCTCTCTTTTTAACCCTTTCTGTAGTATTGACTGCAGGGGAGAGCCAGGGAGCTTCCCTCCAACGGAGCTGTGAGGGAAAAATGGCGCCAGTGTGCTGAAGGAGATAGCTCCGCCCCTTTTTCGCTGACTTTCTCCCGCATTTTTATGGATTCTGGCAGGGGTTAAAAATAAGATTTTACTTACCGATAAATCTATTTCTCGGAGTCCGTAGTGGATGCTGGGGTTCCTGAAAGGACCATGGGGAATAGCGGCTCCGCAGGAGACAGGGCACAAAAAGTAAAGCTTTTTCAGATCAGGTGGTGTGCACTGGCTCCTCCCCCTATGACCCTCCTCCAGACTCCAGTTAGGTACTGTGCCCGGACGAGCGTACACAATAAGGGAGGATTTTGAATCCCGGGTAAGACTCATACCAGCCACACCAATCACACCGTACAACTTGTGATCTAAACCCAGTTAACAGTATGATAACAGCGGAGCCTCTGAAAGATGGCTTCCTTCAACAATAACCCGAATTAGTTAACAATAACTATGTACAATTTATGCAGATAATCCGCACTTGGGATGGGCGCCCAGCATCCACTACGGACTCCGAGAAATAGATTTATCGGTAAGTAAAATCTTATTTTCTCTATCGTCCTAGTGGATGCTGGGGTTCCTGAAAGGACCATGGGGATTATACCAAAGCTCCCAAACGGGCGGGAGAGTGCGGATGACTCTGCAGCACCGAATGAGAGAACTCCAGGTCCTCCTTAGCCAGAGTATCAAATTTGTAAAATTTTACAAACGTGTTCTCCCCTGACCACGTAGCTGCTCGGCAAAGTTGTAATGCCGAGACCCCTCGGGCAGCCGCCCAAGATGAGCCCACCTTCCTTGTGGAGTGGGCCTTTACAGATTTAGGCTGAGGCAGGCCTGCCACAGAATGTGCAAGTTGGATTGTGCTACAGATCCAACGAGCAATCGTCTGCTTAGACGCAGGAGCACCCATCTTGTTGGGTGCATACAATATAAACAACGAGTCAGATTTTCTGACTCCAGCTGTCCTTGCAATATATATTTTTAATGCTCTGACAATGTCCAGTAACTTGGAGTCCTCCAAGTCACTTGTAGCCGCAGGCACTACAATAGGCTGGTTCAGATGAAATGCTGACACCACCTCAGGGAGAAAATGCGGACGAGTCCGCAGTTCTGCCCTGTCCGAATGGAAAATCAGATATGGGCTTTTGTAAGATAAAGCTGCCAATTCTGATACTCTCCTGGCAGAAGCCAGGGCTAGAAGCATGGTCACTTTCCAAGTGAGATATTTCAAATCCACCTTATTTAGTGGTTCAAACCAATGAGATTTTAGAAAGTCCAAAACCACATTGAGATCCCACGGTGCCACTGGAGGCACCACAGGAGGCTGTATATGCAGCACTCCCTTAACAAAGGTCTGGACTTCAGGGACTGAAGCCAATTCTTTTTGAAAGAAAATCGACAGGGCCGAAATTTGAACCTTAATAGATCCCAATTTGAGACCCATAGACAATCCTGATTGCAGGAAATGTAGGAATCGACCCAGTTGAAATTCCTCCGTCGGAGCACTCCGATCCTCGCACCACGCAACATATTTTCGCCAAATTCGGTGATAATGTTGCACGGTTACTTCCTTCCTTGCTTTAATCAAAGTAGGAATGACTTCTTCCGGCATGCCTTTTTCCTTTAGGATCCGGCGTTCAACCGCCATGCCGTCAAACGCAGCCGCGGTAAGTCTTGAAACAGACAGGGACCCTGCTGAAGCAAGTCCCTCCTTAGAGGTAGAGGCCACGGATCTTCCGTGATCATCTCTTGAAGTTCCGGGTACCAAGTCCTTCTTGGCCAATCCGGAACCACTAGTATCGTTCTTACGCCTCTTTGCCGTATAATTCTCAATACTTTTGGTATGAGAGGCAGAGGAGGAAACACATACACCGACTGGTACACCCAAGGCGTTACCAGCGCGTCCACAGCTATTGCCTGCGGATCTCTTGACCTGGCGCAATACCTGTCCAGTTTTTTGTTGAGGCGAGACGCCATCATGTCCACCATTGGTCTTTCCCAACGGGTTACCAGCATGTGGAAGACTTCTGGATGAAGTCCCCACTCTCCCGGGTGAAGATCGTGTCTGCTGAGGAAGTCTGCTTCCCAGTTGTCCACTCCCGGGATGAACACTGCTGACAGTGCTATCACATGATTCTCTGCCCAGCGAAGAATCCTTGCAGCTTCTGCCATTGCACTCCTGCTTCTTGTGCCGCCCTGTCTGTTCACATGGGCGACTGCCGTGATGTTGTCCGACTGGATCAATACCGGTTTTCCCTGAAGCAGAGGTTCTGCCTGGCTTAGAGCATTGTATATTGCTCTTAGTTCCAGAATGTTTATGTGAAGAGACGTTTCCAGGCTCGTCCATACTCCCTGGAAGTTTCTTCCTTGTGTGACTGCTCCCCAGCCTCTCAGGCTGGCGTCCGTGGTCACCAGGATCCAATCCTGTATGCCGAATCTGCGGCCCTCCAATAGATGAGGACTCTGCAACCACCACAGAAGAGACACCCTTGTCCTTGGAGACAGGGTTATCCGTAGGTGCATCTGAAGATGCGACCCTGACCATTTGTCCAACAGATCCCTTTGGAAAATTCTTGCGTGGAATCTGCCGAATGGAATTGCTTCGTAAGAAGCCACCATTTTTCCCAGGACTCTTGTGCATTGATGTACAGACACCTTTCCTGGTTTTAGGAGGTTCCTGACAAGGTCGGATAACTCCTTGGCTTTTTCCTCCGGGAGAAAAACCTTTTTCTGAACCGTGTCCAGAATCATCCCTAGGAACAGCAGACGAGTTGTCGGCATTAACTGGGATTTTGGAATATTCAGAATCCACCCGTGCTGTTTTAGCACTTCTTGAGACAGTGCTAATCCCATCTCTAGCTGTTCTCTGGACCTCGCCCTTATTAGGAGATCGTCCAAGTATGGGATAATTAATATGCCTTTTCTTCGAAGAAGAATCATCATCTCGGCCATTACCTTTGTAAAGATCCGAGGTGCCGTGGACAATCCGAACGGCAGCGTCTGAAACTGATAGTGACAGTTTTGTACAACGAACCTGAGGTACCCCTGGTGTGAGGGGTAAATTGGAACGTGGAGATACGCATCCTTGATGTCCAAGGATACCATAAAGTCCCCCTCTTCCAGGTTCGCTATCACTGCTCCACTACTCCATCTTGAACTTGAACTTCTTTATGTACAGGTTCAAGGACTTCAGATTTAGAATAGGCCTTACCGAGCCATCCGGCTTCGGTACCACAAAAAGAGTGGAATAATACCCCTTCCCTTGTTGTAGAAGAGGTACCTTGACTATCACCTGCTGAGAGTACAGCTTGTGAATGGCTTCCAAAACCGTCTCCCTTTCGGAGGGGGACGTTGGTAAAGCAGACTTCAGGAAACGGCGAGGTGGATCTGTCTCTAATTCCAACCTGTACCCTTGAGATATTATCTGCAGGATCCAGGGATCTACCTGCGAGTGAGCCCACTGCGCGCTGTAATTTTTGAGACGACCGCCCACCGTCCCCGAGTCCGCTTGAGAAGCCCCAGCGTCATGCTGAGGCTTTTGTAGAAGCCGGGGAGGGCTTCTGTTCCTGGGAAGGAGCTGCGTGTTGCCGTCTCTTCCCTCGACCTCTGCCTCGTGGCAGATATGAATAGCCCTTTGCTCTCTTATTTTTAAAGGAACGAAAGGGCTGCGGTTGAAAAATCGGTGCCTTTTTCTGTTGGGGAGTGACTTGAGGTAGAAAGGTGGATTTCCCGGCTGTAGCCGTGGCCACCAAATCTGATAGACCGACTCCAAATAACTCCTCCCCTTTATACGGCAAAACTTCCATATGCCGTTTTGAATCCGCATCGCCTGTCCACTGTCGCGTCCATAAAGCTCTTCTGGCCGAAATGGACATAGCACTTACCCGTGATGCCAGTGTGCAGATATCCCTCTGTGCATCACGCATATAAAGAAATGCATCCTTTATTTGTTCTAACGACAGTAAAATATTGTCCCTATCCAGGGTATCAATATTTTCAATCAGGGACTCTGACCAAACTACCCCAGCACTGCCCATCCAGGCAGTCGCTACAGCTGGTCGTAGTATAACACCTGCATGTGTGTATATACTTTTTTGGATATTTTCCATCCTCCTATCTGATGGATCTTTAAGTGCGGCCGTCTCAGGAGAGGGTAACGCCACTTGTTTAGATAAGCGTGTTAGCGCCTTGTCCACCCTAGGAGGTGTTTCCCAGCGCTCCCTAACCTCTGGCGGGAAAGGGTATAATGCCAATAATTTCTTTGAAATTATCAGCTTTTTATCAGGGGCAACCCACGCTTCATTACACACGTCATTTAATTCTTCTGATTCAGGAAAAACTATAGGTAGTTTTTTCACACCCCACATAATACCCTGTTTAGTGGTACCTGTAGTATCAGCTAAATGTAACGCCTCCTTCATTGCCAAAATCATATAACGTGTGGCCCTACTGGAAAATACGGTTGAATCGTCACCGTCACCACTGGAGTCAGTGCCTGCGTCTGGGTCTGTGTCGACCGACTGAGGCAAAGGGCGTTTCACAGCCCCTGACGGTGTTTGAGTCGCCTGGACAGGCACTAATTGATTGTCCGGCCGCCTCATGTCGTCAAACGACTGCTTTAGCGTGTTGACACTATCCCGTAGTTCCATAAATAAAGGCATCCATTCTGGTGTCGACTCCCTAGGGGGTGACATCCTCATATTTGGCAATTGCTCCGCCTCCACACCAATATCGTCCTCATACATGTCGACACACACGTACCGACACACAGCAGACACACAGGGAATGCTCCTAACGAAGACAGGACCCACTAGCCCTTTGGGGAGACAGAGGGAGAGTTTGCCAGCACACACCAAAAGCGCTATATATATATCAGGGATAGCCTTATAATAAGTGCTCCCTTATAGCTGCTTTGTTATATCAAAATATCGCCATAAATTTGCCCCCCCCTCTCTGTTTTACCCTGTTTCTGTAGTGCAGTGCAGGGGAGAGACTTGGGAGCCGTCCTGACCAGCGGAGCTGTGAGAGGAAATGGCGCCGTGTGCTGAGGAGATAGGCCCCGCCCCTTTTCTGGCGGGCTCGTCTCCCGCTATTTAGAAAAATCAGGCAGGGGTTAAATATCTCCATATAGCCTCTAGGGGCTATATGTGAGGTATTTTTAGCCTTTATAGGTATTCATTTGCCTCCCAGGGCGCCCCCCTCCCAGCGCCCTGCACCCTCAGTGACTGCCGTGTGAAGTGTGCTGAGAGGAAAATGGCGCACAGCTGCAGTGCTGTGCGCTACCTTTAGAAGACTGCAGGAGTCTTCAGCCGCCGATTCTGGACCTCTTCTGACTTCAGCATCTGCAAGGGGGCCGGCGGCAAGGCTCCGGTGACCATCCAGGCTGTACCTGTGATCGTCCCTCTGGAGCTTGATGTCCAGTAGCCAAGAAGCCAATCCATCCTGCACGCAGGTGAGTTGACTCCTTCTCCCCTCAGTCCCTCGCTGCAGTGATCCTGTTGCCAGCAGGAATCACTGTAAAATAAAAAACCTAGCTAAACTTTTTCTAAGCAGCTCTTTAGGAGAGCCACCTAGATTGCACCCTTCTCGGCCGGGCACAAAAATCTAACTGGAGTCTGGAGGAGGGTCATAGGGGGAGGAGCCAGTGCACACCACCTGATCTGAAAAAGCTTTACTTTTTGTGCCCTGTCTCCTGCGGAGCCGCTATTCCCCATGGTCCTTTCAGGAACCCCAGCATCCACTAGGACGATAGAGAAAAGCACCTATATAGCCTCTGGGGCTATATATGGTGCCAGTTTGCCAGCCAAGGTGTCAGTATTGCTGCTCAGGGCGCCCCCCCCCAGCGCCCTGCACCCATCAGTGACCGAAGTGTGCGGTGTGCATGAGGAGCAATGGCGCACAGCTGCAGTGCTGTGCGCTACCTTGGAGAAGACAGAAGTCTTCAGCCGCCGATTTTCCGGACCACCTTCTTGCTTCTGGCTCTGTAAGGGGGACGGCGCGCGGCTCCGGGAACCGACGACGAGGTCGGGTCCTGTGTTCGATCCCTCTGGAGCTAATGGTGTCCAGTAGCCTAAGAAGCCCAAGCTACCACCACTTAGGTAGGTTCGCTTCTTCTCCCCTTAGTCCCTCGATGCAGTGAGCCTGTTGCCAGCAGGTCTCACTGAAAATAAAAAACCTAACAAACACTTTCTTCCTAGGAGCATCCAGCTCAGCCGGGCACAGAAATCTAACTGAGGCTTGGAGGAGGGTCATAGGGGGAGGAGCCAGTGCACACCAGATAGTCCTAAATCTTTCTTTAGAGTGCCCAGTCTCCTGCGGAGCCCGTCTATTCCCCATGGTCCTTACGGAGTCCCCAGCATCCACTAGGACGTCAGAGAAATACAAATTAGAGTATATCTTGTGAATATCCTATACTATTATAAAACCTGACGCACCAAGCCCCCTCAGGTTATAGAATATAGGAATAGCAAGTTGAGTGAGAGACACGAAATGGAAATCACCCAGCAAGCTAATGCACACATATATAGTCACAGTTATACAATGCAGAGGTTATTACCAACAATAATACTGCACTGGACCAGCTTATATATATACAGCTCTGTAATCAATAGATATAACACTGCACAGTAGGAACTGGATGTTTATCACAGGGTACTTGTACCAGAGAACCCTGACTAAATGCACTCTCTTAACTATCACTGTCTAAATGACATGTAGAATACTTACGTGTCTTGTAAAGTCACAGCGCTGACAACCAGGCAGCTTTACAAAGGAGGATTTGCCCGAGCAGTCCCAGGAACTGTGTAGCTGAGAGAAATGGCGCCCAAACACTGACAGGGAGTGAGGGAGAGACAGATATGCAGCTCCAGGGCGGGAACATTTACTGGAAATGGCGCCCTGGAGCTGGGGGAGGGGCTCCAGGTCTAAGCCTTATCCCCTCTGCTGGCCTAAACCACCTGGTACTGCGGGCTACACATAAAAAGGTTTTAAGAGAAAACCTGACCTGCACCCATGCCCTGGTGATCTAGTGGGATCGCCTGTACTGCCAGTGTCCACCGCCAGCGCGCGCGGCCCGCCTCCCACTGGCCGCGCTGGATCGCGAGCGGGACCCACTCACCACCTCCCAAAGCGCGGCCACGCGATCCCGGAAAGCCCCCGTCGTGTGTGCCTGACCAGAAGAAAACCGGAGCCTCCTGCTGTAGTTACCCGGCAACCAGGGCCCGGGAGTGTACAGCGCCGCTGGGGAGAGATGGAGCTGCAGCGGTGAATGTCTCCAGACATGTACACACTGCTGCAGCCCTTGAAGTCTTCACTTTTCTTCTAAAAAAAAGCTCTTCTTAGGGCTGCCTGGAGCAGCCCCTCTGTTATGTGCCTGCTATCTGCGGCACCAACTACAAAACTGAGCTCCTGTGCAGGGAGGCGGAGTTATAGAAGAGGCGGCGCTATGCATCTTGGGAACAGTCAAAGCTTTTGAGCCTGTTGGTGCCTCGGATCAAGATCCTACTCTACACCCCTATGTCTCTCCTTGTGGAGCCCAGTGTACCCTGCAGCAGAAATAGCCCGCTTAGATGACCCTTTGGTCCCAGTAGGGCGAGGGTTAGGTTTTTGTTTAACCAAGGACTGATTTAATTGCTGTAACTGGGTTGACAGATTATCCGCCCACGGTGGATTAACTACAGGGACAATATGTGGCTGTAATCCGACCTGTGCTGCCTGCCCTGGTGGATATAGTGGGGTCCCTGCACGGCCACAGTGTCCACACCAGCGGGCACGGTCAGATCGCGATATCAGCGGGTCTCAGCTAGGGGACCCTCTTACCGCCTCCCTGAAGTGCGGCCACGCGATCCAGGAGAGCAGCAGCGGTGATGTGTGCCTTAAGGGAACCGGAGAGCCTCCGCTGCAAGTACCCGGCAACAAGGGTGCGGGAGTATGCAGCACTTTTCAGTGCTGCCTAGCGCAGCCCCACCTGTTCACCAATTTACAAACTGAGCTCCAGTACTTGGAGGTGGGGCTATAGAGTAGGCAGTGCATCCTGGGAACAGTCAAAGCTTTAGCCTGTTGGTGCCTCGGCTCAAAATCCAACTCTACACCCCGATGTTATTCCCTGTGGAATACCAGTGTACCCCGCTGCAGAAATAAAAAATAATGCTATAGATAATTGAATACCCTAACAAATTTAAGGATGCTAAAGAATCAACATCTACACTGTACCAACTGTTCCCTTATGACACACCATGCTACAAGTATAGAGTCCATTAATACGGGCAGTATTTAATACACGATTATATACATTACATTGCAAATGTAAATTACTATATGTAGGTTGCACCACCAGGTGTCTTAAAGTTACACTTATGGAAAACAGACTAAAAATATTTTAAATAAAATCAAACCATAGTATGCTTCGCCATTTTTGCAAATACCATGTTAGTAACCCTTAAGATATTATAATCACAGGGATAGAACAACTGAACATCACTAAAATAGGGGGGTGGACAGATTTTGGTCACTACACTGAGAGAACATATTGCATACAACAACAGAAGGAAGGAAAGTTAGTGCACATCTCAAGGTGTTAGGCGCAGGAGTGCGCATCGGGATAGAATCGGTATCGCAAGGCTAGATAGACTGTGCAGGCAAGACAATCTGGACTATCTAGTACAAAGTATAGTCAGAATAGGCACTTAGTCAAAATCTTGCGTAGACAAAAATCGAAAGTACAGATAGTCAAAATCTGTGCTACCTGGGCTCTGGGGGAGTTCAAGTGAAATCGCATAGTCAAAAATCGGGCACAGCAAGGATCTCACCGTGTGTACACACCTTAACTGCCATGTTAAAGGCTGTGTTTGAAAAATGACAGGAGCGCGTTGGTTAGTACTTAGGGGCAGATGTATTAAGCCTGGAGAAGTGATAAATTGGAAGATGATAACGCACCAGCCAATCAGTTCCCAACTGTCACATTCCAGGCTGTGTTTAAAAAATGACAGTTAAGAGAGGACTGGCTGATGCGTTGTCACCTTCCACTTTATCACTTCTCCAGGCTTAATACATCTGCCCCTTTATCTCTCTCCATGGCTTAGTACATAGACCCTTTAAGTCTTCAAAGAATACATTTTTTTTGCTCTTGAAGCCTAGTTACGCTTTCGAAATACACTAATTTCTCTAAGTCCAAAGCGTTCATTGGGATTGCTGTACAATTATGGGGCAGATTCAACAACTGAAATTCTTGTTATCAACTGAATGCTAAATGGTGCTCCAGCCAATCGGCTCCTGTCATTTTTCAAACACATGACAGGAGCTAATTGGTTGAAGCACCATTTAACATTTGTAACAAGTACATCACTCATTGGGGGAGATTCAAATGTTTGAAAAAGTCGGTTGGGTGTCAGTTTTTTCCTGTCTATTAGATAGGGAAAAAAAGACTCCCAACTGATTTTTCAAACATTTGAATCTCCCCCATTAAGTCTGACCCTATATTTAAGCAGATTATACGGACTGGTAGAAGTGCTTATATACAGTACGTTGTAAAAGCACCAGTCCTCATCAACTACAAATATTAGGCATGCTTGGTCAAGGAATGTCAATGGAGGACACTTATTTTGTGAATAATGAATAGAGCAAATCCACCACTCCTGACCACAGGCAGAAGTAATGTCGGTAGGAAGTCTTTTGAACAAGTGCTATCATTTTCATTGGAAATGAAAACTAAAGGCAAGTTTTGGAAGTCAGAGTATAGGTCATATTAGAGGTCCACTCATTTGCGTGACACTTTGTAATAGTGTACTGTTAGCAGGAGGACGATTATTTGTGACAAAGAAACCCAATGTTAAGGTTATACATCCCATAGTACCAGCTGGTTCTACCCATTTATAACAATTGATGCTAAATTAAAGTGGCCTAAGGGACCTTTTACGTCAGGGGGAGGAGGCACGACACAAGGGGAAGCACGACACAGGGGGGGGGGGGGGATAGGCCAGCAGGATAGGTCCTCTACTATCCACGCAATCAACTATTACCTTTAGTAATCAGGTGGCGAGCGAAGCGGAGCAGAGCGAGCCACCAAGCCCGAAGTGTGGCGAGCGAAGCAAGCCCGCGAGTGTACTTTTCGGGTACCCTGTTCGGCCATAGCTCCTCCCCCTGGTGACATTATCCTCCCCTAGTGACGTCAGAAGGTCACTTCTCCCACTCAGATTTAGAACCAACCCATTTATAACTAGCTAATGTGGTTAATCAGAGCAGACACATGTAACACTAAAGAATGCAGAGAGCCTGGGTGAAACTCATGCTGTGCAGACATAAGCTGCACTCACTCGCCTGTAAAAGTTTTCGGATCCCCCTATGGCCACCAGGCAGTACGTGTTCGTCAGTTTCGCGAAGCAACCGATCTCATTGTTGTTTTCAAAAGACGCCCGGACTGCCATGATTGCTGAGCTGCTCGGATCCTCTACCTAGAGCGACACAAGACACAATAGCACCCTGATGTCCAATATTAACGCATTATCAGCAGCGGATGAACCACCATAACGATACTTACTACTATACTACCTCGCTCCACTGACGGTTTTACCGAACACTCGGCCGCCTCCTCCGCCGCTCACTTCTCAAACACGTGGCCAGAAAGTGAGTTTGCTGTACTTCCGGGTGGCGCCGTGATGTCAGGGAAATAACCAATCACACAGAACTTGCAGAAGATGCGTGAAGCTACTGCAGACATATTTCTTGTGGGTTACTGGCAGATTACCCCCTACATATTTAGCGATTTGCCAACGAGGTGCCCGACGGCCGATTCGGGCGACGGGGCAAGTGAAGTTTCTTCACTCCCTGACGTCACCCGGCCCCATAGCTCTACATGCTAATATGGACGATAATGTCCATATTGGATTTCAGGCTTTCTCTATCGTCCTAGTGGATGCTGGGGTTCCTGAAAGGACCATGGGGAATAGCGGCTCCGCAGGAGACAGGGCACAAAAAGTAAAGCTTTACGATCAGGTGGTGTGTACTGGCTCCTCCCCCTATGACCCTCCTCCAAGCCTCAGTTAGATTTTTGTGCCCGGCCGAGAAGGGTGCAATCTAGGTGGCTCTCCTAAAGAGCTGCTTAGAAAAGTTTAGCTTAGGTTTTTTATTTTACAGTGAGTCCTGCTGGCAACAGGATCACTGCAACGAGGGACTTAGGGGAGAAGAAGTGAACTCACCTGCGTGCAGGATGGATTGGCTTCTTGGCTACTGGACATCAGCTCCAGAGGGACGATCACAGGTACAGCCTGGATGGTCACCGGAGCCTTGCCGCCGGCCCCCTTGCAGATGCTGAAGTAAGAAGAGGTCCAGAATCGGCGGCAGAAGACTCCTCAGTCTTCTAAAGGTAGCGCACAGCACTGCAGCTGTGCGCCATTTTCCTCTCAGCACACTTCACACGGCAGTCACTGAGGGTGCAGGGCGCTGGGAGGGGGGCGCCCTGGGAGGCAAATGAAAACCTATTTTGGCTAAAAATACCTCACATATAGCCTCCGGAGGCTATATGGAGATATTTAACCCCTGCCAGAATCCGTTAAGAGCGGGAGACGAGGCCGCCGAAAAAGGGGCGGGGCCTATCTCCTCAGCACACAGCGCCATTTTCCCTCACAGAAAGGCTGGAGGGAAGGCTCCCAGGCTCTCCCCTGCACTGCACTACAGAAACAGGGTTAAAACAGAGAGGGGGGGCACTAATTTGGCGTTAGAAATATATAAAAAAGATGCTATAAGGGAAAACACTTATATAAGGTTGTCCCTATATAATTATAGCGTTTTTGGTGTGTGCTGGCAAACTCTCCCTCTGTCTCTCCAAAGGGCTAGTGGGTCCTGTCCTCTATCAGAGCATTCCCTGTGTGTGTGCTGTGTGTCGGTACGTGTGTGTCGACATGTATGAGGACGATGTTGGTGAGGAGGCGGAGCAATTGCCTGTAATGGTGATGTCACTCTCTAGGGAGTCGACACCGGAATGGATGGCTTATTTAGGGAATTACGTGATAATGTCAACACGCTGCAAGGTCGGTTGACGACATGAGACGGCCGACAAACAATTAGTACCGGTCCAGACGTCTCAAAAACACCGTCAGGGGTTTTTAAAACGCCCGTTTACTTTAGTCGGTCGACACAGACACAGACAGGGACACTGAATCCAGTGTCGACGGTGAATAAACAAACGTATTCCTTATTAGGGCCACACGTTAAAGGCAATGAAGGAGGTGTTACATATTTCTGATACTACAAGTACCACAAAAGAGGGTATTATGTGGGATGTAAAAAAACTACCGTAGTTTTTCCTGAATCAGATAAATTAAATAAAGTGTGTGATGATGCGTGGGTTCCCCCCGATAGAAAATTAGGGGCGGTATACCCTTTCCCGCCAGAAGTTAGGGAGCGTTGGGAAACACCCCTTAGGGTGGATAAGGCGCTCACACGCTTATCAAAACAAGTGGCGGTACCGTCTATAGATAGGGCCGTCCTCAAGGACCAGCTGACAGGAGGCTGGAAAATATCATAAAAAGTATATACACACATACTGTTGTTATACTGCGACCAGCGATCGCCTCAGCCTGGATGTGCAGAGCTGGGGTGGCTTGGTCGGATTCCCTGACTAAAAATATTGATACCCTTGACAGGGACAGTATTTTATTGACTATAGAGCATTTAAAGGATGCATTTCTATATATGCGAGATGCACAGAGGGATATTTGCACTCTGGCATCAAGAGTAAATGCGATGTCCATATCTGCCAGAAGATGTTATGGACACGACAGTGGTCAGGTGATGCAGATTCCAAACGGCACAAAGGTGTATTGCCGTATAAAGGAAGAGGAGTTATTTGGGGTCGGTCCATCGGACCTGGTGGCCACGGCAACTGCTGGAAAATCCACCGTTTTTACCCTAAGTCACATCTCTGCAGAAAAAGACACCGTCTTTTCAGCCTCAGTCCTTTCGTCCCTATAAGATCATATCTGCCCAGGGATAGAGGAAAGGGAAGAAGACTGCAGCAGGCAGCCCATTCCCAGGAACAGAAGCGTTCCACCGCTTCTGACAAGTTCTCAGCATGGCGCTGAGACCGTACAGGACCCCTGGATCCTACAAGTAGTATCCCAGGGGTACAGATTGGAATGTCGAGACGTTTCCCCTTCGCAGGCTCCTGAAGTCTGCTTTACCAAGGTCTCCCTCCGACAAGGAGGCAGTATGGGAAAAAATTCACAAGCTGTATTCCCAGCAGGTGATAATTAAATTACCTCTCCTACTACAAGAAAAGGGGTATTATTCCACACTATATTGTGGTACTGAAGCCAGAAGGCTAGGTGAGACTTATTCTAAAAAATTTTTGAACACTTACAAAGGTTCAAATCAAGATGGAGTCACTCAGAGTAGTGATAACGAACCAGGAAGAAGGGGACTATATAGTGTCCCGAGACATCAGGGATGCTTACCTCTATGTCCCAAATTTGCCCTTCTCACTAAGGGTACCTCAGGTTCGTGGTGCAGAACTGTCACTATCAGTTTCAGACGCTGCCGTTTGGATTGTCCACGGCACCCCGGGTCTTTACCAAGGTAATGGCCGAAATGATGATTCTTCTTCGAAGAAAAGGCGTCTTAATTATCCCTTACTTGGACGATCTCCTGATAAGGGCATAGTCCAGGGAACAGTTGGAGGTCGGAGTAGCACTATCTCGGATACTGCTACAACAGCACGGGTGGATTCTAAATATTCCAAAATCGCAGCTGATCCCGACGACACGTCTGCTGTGCCTAGGGATGATTCTGGACACAGTCCAGAAAAAGGTGTTTCTCCCGGAAGAGAAAGCCAGGGAGTTATCCGAGCTAGTCAGGAACCTCCTAAAAACAGTGCATCATTGCACAAGGGTCCTGGTAAAAATGGTGGCTTCCTACGAAGCAATTCCATTCGGCAGATTTCACGCAAGAACTTTTCAGTGGGATCTGCTGGACAAATGGTCCGGATCGCATCTTCAGATGCATCAGCGGATAACCCTATATCCAAGGACAAGGGTGTCTCTCCTGTGGTGGTTATAGAGTGCTCATCTTCTAGAGGGCCGCAGATTCGGCATTCAGGATTGGATGCTGGTGACCACGGAGCCCAGCCCGAGAGGCTGGGGAGCAGTCACACAAGGAAAAAATTTCCAGGGAGTGTGATCAAGTCTGGAGACTTTTCTCCACATAAATATACTGGAGCTAAGGGTAAATTTATAATGCTCTAAGCTTAGCAAGACCTCTGCTTCAAGGTCAGCCGGTATTGATCCAGTGGGAAAAACATCACGGCAGTCGCCCACGTAAACAGACAGGGCGACACAAGAAGCAGGAGGGCAATGGCAAAAACTGCAAGGACTTTTCGCTGGGCGGAAAATCATGTGATAGCACTGTCAGCAGTGTTTCATCCCGGGAATGGAAACTGGGAAGCAGACTTCCTCAGCAGGCACGACCTCCACCCGGGAGAGTGGAAACTTCATTGGGAAGTTTTTTCCACATGATTGTAAACCGTTGGGAAATACCAAAGGTGGACATGATGGCGTCCCGTCTGAACAAAAAACGGGACAGGTATTGCGCCAGGTCAAGAGACCCTCAGGCAATAGCTGTGGACGTTCTGGTAACACCGTGGGTGTACCAGTCGGTGCATGTGTTCCATCCTCTGCTTTTCATACCTAAGGTACTGAGAATTATAAGACGTAGAGGAGTAAGAACTATACTCATGGCTCCGGATTGGCCAAGAAGGACTTGGTACCCGGAACTTCAAGAGATGCTCACAGAGGACTTATGGCCTCTGCCGCTAAGAAGGGACTTGTTTCAGCAAGTACCATGTCTGTTCCAAAACTTACCGCAACTGCGTTTGACGGCATGGCGGTGGAACGCCGGATCCTAAGGGAAAAGGCATTCAGGAAGAGGTCATTCCTACCCTGGTCAAAGCCAGAAAGGAGGTGACCGCACAACATTATCACCACATGTGGCGAAAATATGTTGCGAGGTGTGAGGCCAGGAAGGCCCCACGAAGAAATTTCAACTCGGTCGATTCCTGCATTTCCTGCAAACAGGAGTGTCTATGGGCCTCAAATTGGGGTCCATTAAGGTTCAAATTTCGGCCCTGTCGATTTTTCTTCCAGAAAGAATTGGCTTCAGTTCCTGAAGTCCAGAAGTTTGTCAAGGGAGTATTGCATATACAACCCCCTTTTGTGCCTCCAGTGGCACTGTGGGATCTCAACGTAGTTCTGGGATTCCTCAAAACACATTGGTTTAAAACCAGTCAAATCTGTGGATTTGAAGCATCTCACATGAAAAGTGAACATGCTCTTGGACCTGGCCTGGACCAGGCGAGTGTCAAATTGGTGGTTTTTTCTCAAAAAAGCCCATATCTGTTTGTCCATTCGGACAGGGCAGAGCTGCGGACTCGTCCCCAGTTCTCTCCCTAAGGTGGTGTCAGTGTTTCACCTGAACCAGCTTATTGTGGTGCCTTGCACCCACTAGGGACTTGGAGGACTCCAAGTTGCTAGATGTTGTCAGGGCCCTGAAAATATGTTCCAGGACGGCTGGAGTCAGGAAAACTGACTTGCTGTTATCCTGTATGCACCCAACAAACTGGGTGCTCTTGCTTCTAAGCAGACTATTGCTAGTTGGATGTGTAATACACTTCAGCTTGCACATTCTGTGGCAGGCCTGCCACAGCCAAAATATGTAAATGCCCATTCCACAAGGAAGGTGGGCTCATCTTGGGCGGCTGCCCGAGGGGTCTCGGCTTTACAACTTTGCCGAGCGGTTATTTAGTCAGGGGCAAACACGTTTGTAAAATCCTACAAATTTGATACCCTGGCTAAGGAGGACCTGGAGTTCTCTCATTCGGTGCTGCAGAGTCATCCGCACTCTCCCGCCCGTTTGGGAGCTTTGGTATTATCCCCATGGTCCTTTCAGGAACCCCAGCATCCACTAGGACGATAGAGAAAATAAGAATTTACTTACCGATAATTCTATTTCTCGGAGTCCGTAGTGGATGCTGGGCGCCCATCCCAAGTGCGGATTGTCTGCAATACTTGTACATAGTTACAAAAATCGGGTTATTATTGTTGTGAGCCATCTTTTTAGAGGCTCCGCTGTTATCATACTGTTAACTGGGTTCAGATCACAGGTTGTACAGTGTGATTGGTGTGGCTGGTATGAGTCTTACCCGGGATTCAAAATCCTTCCTTATTGTGTACGCTCGTCCGGGCACAGTACCTAACTGAGGCTTGGAGGAGGGTCATAGGGGGAGGAGCCAGTACACACCACCTGATCGTAAAGCTTTACTTTTTGTGCCCTGTCTCCTGCGGAGCCGCTATTCCCCATGGTCCTTTCAGGAACCCCAGCATCCACTACGGACTCCGAGAAATAGAATTATCGGTAAGTAAATTCTTATTTTTTTATGCGCCCTAAGGTCCATACACACTTAACGATAAAATGAGTGACGTCGCTCATTTTCCCCCTCCTTGAGCAACGTCGCTCTTTTTATCGTCAAGTGTGTATGCCGCCAGCGACGACCGATGCGCGGCCCCTCGGGTCGGCAACGATCGTCGCTGTCGGTAGGGCATGCATGAAGGATGTAGACTGTCGTCCACGAACTTCATGCAGGGCTGGTGGAGGCGTGACGCCACTGAGCGATATGAGCGGTCATATCGCTCAGTGTGTACAGTCGTCCGCCGATCGTTCGGCCCGGGAGGGTGAAACATTAGACGATGTCGCTCACAGAGTGACATCGTCTAATGTGTATGGGCCTCTACACACTGGGCGATAACACTGCAAGATATGAACGATCTCGTTCATTGATGAACGAGATAACGTTCATATCTGTCAAGGCCCATACACATTAGACGATGTGGCTCTGTGAGCGACATCGTTCATCGCTGATGCCCCGTCGGCTGTGCATGCAGGCCAATATGGACGAGATCGTCCATATTTGCCTGCATGTCTACGGAGCCGGGTGACGGGGGAGTGAAGAAACTTCACTCCCCCCGTCACTGCCGCCCCACCCCACCGCTGGGTCGCCCGTCTGCTGTATCGGCGGTCGGGCAGCTCGGCGGCACATCGCCGAGTCTGTAGGGCCCATAAGGTGTGTAAACACAGTTAAATATTTATTACGATTTTGACTGTATAGTCAAAATCGTTAAAAAAAATGTAGTGTACATTGCACTATGTGTATAGTGCTCGCGATGCCAATGTGCAGTCCCGTGGGATCGGCACCGCAAGGAAAAATAGACTGTGCAGGCAGCCCAACATTGACTATATCGGCGGGGCCAGGCTCTCGGGCTGTATGGCGCACCGCGGTGTGTGTACACAGCCGGCACCAACGATAAACGACCGCGGGGTCGCGCATTGTTCATTGTTGGTGCTTATACACTAAAAGATATGAACAATTTCTTGTTCATTACAGAATGAGATTGTTCATATCAGCCGCACACATCGGCATGTGTGTAGGGCAATCCCTTTTGTTCTCACCAGACAAATGGACAGATAAATCTATGGGCCCTACACACTGGCCGATGTGTGCGGCCGATATGAACAATCTCGTTCAGTAATGAACAAGAAACTGTTCATATCTTTCAGTGTGTAGGCACCAACGATGAATGATGCGCGGCCCCGTGGTCGTTCATCGTTGGTGCCGGGTCGTTTATGCCTGCAAGCTAATATAGACAGTATCGTCCATATTAGCATGCAGGGCTATGGGGTCGGGTGACGTCAGGGAGTGAATAAACTTCACTCCCCCTGTATCGGCCGTCAGGCACCTCGGCGGCAAATCATTAACTGTGTAGGGGCTATTACTCTATGCCATTGGTTCCCAAACTCGGTACAGGTTTTAAGGATATCCATGCTTCAGCAGGGATGACTTAGGGGGTCATTCCGACCTGATCATAGCTGTGCTAAATTTAGCACAGCTACGATCACTTACACTGACATCCGGGGGACGCTCAGCACAGAGCTAGTCCACCCAGCATGTCAGGCCGCCCCACGCCCCCGCACAAGAACAAAAGCATCGCACATTATCAATGCTTTTGTACTTGAAGAGTAACTCCCGGCCAGTGCAGCTCCTGTGACTGGCCGGGAGTTACTCGTCACTGCCTGGGTCGCAGCGGCTGCATGTGACATCACGCAGCCGAAGCGGCCCGCCCCCTACACAGTCCGGCCACGCCTGCGTTAGCCGGACTGCGCCCACAAAATGGCCAAAGCCGCCGTGCCACCCCCTCCCACCCAGCGACTGCCTCTTCCTGTCAGGCAGAGGCGATCGCTAGGCAACGACAGCCGTCAGCTGTCTCACTTGCACCGGCGCACTGTGGCGCATGCGCACTTCTGACCTGATCGCTGCGCTGTGATGAATGGCAACGAGCGATAGGTCAGAATGACCCCCTTAATTAGTACCTCATTCATTTTGATTAAACAATCTGTGCTTAAGCATGAATATCCTTAAAACTTGGACCTTTAGGGGGCTTTGATGACTGAGTTTGGGAAGCACTGCTCTATGCAGATTGCATTTATGTATTATTGCATATATTAGGGGGGGTTCAAATGTTGTCACCCCAGATCTCCCGTCTAAAGTGACCAGAGATCGCAGGGTGGTGATAAAAAATTGATGTCCCCTATCGCGCTGATTGCGCCGATTAGTGTGGGGTTTAGCCGTGTAAAGCGGCTAGACCGACTAAACTAATGGGCGCGATCAGGAAAATCACTTTTCTCTAACGTCTTAGAATGTACTTTAATACCATGGGGTATAGATTGGGTCCACTGGAGCCTGGCACTTTAAGAAAACAGTGTGTGCTGGCCAGTGCCGTAACTAGGCATTTTAGCCCTGTGTGCAAGAAACGGCATTGGCGCCCCCCCGTGTAAAACACGGGCAGTGCGCGGCGTAGGCGCGCGTAAAATTTTTAGGGGCATGGCTTCATAGGGAAGGGGTGTGGCCACAAAATTATACTAATTCATACTACGGTGCACAGTAGTCTCCATTATTCAAATTACGCCGCACAGTAGTGCCACTACACCAGGTAGAGGCCCTTTTACACATTACGGCAGACAGTCCCCCTTTTTACACATTGCGGCAGACAGCGTCCCCATTTTACACATTGCGGCAGACAGTCCCCCTTTTTACACATTACGTAAGACAGCGTCCCCATTTTTACACACATTACGGCAGAGTCCCCCTTTTTACACATTACGGCAGACAGCGTCCCCTTTTTACACACATCATGGCAAACAGCGTCCCCCTTTTTACACATTACGGCAGACAGCGTCCCCTTTTTACACATTATGGCAGACAGCGTCCCCCTTTTCTCTGACGTCCTAAGTGGATGCTGGGACTCCGTAAGGACCATGGGGAATAGCGGCTCCGCAGGAGACTGGGCACAACTAAAAAAAAGCTTTAGACTACTGGTGTGCACTGGCTCCTCCCACTATGACCCTCCTCCAGACTTCAGTTAGAATGTTGTGCCCGGCTGAGCTGGATGCACACTAGGGGCTCTCCTGAGCTCCTAGAAAGAAAGTATATTTTAGGTTTTTTATTTTACAGTGAGATCTGCTGGCAACAGACTCACTGCAGCGAGGGACTAAGGGGAGAAGAAGCGAACCTACCTAACTGGTGGTAGCTTGGGCTTCTTAGGCTACTGGACACCATTAGCTCCAGAGGGATCGACCACAGGACCCGACCTCGATGTTCGGTCCCGGAGCCGCGCCGCCGGCCCCCTTACAGAGCCAGAAGCAAGAAGTGTTCCTGAAAATCGGCGGCAGAAGACTTCTGTCTTCAACAAGGTAGCGCACAGCACTGCAGCTGTGCGCCATTGCTCCTCGTGCACACCTCTCACTCCGGTCACTGATGGGTGCAGGGCGCTGGGGGGGGGGGGCGCCTGAGGGCAATATAAGACACCTTGGCTGGCAAATCTACACCATATATAGTCAGGAAGGCTATATAGGTGTAAAAATACCCCTGCCAGAATTCCAGAAAAAGCGGGAGAAGTCTGCTGGAAAAGGGGCGGGGCCATCTCCCTCAGCACACTGGCGCCATTTTTCCCTCACAGCTCCGCTGGAAGGACGCTCCCTGGCTCTCCCCTGCAGTGTCAAGCTACATAAGGGTAAAAAAGAGAGGGGGGGCACTAAATTTAGGCGCAGTATATATAATATAAGCAGCTATAAGGGAAAAACACTCATTTATAGTGGGATCCCTGTGTTATATAGCGCTCTGGTGTGTGCTGGCATACTCTCTCTCTGTCTCCCCAAAGGGCTTTGTGGGGTCCTGTCCTCTGTCAGAGCATTCCCTGTGTGTATGCGGTGTGTCGGTACGGCTGTGTCGACATGTTTGATGAGGAGGCTTATGTGGAGGCGGAACAGATGCCGATAAATGTGATGTCACCCCCTGCGGGGTCGACACCTGAGTGGATGGTTCTGTGGAAGGAATTATGCGACAGTGTCGACTCCTTGCATAAAAGGTTTGACGACATACCAAATGTGGGACAGCCGGCTTCTCAGCCTGTGCCTGCCCAGGCGTCTCAAAAGCCATCAGGGGCTCTGAAACGCCCGCTACCTCAGATGGCAGACACAGATGTCGACACGGATACTGACTCCAGTGTCGACGACGATGAGACTAATGTATCTTCCAATAGGGCAACACGTTATATGATTGAGGCAATGAAAAATGTGTTGCATATTTCTGATGTTACCCCGGGTACCACAAAAAAGGGTATTATGGGGGTAATTCCAAGTTGATCGCAGCAGGATTTTTGATAGCAATTGGGCAAAACCATGTGCACTGCAGGGGAGGCAGATATAACATGTGCAGAGAGAGTTAGATTTGGGTGGGTTATTTTATTTCTGTGCAGGGTAAATACTGGCTGCTTTATTTTTACACTGCAAATTAGATTGCAGATTGAACACACCCCACCCAAATCTAACTCTCTCTGCACATGTTATGTCTGCCCCCCCCTGCAGTGCACATGGTTTTGCCCAATTGCTAACAAAAATCCTGCTGCGATCAACTTGGAATTACCCCCTATGTTTGGAGAGAAAAAACTACCAGTTGTTTTTCCTCCATCTGAGGAATTAAATGAAGTGTGTGAAGAAGCGTGGGCTTCCCCTGATAAGAAACTGGTAATTTCTAAGAGGTTACTAATGGCGTACCCTTTCCCGCCAGGGGATAGTTCACGTTGGGAAACATCCCCTAGGGTGGATAAAGCGCTCACACGCTTGTCAAAGAAGGTGGCACTACCGTCTCCGGATACGGCCGCCCTGAAGGAATCTGCTGATAGAAAGCAGGAGGCTATCCTGAAGGCTATATATACACACACAGGTGTTATACTGAGACCAGCTATTGCTTCAGCATGGATGTACAGTGCTGCAGCTGCGTGGTCAGATTCCCTGTCGGAAAATATTGATACCCTAGACAGGGACACTATATTGCTAACCGTAGAGCATATTAAAGACGCACTCTTATACATGAGGGATGCACAGAGGGATATTTGCCGGCTGGCATCTAAAATAAGTGCCATTTCTGCCAGGAGAGGGTTATGAACTCGGCAGTGGACAGGAGATGCAGATTCTAAAAGGCACATGGAAGTTTTGCCTTATAAGGGTGAGGAGTTGTTCGGGGATGGTCTCTCGGACCTCGTTTCCACAGCAACAGCTGGGAAGTCTACATTTTACCCCATGTTCCCTCACAGCCAAAGAAAGCACCGTATTATCAGGTACAGTCCTTTCGGCCCAATAAGGGCAAGCGGATTAGGGGCGCGTCCTTTCTGCCCAGAGGCAGAGGTAGAGGGAAAAAGCTGCAGCATACAGCCAGTTCCCAGGAGCAAAAGTCCTCCCCTGCTTCCTCTAAGTCCACAGCATGACGCTGGGGCTCCACAGGCGGAGCCAGGTACGGTGGGGGCCCGTCTCAAAAATTTCAGCGATCAGTGGGCTCGCTCACGGGTGGATCCCTGGATCTTTCAAGTAGTATCTCAGGGGTACAAGCTGGAATTCGAGACGTCTCCCCCCCACCGTTTCCTCAAATCTGCCTTACCAACAACTCCCTCAGGCAGGGAGGCAGTGTTACAGGCAATTCACAAGCTGTATTCACAACAGGTGATAGTAAAGGTGCCCCTACTTCAACAAGGACGGGGTTACTATTCCACAATGTTTGTGGTACCGAAACCGGACGGTTCGGTGAGACCCATTTTAAATTTGAAATCCTTGAACACGTATATAAAAAAATTCAAGTTCAAGATGGAATCGCTCAGGGCGGTTATTGCAAGTCTGGACGAGGGGGATTACATGGTATCACTGGACATCAAGGATGCTTACCTGCATGTCCCCATTTACCATCCTCACCAGGAGTACCTCAGATTTGTGGTACAGGATTGTCATTACCAATTCCAGACGTTGCCGTTCGGTCTATCCACGGCTCCGAGGGTCTTTACCAAGGTAATGGCCGAATTGATGATCTTCCTTCGAAAGAAGGGAGTTTTAATTATCCCGTACTTGGACGATCTCCTGATAAAGGCGAGGTCCAGGGAGCAGTTGTTGGTCGGGGTAGCACTATCTCGGGAGGTGCTACAACAGCACGGCTGGATTCTAAATATTCCAAAGTCACAGCTGGTCCCTACGACACGTCTACTGTTCCTGGGGATGGTTCTGGACACAGAACAGAAAAAAGTGTTTCTCCCGGAGGAGAAGGCCAAGGAGCTGTCATCTCTAGTCAGAGGCCTCCTAAAACCAAAACAGGTGTCGGTGCATCACTGCACGCGGATCCTGGGAAAGATGGTAGCTTCCTACGAAGCAATTCCATTCGGCAGGTTCCATGCAAGAACCTTTCAGTGAGACCTGTTGGACAAGTGGTCCGGATCGCATCTTCCGATGCATCGGCTGATAACCCTGTCTCCAAGGACAAGGGTGTCTCTGCTGTGGTGGCTGCAGAGTGCTCATCTTCAAGAGGGCCGCAGATTCGGCATACAGGACTGGGTCCTGGTGACCACGGATGCCAGCCTTCGAGGCTGGGGGGCAGTCACACAGGGAAGAAACTTCCAAGGACTATGGTCAAGTCAGGAGACTTCCCTGCACATAAATATTCTGGAACTGAGGGCCATTTACAATGCCCTAAGTCAGGCAAAACCCCTGCTTCATAACCAGCCGGTACTGATCCAGTCAGACAACATCACGGCGGTCGCCCATGTAAACCGACAGGGCGGCACGAGACGGCGATGGCAGAAGCCACAAGGATTCTCCGATGGGCGGAAAATCACGTGTTAGCACTGGCAGCAGTGTTCATTTCGGGAGTGGACAACTGGGAAGCAGACTTCCTCAGCAGGCACGACCTCCACCCGGGAGAGTGGGGACTTCATCCAGAAGTCTTCACACTGATTGTAAACCGTTGGGAAAGGCCACAGGTGGACATGATGGCGTCCCGCCTAAACAAAAAGCTAGAAATATATTGCGCCAGGTCAAGAGACCCGCAGGCGATAGCTGTGGACGCTCTAGTGACACCGTGGGTGTACCGGTCGGTTTATGTATTCCCTCCTCTTCCTCTCATACCAAAGGTACTGAGGATAATAAGGAGAAGAGGAGTAAGAACTATACTCATTGTTCCGGATTGGCCAAGAAGAGCTTGGTACCCGGAACTTCAGGAAATGATCTCAGAGGACCCATGGCCTCTGCCGCTCAGACAGGACCTGCTGCAGCAGGGGCCCTGTCTGTTCCAAGACTTACCGCGGCTGCGTTTGACGGCATGGCGGTTGAACACCGGATCGTGAAGGAAAAGGGCATTCCGGAGGAAGTCATTCCTACGCTGATTAAAGCTAGGAAAGAAGTAACCGCAAACCATTATCACCGCATATGGCGAAAATATGTTGCGTGGTGTGAGGCCAGGAAGGCCCCAACGGAAGAATTTCAGCTGGGCCGTTTCCTGCACTTCCTACAGTCAGGGGTGACTATGGGCCTAAAATTGGGTTCCATTAAGGTCCAAATTTCGGCTCTATCGATTTTCTTCCAGAGAGAACTGGCTTCACTACCTGAAGTTCAAACTTTTGTTAAGGGAGTGCTGCATATTCAGCCCCCTTTTGTGCCTCCAGTGGCACCTTGGGATCTCAACGTGGTGTTGGATTTCCTAAAGTCGCATTGGTTTGAGCCACTTAAAACCGTGGAATTGAAATATCTCACGTGGAAAGTGGTCATGTTGTTGGCCTTGGCTTCAGCCAGGCGTGTATCAGAATTAGCGGCTTTGTCATGTAAAAGCCCTTATCTGATTTTCCATATGGATAGGGCAGAATTGAGGACTCGTCCCCAATTTCTCCCTAAGGTGGTATCAGCCTTTCATCTGAACCAACCTATCGTGGTGCCTGCGGCTACTAAAGACTTGGAGGCTTCCAAGTCGTTGGATGTAGTCAGGGCCCTGAAAATTTATGTTTCCAGGACAGCTGGAGTCAGAAAGACTGACTCGCTATTTATCCTGTATGCGCCCAACAAGTTGGGTGCACCTGCTTCAAAGCAGACTATTGCTCGCTGGATCTGTAGTACGATTCAGCTTGCACATTCTGCGGCTGGACTGCCGCATCCTAAATCAGTGAAAGCCCATTCCACGAGGAAGGTGGGCTCTTCTTGGGCGGCTGCCCGAGGGGTCTCGGCTCTTCAACTTTGCCGAGCAGCTACTTGGTCGGGGTCAAACACATTTGCTAAATTCTATAAGTTTGACACCCTGGCTGAGGAGGACCTAGAGTTTGCCCATTCGGTGCTGCAGAGTCATCCGCACTCTCCCGCCCATTTGGGAGCTTTGGTATAATCCCCATGGTCCTTACGGAGTCCCAGCATCCACTTAGGACGTCAGAGAAAATAAGAATTTACTCACCGGTAATTCTATTTCTCGTAGTCCGTAGTGGATGCTGGGCTCCCATCCCAAGTGCGGATTGTCTGCAATACTTGTATATAGGCCCTCATTCCGAGTTGTTCGCTCGGTAAAAATCTTCGCATCGCAGCGATTTTCCGCTTAATGCGCATGCGCAATGTTCGCACTGCGACTGCGCCAAGTAAATTTGCTATGCAGTTAGTAATTTTACTCACGGCTTTTTCATCGTTCTGGAGATCGTAATGTGATTGACAGGAAATGGGTGTTACTGGGCGGAAACAGGCCGTTTTATGGGCGTGTGGGAAAAAACGCTACCGTTTCCGGAAAAAACGCATGAGTGGCCGGAGAAACGGAGGAGTGTCTGGGCGAACGCTGGGTGTGTTTGTGACGTCAAACCAGGAACGACAAGCACTGAACTGATCGCAGATGCCGAGTAAGTCTGAAGCTACTCAGAAACTGCTACGAGGTGTGTAATCGCAATATTGCGAATACATCGTTCGCAATTTTAAGATGCTAAGATTCACTCCCAGTAGGCGGCGGCTTAGCATGAGCAAATCTGCTAAAATCCGCTTGCGAGCGAACAACTCGGAATGACCTCCATAGTTATTGTTTAACTAAAGGGTTATTGTTGAGCCATCTGGTGAGAGGCTCAGTTGTTATCATACTGTTAACTGGGTTTTGTATCACGAGTTATACGGTGTGATTGGTGTGGCTGGTATGAGTCTTACCCGGGATTCAAAATCCTTCCTTATTGTGTCAGCTCTTCCGGGCACAGTATCCTAACTGAAGTCTGGAGGAGGGTCATAGTAGTAGGAGCCAGTGCACACCAGTAGTCTAAAGCTTTCTTTTAGTTGTGCCCAGTCTCCTGCGGAGCCGCTATTCCCCATGGTCCTTACGGAGTCCCAGCATCCATTACGGACTACGAGAAATAGAATTACCGGTGAGTAAATTCTTATTTTTACACAATACGGCAGACAGCGTCCCCCTTTTTACACATTACGGCAGACAGTGTCCCCTTTTTACACATTACGGCAGACAGCGTCCCCTTTTTACACCTCCAGCAGCACTGTCCTGGCAGGCACCCATTCCCCCCCACACACACACACGCTGATTGTTGGCCTCAGTAGTCAGTACAACAATCAGCGTGTGGGGGAGGGGGGGAGTGCCTGCCAGGACAGTGCTGCTGGAGGTGAGGCCAACACTGGCAGGCACACTGGCAGTGACGTCGTGTGGTTACTGATTCATTCACCAAGTGCCGATTGGGCCCCCCCCCCCTTTCCCTGGAAGGCACATACCACAGGGTCAAGCTCTGCCTGTTTCGATCGGCGCCTCTCCTCTCTGTGTGGCCGCTGGGGAGCTGGCTGGAAGTGAAATCCAGTCCATGCGGTCCACACCACTATACGCACTGCGGCTGCCTGACTCCTAGTCCTTAGGCTTAGCCGGTCCGGCAGCGGCGCAGCCCGATCAGTCTCCCGGCCTCCGCGCGCTGCTGCCTGCTGGTCACATGCACACTGCAGGAGGAGGGAGGGGGGGCTACTGTGGGCGTGAGACGGCTCTGGTCCCAGCGGCAGCTGTCAAATCAGCGTGCGCTGACAGCCTGTTGGGGCCGGGCCGGCAAAAATAAAAAAATAAATATAATCCTCTGCCGCTGAGTGTGTGACACAGCGCACTATGCGCTCCCACCGCAAGTGCGCTGTGTGCAAGGCACACTTAGCACACACCAAGTTACGGCTCTGGTGCTGGCTCCTTCCCTCTATGCCCCTCCTAGCAGACTCAGTTTAGAAAAATGTGTCCAAGGAGCCAGGTGCATTTCTCTGGAGCTCCAGAGAGTTTTCAAAAATGTTATTTAGTTTGTTATTTTCAGGTAATACTGGTTGACAACCAGTCTACCTGCATCGTGGGACTTAGGGGGGGACTGAACCAACCTCCCTAGGGTTAATGGTTCGTAATACCTGCTGAAAGGACATTAAGCTCCTGAGGCGCTGTTTCACATACCACACTGTGTGTGCACATACCGGCAGCACGCCGCCACCCACGCCGCCACCCCCTAACAGATGCTGAAGTAGACGCAGGTGCGGTGAGTGATCACACCGGGGTCCCGGTTAGCGGGTCCCTGGTGACATGTGGTGGCATTAAGGGCGCTGCAGTCACGGGCTGCGAGCTGCGGTGCCCACAGCGGACCTCAAACTGGCGCTAACAAAGGGGGTTATTAAACTTCCTTGTACACAGTAAGAGGGTTATTAAACTTCCTTTTAAATATACAGTAAGCCAGTATAATCTTGTGAGGGACCGTGCGCCATGGAAGGGGCGGGGCTTCCCGGAGAGCGGGGCCAGAGGCTGAAAGGTGCCATTTCCTGCTGCTGCTGACTGAAAGGCTGCATGTTGGAGCTGCTCCTCCACAGACCCTGCTGAACAACCAATAGTACTGGTACCAGGGGGTTTTATAGGAAGGGGGGAGCATATCAGCGGTGGTGACACTGCTGCAGTACAAACTTAATTTATATTGAATATACCCAGTGGAGTTCTGCTTTGCCTGGGTATTGTGTGTGCTGGTCCCAATCCTCTCTGTGTCACTCCATTCAGACTGTCTGGGGTTGCTGTGGTGTTACTACACTGTGTTTATTCACATAACTGACCTTCAGCTGTCCACCACTTGCCTAAATTTATGATAACAGACATTGGAGAATCCTACACTGGATATTGTATTTTATGTAATATATAATTGCAAATTGTTTTGTTGTTCTTCTATGTTCAGCTTATACAAAAAGAATCTGTATTTGTTTTTTGTTTTCTGTTAATTGTCAGTACCAGTGCAACTCATATTTTTATCACAGATCTTACATGGTCGACTCACATTATTATGACCACCAGCTAATATCCAAGTAACCGCTGTGTGCAGCACGGACATCAGCTAGATGGGCTGAACTGTTGTTTTAGACACACAACTGGTAGACCCCAGGTTCATTTTGACAGTGATCTGCTCCACTATAGTGTGTCAGTCAGCCCTCACGCACCTTCATACCCGACGATCATCAATGGCACGCGGTGCTCTTCAGTTTCCACGTTGGTTGTTCACAAAGGTGCTATTTGTCCAGTCGTGATACAATTTCACCACAGCAGCACCAGAACAGTTCACAATTTGCTCTGTTTCAGAAATATTGCCACCCTTGGCCCAAAAGCTGTTAATCATCCCTTTTGCAACTCTGATAAATCGCTACTTTTACCCATGACAGCAACGAGTGATATGTGTGCAGATGGTTTATTAACACCTTATATACCCACCAAGACAGAGCACGACACATGACGCACTTCATGGGCTATGTGCTGCCGATGTCAAATGTAGGAGGTGGTCATAGTAATGTGACTTGACCGTGTATGTGTGTCACGAGACTGGGTTTGATGTTCCCGGAGGTTCTGTAGATTAAGAGATGGAACTAGAGTGTAGGATTGGAATACTTGTCTGACTCTTAGGATGAAACTGGATACTTGATAACTGTGGCTGAAGAACACTGAAGATTGGATACTTGATAACGGGCTGAAGAACACTGAAGACTGGATACTTGATAACTGTGGCTTAAAGACACTGAAGACTGGATACTTGATAACTTTGGCTGAAGAACACTGAAGACTGGCACCAGAGTATCACTGGACCAGCTGGCAGCGGAGTATCGCTGGACCGGCTGGCACCGCAGTATCGCTGGACCTGATGGCACCGGAGTATTGCTGGACCTGATGCCACCGGAGTATAGCTCACCGGATGTCACCAGGAGACTGGACCGGCTGGAAACGGGAGACTGGACCAGCTGGAAAAGGGACACTGGACCAGCAGGAACCGGGAGACTTTACCGGCTGGAAATGCGAGACTGGATCGGCTGAGACTGGGAGACTGGACTGGCTGGGACCAGGTAGAATGACCAGACTGGACCTGGAGTATTGCTCGAACCAGGACGGACTGACTAGGCTGGACCTGGAGTATGGCTGGACTGGCAGGAGCCAGGACAAACTGACCAGGCTGGACCTGGAGTATTGCTGGACCGGCTGGAACCGGGACGGACTGACCAGGCTGGACCTGGAGTAGCAGACTCTGTAGAATACCAGGCTGAATCTGAAACACTGTAGAATCTAGTGCTACAGCAAGCAGAACTGAGCCTAAACATATCTGGAGAGCAACGTTGTTCAAGCCATTTGCTAGTACCACTGAAGATCCTCTTATACCTCTTGCTGTGCAGTGATAGGGCAGGGGAGTCAGCTGACCAGACTGATTCCCGCAGTTGGAGAAGTGGAGATCAGCTGGAAATCATGGGATGCAGCAATGACAGAGAATATCACAGTACTGCACACAGGAGCTTGCATAATCCTTAGGCACATAAATAGTTACCAGCTAGTCTGAGATCACTGCTGCAATCTGGAGTCAGCACAGGTGTTAAATTAGCCTGGGGAAGTGCTGCAATAGCTACACTGTATTAGGGTGCGTACACACTATGCAATATCGTATACGATCCGGCTAATATCGGCCGGTTCGTTTCGATATCGTATAGTGTGTACGCTCGATACAGGAGACGATGCGCACTCCCAAGGGTCGTATCCTGCATCGCATGCGTGCAGGTCCGATGTGCGATATTGCTTACGAGGGCCATGCTGGCACCCCTCCTTCCCACGTTGCAGCCGACATCGGCAAGTGTGTATGCACTTGCCGATGTCAGGGCCGCATCGCAGACGATGTCGCATCGAGCAAACATCGTTCTGATGTGTATACAGACTCAAACTGAATACACAGCAGATACTGGGATCAGAGAATAAAACAAAAGTCAATAAGGAATTCTGAAGCAGGGCTGAGTGAACTCTAGGATACTGCAGGAAATCCTGGCCTGTAGGACAGGAGGCTGAGGGAAGAGCCATAGCTGGTTACTATAACATAGGAGATTTAAGTCAGGTTTATGACAATGTGCCCAAGAATTAATGTGAGTGCGGCTCTGTTTGTGGATTATATATGGTCACATACCTCAGGCACCGCAAATAGTTGAGTGCCGTGGATTAAAGCTTATTGTTTCTGTAAAATGTTGTTGTCACACTTTTCTCTAGCATCCCAATTTTCCATATGTAATTACACTCTGGTCAGCTATTTCACCTGGTGAAAGTATGCTTGGATGAGGTTCTGCCTCTTTACATCAATGAGCTGGCAGCCTTAAATGCCCCCCAAAAAGCATATTTTGTTTTTAATATATATGGCAAATGATACACAGTCAGTGTAGGGACCGGCCATAAATCAGAGATCGTGACGTGGTTGGCCAACTTGGCAAAGTAGTGCAATATTTTGAAACTAACATTCCCTGAATTTTAAATTAAATACAGTTTGGAGAGAAATTAAGTGAGGGCAGAGTATAGAGGCGATAACGGGGGCCATTTGAATATCGCCCCTCTATCCCCCGTTACTTTAGACGGGAGATAGGGGGCGCGTTAAGATTTGAACTCCCCCCTTTATCTCTTGAATGAAAACAAAAATGCTAAAATGTGCTCAAAAAACAATATATGCACAGGTAAATGAAGAGACATACACTTATTAGCATCATTGCTGCATTCACAATCAGCCAGTCAAAGTCATTTCTCCATTGCTGGCAGGGTCGGACTGGCCAGCTAATTCCCCAGTAAGCCCGACTGCTTGGAGGCCTAGTCCCTTTCTGCTGCATAACATGTTCTAGCCGTGTCAAAACACAGGGGCACAGCTAGGAGGAGACGACCCTGCTGGTGAACTGATTAGTTAATGGCAGCTGGTGCATAATGAAGAACCAGCTGCCAGCACCTGAGCTGCAGATGCCAAAGAACTACCTCCTCTCCTTGCCTTAGCTGGGTACACACTGGGCAATATATTGTCCATTTGAGCAAAAAGACAATATAGTGCTAGCTGGCTGGCAGGTGTGTACACCTGATATGTCTGTGAACGATGACGTTCACAGACATCTTGCGCTGGCCCTGCAGCACAGCCGATGCCCAATATATATTTCTGGAGCGGGGTACACTGTCTTCCACAGGGAATACATCGGGGTGTAGAGATGGATCTTGATCCAGAGACACCAACAGGCTAAAGCTTTAGACTGTCCCAAGATGCATTGCGGGGCCTCCTCTATATAACCCCGCCTCCAGGCACTGTAGCTCAGTTTTAGAGTTGGTGCCTGCATGACGCAGGTCACTTAACGGGGGCTGCGCTAGGCAGCCCTGAAAAAGCTATTTAGAAGACTTCAAGAGCTGCAGCACTTCATATGTCAGTGTGACATACTGTGCTGCGGCTCCATCACCTCCCCAGTGGCATTGCATACTCCCGCTGGCTATGTTCCCGGGTACTTGCGGCAGAGGCGCTCCAGTTTCTAGGCACACCACCGCAGTCGCTCTTCTGGATCGTGTGGCTGCTTCTATGGGAGGAGGTAAGGGGGTCCCCCAGGCGGGAACTGCCATTAAATCACGCTCCGGTCACGATCTAAGGAAACGGATTGCGACGCTGGTGTGGACACTGTGGCCGAGCAGGGACCCCACTATATCCACAAGGACAGGGGAGCACAGGTCGGATAATACGTTATACATTTTAAAAAGGCTCCATAGTACCCGGTGGTGAGGACCAGTATAGGGGATAAGGCGCTTGACCTGTAGCCCTTCCTCCAGCTCCAGGTGCCATCTACTGCTGGTGTTCCTGCCCTGGAGCTGCCTCACACTCTCCCTCACTCCCTGACTGGGCATCTTCTCACAGTAGCTGCGATTGGTCTCCGGGACTGCAGGGCAAGGTCTCCTATGTAAATCTGCCTTATTAATCAGCGCTGTGATTTTACAGACACTTAAGTATTCTACATGTCGATATTAAAACAGCCTTAGTTAAGAACAAGTGTACCTGTACCAGAATATATTTTACGAGTATTTTGATATATACATCTGGTCTCAGACCGTGCATTGTTTTATATATATATATATATATATATATATATATATATATGGGTTCATATAATAATCCAATGCAATTTTATTATCATGAAAATAATTATCTACATTGCAAACGTGACTATGTGTGCCTGTATCTGCTATGTGATTTCACTGCAGTGTATCCCAGATATATTTCTCACTGTATGCTGTACCCTAGGGGACTAGGTGTGTCTGGGTCAATATATAGTGCATCACAGTGTTTACCTATTATGTGTATTCTACTGTTTACTCAGTCACATAATACTGGATTTATTCGCAGGTGTTGTGTACTGGGTACTCAGTCACATGCTAACGATTTATTTGCAGGTATTGGGGGTCATTCCGAGTTGTTCGCTCGTTATTTTTTTCTCGCAACGGAGCGATTAGTCGCTAATGCGCATGCGCAATGTCCGCAGTGCGACTGCGCCAAGTAAATTTGCTATGCAGTTAGGTTTTTTACTCACGGCATTACGAGGTTTTTTCTTCGTTCTGGTGATCGGAGTGTGATTGACAGGAAGTGGGTGTTCCTGGGCGGAAACTGGCCGTTTTATGGGAGTGTGTGAAAAAACGCTACCGTTTCTGGGAAAAACGCGGGAGTGGCTGGAGAAACGGAGGAGTGTCTGGGCGAACGCTGGGTGTGTTTGTGACGTCAAACCAGGAACGACAAGCACTGAACTGATCGCTGATGCCGAGTAAGTCGGAAGCTACTCAGAAACAGCTAAGAAGTGTCTATTCGCAATTCTGCTAATCTTTCGTTCGCAATTTTGATAAGCTAAGATTCACTCCCAGTAGGCGGCGGCTTAGCGTGTGCAAAGCTGCTAAAAGCAGCTTGCGAGCGAACAACTCGGAATGACCCCCATTGTACTCTGTCTGGCTTCATCATACTAAACCGCTCTCTTTTACATTTGTGTATAATGTTTAACATGTAGGGCAGTAAATCTGGGGACGCTCCTGTATCTTGTAGAGCATGCGCAACGGATTTACCTGAGGGGAAGTTTTGTGTGATGGTCTGTGTACTATGGGGTCATTCCGAGTTGATCGCTAGCTGTAAATGTTCGCTGCGCAGCGCTGAAGCAAAAAAACGGCACTTCTGCATGGGTATGTGGTGCAATGCGCACGCGCGATGTACTTTCACAGTGGCAAATGCAGTTTTACACAAGGTCTAGCGAAGCTTTTCAGTCGCACTGCTGGCCGCAGAGTGATTGACATGAAGTGGGCATTTTTGGATGTCAGGGAGTTTTCAGGGAGTGTTCGAAAAAACGCAGGCGTGCCATGAAAAATGCAGGCGTGGTTGGGAGAACGCAGGGCGTGTTTGTGATGTCAGATCCGGAACTGAACAGTCTGAAGTCATCGCAAGCTAGGAGTAGGTCTGGAGCTACTCTGAAACTGCACAATTTTTTTTTGTAGCCGCTCTGCGATCCTTTCATTCGCACTTCTGCTAAGCTGAAATACACTCCCAGAGGGAGGAGGCTTAGCGTTTGCACGATTGCTAAGAACTGCTAGCGAGCGATCAACTCGGAATGACCCCCTATGTCTTATACATCTCCCAGTCAGTCTGCAGCTCCTGTAATCAATCAGGAGCCAACCTGGGCTGCGTTCTCAATACTGGGTACTCAAGTTGAATGCTTTATGCCCCCTATGGGACAACCTGTAACATTACAGTCACTAATGTCACTATGAATATGAAAGATAGTGGGTCCTAGTGTGCGCAAATAGTGGCAGCCCACTGAGACAGTGCACAAGGAGACTCTCCCCACAGCCCCCAATATAAGAATCTATGCAAAAGTAAAATGCAGTGCTCTTTAGGCGCCAACTATATAATGGAAGAAAATGGTATACGTTCCTTTTTAAACCTTGAACCAAGGCAGTGTCAGGGTGTATGATCTTTCTTCTCCCTCCTTTACGACACTTGTCATGCAGTTCCCATCAGAAAAAATCCTCCATATGTGCCATATATTAAAAGGACAGAAAGAATCGCATAGTATAATACGGTTTATTTAATGGACACTCTTTTTATGTAAAACACACGATCCCCCTCAGAAATCCTGAATGGTGAATCCAAAACAATTACCAGCTAAAAAACATATAATGCACAATAAAATCCTAAAATCCAAATGTCCTCCTCCCAAAAGCAGCACTCAGAATTTTGGAAACAACTTGGGTGATAGTAGGATTCGCTTAATTACCAGAAATCCCTGGAAATCAGACAGAAGATGAAAAACCAGTTGGCGACCCGGACCCTCTCGCTGGACCTCTGACTCCTCCTGGCAAGATGCAGATCCTCTGTCACCGTTGTTGTGCCCCACCAACGCGTTTCAACCCTTTACATGGGTCTTTTTCAAGGTGCTGAGTGTGTTGCTCTCTACAAACTTGGTATTTAAACTCCTTACATCCAATCAGATCCAAACCTCAAATCCTAATCATTGATCCCAGCTGTGTACAGCTTCGTTCCAATCCCCGCTGTTCTAAGCGGTCATGTGTCTTCACTCCACCCCCTTGTTGCCATGGGAGCCACCCGACACTATTCCCCCAGTGATGACGTCAGCGCTAACCGCCGCATCTCCATGGCAACCCTCCTTGCAGTCGCTCGGGTCTTCCTTCCACGGCAACCTGCCGCGGCTGATTTTCTTTATATGTCCGGCGCGTCACTTCCTCCTCCACACGGTTACCTTGGTAACCATAAACGGACATCGAGAATGCTCCCCGCACAGCTTCTTTCCGGATCGGTTGTCATGGAGACAGTACACAGTCCCGTACAGTTCATTCAGAGTGATGTTATTTCTTAATGCATCATTATCCTGTATAGTGTCACAATCCCATGTAGTTTCTACTCCATGCCTGGGGTGGCGCTCTCTGCTCTGGTGTTCAGAGTTCTGCTCTGTATCTGCATCTTGATTAGTAGCTGCTACCACAGCTGTGAGCAGCACCTGTACTCACTACTTAGGCCAGCCACACAGGCTCCCTGGTGCCAGTTCATCGAGTCAAGATTGTTACAGCTCCTGGTCCTGGTCATGCTGATCTCTGCTGCTAAATAGACCAAAGAACTGCCAGTGCTTTTGTTCCCGGCGAGGTTCTCCGCAGTCTACCCCAGTGTCTCCGGTGCTTCCAGCATTAACTGCTGCACAGCTTCCAGCATTCTCAAGCAGCTTCTGGACTTTAATTATTATTCTCAAGTTCCTGGAATCATCAGCGTCCTCAGTCACCGTTTACTACTTTGCAAATCACCAGTGTCTTTAATTATTATTTTCAAGTTCCTGGAATCATCAGCGTCTTCAGTCACCATTTACTACTCTGCAAACCACCAGTGTCTTTAGTTATCATTCTCAAGTTCCTAGAATCATCAGTGTCTCCAGTCACCGTTTACTACTCTGCAAACCATCAGTGTCTTTAATTGTTATTTTCAAGTTCCTAGAATCATCAGTGTCTCCAGTCACCGTTTACTACTCTGCAAACCACCAGTGTCTTTAATTATTATTCTCAAGTTCCTGGAATCATCAGCGTCCTCAGTCACCGTTTACTACTTTGCAAATCACCAGTGTCTTTAATTATTATTCTCAAGTTCCTGGAATCATCAGCGTCTTCAGTCACCATTTACTACTCTACAAACCACCAGTGTCTTTAGTTATCATTCTCAAGTTCCTGGAATCATCAGCGTCTCCAGTCACCATTTACTACTCTGTAAACCACCAGTGTCTTTAACCATTATTCTTAAGTTCCTTAACTCATCAGCATCTTCAGTCACCATTTACAAGTCTGCAAATCACCAGTGTCTTCAATCATCATTTACAAGTTCCTTAACTCATCAGCATCTTCAGTCACCATTTACAAGTCTGCAAATCACCAGTGTCTTCAATCATCATTTACAAGTTCCTTAACTCATCAGCATCTTCAGTCACCATTTACAAGTCTGCAAATCACCAGTGTCTTCAATCATCATTTACAAGTTCCTTAACTCATCAGCATCTTCAGTCACCATTTACAAGTCTGCAAATCACCAGTGTCTTAAATCATCATTCACAAGTTCCTTAACTCATCAGCACCTTTAGTCACCGTTCACAAGTTTACAAAGCATCAGTGTCATCCTGTGTTCCAGTTACAGTGCAATCCTGCAACCCTGGTACGTGCATACTCTACCACAGTCTACATCATTCTCATGTACTCACAGTTTCCTGGCATCCCATGTCCCCTCAGTTTTCCCTTTGTGTTCTCTAGTTATTCCTGCTTTATATTTATTGTTTACAGTTGTACGTTGCTTTAATAAACTAGTTATTATTCCGTGAACCTCAGTCCCTGCTAATATGTTTTCACACTGGAAGATCCAAACGAATTCTGACAGTATGAACTGGCCAAAAACAAACAGCAGGGGAAATAATTGCAGTCTGCCTGAGGGAGTTTTCTCACAGCTCGTTAACCCCTCAGCTCCCGTGACATCACCTTCTTTAGATTTGTTACAACTGGGGGTTTTAAAGGAGCAGTTAGACCAGCTACAGACTTTAGTGTCCGGTATTCTATGCGTTCTTCCTGAATTCCTGGGGAGACTGGTGGACCCCAGTAAAATAGCTCCAGAAAAGGAGTTTTCTTCTGACCCATGGACTAGGCATGATAGGGGCACCTCTCCTCCTCAGACAAGAGGCAAGTTCCAAAGTTTCCCTCGACCTAGCCTTTCTGAAACAGAACGCCAGTATCGAAGAGACTATAAACTTTGCCTGTATTGTGGGGGTCAAGGACATTTTATTTTAACCTGTCCCATTCGAAAACCAAGAAATGAGGGCAGAGTGTATCTCCAATCTTTAAATACCATCTGTCACAAAACTGGTCTTCCACCTAGAGTTTCCAAGCCTGTCGCCCCAGGAGGGGGTTCTTCAGAGTGTCCAGCCCCAAGAAGGGGTTCTTCAGAGTATCTTGCCCCAAGAAGGGGTTCTTCAGAGTGTCCAGCCCCAGTGAGGGGTTCGGAGCGTCCAGCCCCAAGAGGGGGTTCTTCAGAGCGTCCAGCCCCAAGAGGGGGTTCTTCAGAGCGTCCAGCCCCAGTGAGGGGTTCAGAGCGTCCAGCCCCAGTGAGGGGTTTTTCAGAATGTCCAGCCCCAAGAGGGGGTTCTTCAGAGCGTCCAGCCCCAGTGAAGGGTTCAGCGCGTCCAGCCCCAGGAGGGGGTTCTTCAGAGTGTCCAGCCCCAGGAGGGGGTTCTTCAGAGGGTCCAGCCCCAGGAGGGGGTTCCGAGGGTCCAGCCCCAGGAGGGGGTTCCGAGGGTCCAGCCCCAGGAAGGGGATCCGAGGGTCCAGAGCCAGAGGGTCTACAGAGTGCTGCCCAGCCAGAGGGTCTACAGAGTGCTGCCCAGCCAGAGGGTCTACAGAGTGCTGCCCAGCCAGAGGGTCTACAGAGTGCTGCCCAGCCAGAGGGTCTACAGAGTGCTGCCCAGCCAGAGGGTCTACAGAGTGCTGCCCAGCCAGAGGGTCTACAGAGTGCTGCCCAGCCAGAGGGTCTACAGAGTGCTGCCCAGCCAGAGAACCTTCAGAGCGCTGCCCAGCCAGAGAGCCTTCAGAGCGCTGCCCAGCCAGAGAGCCTTCAGAGCGCTGCCCAGCCAGAGAGCCTTCAGAGCGCTGCCCAGCCAGAGAGCCTTCAGAGCGCTGCCCAGCCAGAGAGCCTTCAGAGCGCTGCCCAGCCAGAGAGCCTTCAGAGCGCTGCCCAGCCAGAGAGCCTTCAGAGCGCTGCCCAGCCAGAGAGCCTTCAGAGCGCTGCCCAGCCAGAGAGCCTTCAGAGCGCTGCCCAGCCAGAGAGCCTTCAGAGCGCTGCCCAGCCAGAGAGCCTTCAGAGCGCAGCCCAGCCCCGTGAAGAGGGGGCTCTTGCCTCAGCCCAGCCCCGTGAAGAGGGGGCTCTTGCCTCAGCCCAGCCCCGTGAAGAGGGGGCTCTTGCCTCAGCCCAGCCCCGTGAAGAGGGGGCTCTTGCCTCAGCCCAGCCCCGTGAAGAGGGGGCTCTTGCCTCAGCCCAGCCCCGTGAAGAGGGGGCTCTTGCCTCAGCCCAGCCCCGTGAAGAGGGGGCTCTTGCCTCAGCCCAGCCCCGTGAAGAGGGGGCTCTTGCCTCAGCCCAGCCCCGTGAAGAGGGGGCTCTTGCCTCAGCCCAGCCCCGTGAAGAGGGGGCTCTTGCCTCAGCCCAGCCCCGTGAAGAGGGGGCTCTTGCCTCAGCCCAGCCCCGTGAAGAGGGGGCTCTTGCCTCAGCCCAGCCCCGTGAAGAGGGGGCTCTTGCCTCAGCCCAGCCCCATAAAGGGGGGGCTCTTGCTTCAGCCCAGCCCCGTGAAGGGGGGGCTCTTGCCTTAGTTCAGCCCCGTGAAGAGGGGGCTCCTGCCTTAGTTCAGCCCCGTGAAGAGGGGGCTCCTGCCTTAGTTCAGCCCCGTGAAGAGGGGGTTCCTGCCTTAGTTCAGCCCCGTGAAGAGGGGGCTTCTGCCTTAGTTCAGCCCCGTGAAGAGGGGGCTTCTGCCTTAGTTCAGCCCCGTGAAGAGGGGGCTTCTGCCTTAGTTCAGCCCCGTGAAGAGGGGGCTTCTGCCTTAGTTCAGCCCCGTGAAGAGGGGGCTTCTGCCGTAGTTCAGCCTCGTGACGAGGGGGCTTCTGCCTTAGTTCAGCCCCGTGACGAGGGGGCTTTGAGCATTATGTCAATTTCAGAAGAAGAATCTAGCACTCTCGTTTCTCACAACACAGGCCATATATCTAGACACATAGGCACTGTTGTAGTCCTGGGTTCCAATTCTACTACTAACTTATTGGCTCACGATTTGGGTACAGCCCAGTCCCCCAGGACTTCCAGGAAGGACCAAATCCAAAAAGTACCATCCAAGCCTCTAATCCAAGTTCAGTTAGGATCATCATATATTTCTGACCAGTCTTCTGAAAGTCTGTCCCCTCATCAGTGTCCTGATGATCCATCTCCAGTGTTTCCAGAAAATCAAGTTTCCACTTCACAGAATTCATCTAACGCTCCATTTTTGGATTACTTTGATGGAGATTTAACGCAATACTACGCACTAGTTAATCGATATGTTTCTATGATGGAGACAGATCTTTCCCTCGGAATTACTCCATCCAACATAGTTAAACTTTTATTCCTGACCTTCAGAGGAGAAGCCGCGGCTTGGGCTAGTCCACTAATTGAGACCAAGGACCCAGTTCTTCTTAATCTTGTGGCCTTCAGTGAAATGGTAATTAAGAAATTCAATTCATGGTCTTACCAGTCTTCAGTCCCAAATGAGGTTCCTGCCCAGCCGGGGTCATCCAAGGTTCCTATCTATCTTGATTCATCCGAGAATCCTGTTGCCAGCTTTGAGACTCCAGCAATCAGCTTACCTGTTGGTTTTCTTCAGCTCCAGTCTATTGTTCCTACTGGGAAATCCACAAAAAGGAGAAAGAAGAAAAAGGGAAAATCTAAGTTGAAAGCCTCTGTTGGACTTCCTTTGCAGCATGAGGATACCGTGATATGCCCTCTACCTTTTGATTCAGACTCTGACATGTGTTGAGCGTCTGGAATCCGCTCCTTAGGGAGGGGGTACTGTCACAATCCCATGTAGTTTCTACTCCATGCCTGGGGTGGCGCTCTCTGCTCTGGTGTTCAGAGTTCTGCTCTGTATCTGCATCTTGATTAGTAGCTGCTACCACAGCTGTGAGCAGCACCTGTACTCACTACTTAGGCCAGCCACACAGGCTCCCTGGTGCCAGTTCATCGAGTCAAGATTGTTACAGCTCCTGGTCCTGGTCATGCTGATCTCTGCTGCTAAATAGACCAAAGAACTGCCAGTGCTTTTGTTCCCGGCGAGGTTCTCCGCAGTCTACCCCAGTGTCTCCGGTGCTTCCAGCATTAACTGCTGCACAGCTTCCAGCATTCTCAAGCAGCTTCTGGACTTTAATTATTATTCTCAAGTTCCTGGAATCATCAGCGTCCTCAGTCACCGTTTACTACTTTGCAAATCACCAGTGTCTTTAATTATTATTTTCAAGTTCCTGGAATCATCAGCGTCTTCAGTCACCATTTACTACTCTGCAAACCACCAGTGTCTTTAGTTATCATTCTCAAGTTCCTAGAATCATCAGTGTCTCCAGTCACCGTTTACTACTCTGCAAACCATCAGTGTCTTTAATTGTTATTTTCAAGTTCCTAGAATCATCAGTGTCTCCAGTCACCGTTTACTACTCTGCAAACCACCAGTGTCTTTAATTATTATTCTCAAGTTCCTGGAATCATCAGCGTCCTCAGTCACCGTTTACTACTTTGCAAATCACCAGTGTCTTTAATTATTATTCTCAAGTTCCTGGAATCATCAGCGTCTTCAGTCACCATTTACTACTCTACAAACCACCAGTGTCTTTAGTTATCATTCTCAAGTTCCTGGAATCATCAGCGTCTCCAGTCACCATTTACTACTCTGTAAACCACCAGTGTCTTTAACCATTATTCTTAAGTTCCTTAACTCATCAGCATCTTCAGTCACCATTTACAAGTCTGCAAATCACCAGTGTCTTCAATCATCATTTACAAGTTCCTTAACTCATCAGCATCTTCAGTCACCATTTACAAGTCTGCAAATCACCAGTGTCTTCAATCATCATTTACAAGTTCCTTAACTCATCAGCATCTTCAGTCACCATTTACAAGTCTGCAAATCACCAGTGTCTTCAATCATCATTTACAAGTTCCTTAACTCATCAGCATCTTCAGTCACCATTTACAAGTCTGCAAATCACCAGTGTCTTCAATCATCATTTACAAGTTCCTTAACTCATCAGCATCTTCAGTCACCATTTACAAGTCTGCAAATCACCAGTGTCTTAAATCATCATTCACAAGTTCCTTAACTCATCAGCACCTTTAGTCACCGTTCACAAGTTTACAAAGCATCAGTGTCATCCTGTGTTCCAGTTACAGTGCAATCCTGCAACCCTGGTACGTGCATACTCTACCACAGTCTACATCATTCTCATGTACTCAGTTTCCTGGCATCCCATGTCCCCTCAGTTTTCCCTTTGTGTTCTCTAGTTATTCCTGCTTTATATTTATTGTTTACAGTTGTACGTTGCTTTAATAAACTAGTTATTATTCCGTGAACCTCAGTCCCTGCTAATATGTTTTCACACTGGAAGATCCAAACGAATTCTGACATATAGTTCCTATTCCTCCTTCCATATCCTAATACATCTCATCCTTATACAGAGTCACATGTCATATAATGCGGGTTTGTTTAGCAATTTCACCTCAAACACAAAAAGAAGGGGTATATATTATAAAGGACGCATAATCAAAAGTATTTCTATACATATAGTCTAATTCAATCGTATAAAAAAATACATGTTTGTCTGTCTTATTTATAACTCCTAGACCCATGATATTATACTAAAAAGACATGCTTCATCATACATTGGCCAGTACATAATCATAAAAACCATTTCAATTCGAAATCGGAGTTGAGTCCATTTGGTTTCAAAGTATTAAGTTCATATATGGTCCGCATCTCCGTTTTCGCCAATTGTGTCCCCGTGTCCCTTTGTCGGCAGTGCCCCTCAACCAGTCTAATCCCTGCAAACCTTCTAATATGTTCAATTGAACAATTGTGTCTGCTTTTAAAGTGGCTAGATAGTGAATGTGTGTCGAGGCCTTTCCTTATATTCCGGAGGTGTTCCCCCAACCGGGTTTTTAATGATCTAGACGTTCTACCCACGTAGACCAACTTGCAAGAGCATTCTATTATATATATATCACGTTCCTACTGTTGCACGTCATGAATTTCTCTATTTTGATTTCCACAACGTTCAGCTCTATTTTCTCAATTTTCCTTTGCTCACTTCTTATATTTCTGCATCCCAAGCAGCTTCCACAGCGGTGGAATCCTATTCTCCGGATACTATTCCTTACTTGTGTCCCAGGGTGCATACTCCTCACCACCTTACTCCCTATATTCGCTGCTTTTTTGTAAATAAATACCGGTTTCTCTGGTATGGCTTTACCCAGAACGGGATCCTTTTTGATGATTCCTAAATGTTTATAAAAAGATTTTTCTACTGCCTTATGCTGTGAATTATACCCTGTGATGAACGCCCATTGGAATTTATCCTGCCCTTCCGAATTGCCCGTTCCTGATTTCTCTAATAATTTCACTCTATCCAGGGTTTCCACTGTATTCAAGGCATTATCTATTATTGTTGGAGCATATCCACTTTTCTTAAATCTTGACGTAAGCTGACCCGCTTGTTGTCGTTTGCACGACTGCTAAGAACTGCTAGCGAGCGATCAACTCGGAATGACCCCCTATGTCTCCTACATCTCCCAATCAGTCTTCAGCTCCTGTAATCAATCAGAAGCCAACCTGGGCTGCGTTCTCAATACTGGGTACTCAAGTTGAATGCTTTATGCCCCCTATGGGACAACCTGTAACATTACAGTCACTAATGTCACTATGGTTACTCCGCTTTGGTCGGGAAAATTTTGCCTCACAGGTTGTAGTGTATTACTCATTACTTGGTCAGGCAAAACCCTATTCCAGGTCACTCTCATGTCTCTGGGTCATCTAAGCGGGCTGCTTCCTCCTCCCAATCCAATAATCTCTCATATATTTTATCTTACAAGTGGGGGAACATGCTGTCCTGTCAGTCCCTATATTAGGTGTTTCTGACAAGAATTTTCCATTGCTAAATGACACCACTGCCCTTGTGGTTACTAGTAAGCAAATCCTACAAATCAATGATGATGAGGATTCCATTACTGTGGTTAAGCACACTGATATGTTCACACATCAGAGGGTAATTCAAACTGTTACCACAATCTGACCATTAAAGTGGCCATCCGAAAAGACCCCTGGTCTAATCCAGGGAAGACCTTCCCCCTGTCTACAATGGGCATTAGCTCGATATCCTCTCCCTGCAGAGTTATATAACAATGGGTAATTCACTGCTAGTGAACTAATGTGTCACCAATCTCTGGTGTCGTCCAATCTGCCTAGCACCACTGTCCCCTCACTGTAGGAACCGACAGATAAGCATGTGGAGGGCTGCCTGACGTCTATTACTCCCTTACAGGTGTTGTAAATAGACCACATTGTGTCTTTTTGGGGCTGTAAAATAGATTGATGACTGGATCAGGCATTAGCGGAAGAGCTGCCCAAGTATATATCTGACAAGGCCATACATTCCCTGTCTCACAATACCACCACCACCTTTTTTTACGCCAGGAGGCATCCAAGGCATCAAATACGTCTGTCCTGTCTCGTATTCTGTGGTTGAGGTCATGGAAGGTGGAACTGGACTCCAAAAGTCCTTCAAGGTATTCCCCTTTACTGGGGACATCTTATTTGGGGGAGATCTCATGAAAAATGGGTCTAAATCGGCGTATACTATGACTGCTTTTCTCCCAAATGCTACTGCACAGAAGGCGAAAGGGACCACTTTTCCCTGCTTTTGGCCTTAGGGTAAAGCGAAGGTCAGGCATACCTGAGATTATCTCGTGCTCCCAAAAACCACTAAGCCCAAGGCCTAACAATCCTGGGCTGCTCGTCAGCCTGCTTCTCATGACAAGCCTGCTGCATGACGGGACAGGCCTCTGCCTGGGGGACCCCAGGGTGGGAGGCTGACTTCTACGATTCACCCAGGTCTGGTTCATGACCACTTCAGATGCATGGGTGTGAGAAGTTGTCTCTCACGGGTACGCAGTCTCTTTCAAGAGACATCCCCCTAGCCAGTTCTGCGCAGTGGTTATCCCTTTTTCGCCAAGTACATGGATTACAAGTAGAAGAGGACAGAGCTACTCTGGATTGTGTAAGTATAATTTTATTGACAGGTAACCCGTGGATTCTACTTGGAGAAGGGGACCGACTGCTTCGTGTCAACATAGGTAAGTATGTGTGTGTAAGTATGCATGTATGTAATAAAGTTTTACTGTCATGGTGCGTGTTTTCTTTTTTGTTGGGTATTTTTTTTGTAGTAGTACTACAGGTACCAGCGGGAACATTTTTCCACCGCATGCTGGTACTTGTGGTTCTCCAAGTACCAGCTTGCGGGGAAGGCTTGCTTGGACTTGTAGTACTGCTACAAAAAACAATATTCTTATTTTTACACTTGGCTATCAGCCCCCCATCCGCCGCCCTTGGATGGGGGGGACAGCCTCGGGCTTCACCCCTGGCCCTTGGGTGGCTGGAGGGAGGGACCCCTTGATTTAAGGGGTCCCCACTCCTCCAGGGTACCCCGGCCAGGGGTGACTAGTTAGTGATTTAATGCCAGGGCCGCAGGGACCTATATAAAAGTATCCCCTGGCTGTGGCATTATCTCTCTGACTAGTGGAGCCCAGTGCTGGTGTTAAAAATACGGGGGACCCCTACGCTTTTTGTCCCCCGTATATTTGGCACCAGGACCAGGCGCAGAGCCCGGTGCTGGTTGTTAGACTATGGGGGATCCCCAGTCAATTTTTTCCCCATATTTTTACAACCAGGACCGGCTCAAAGAGCCCAAGGCTGGTTATGCTTAGGAGGGGGGACCCCACGCAATTTTTTTTTTCAGTTTTTACACTAAACAGACCCTTTCCCATAGATAACCATGCACAGATCTCACTGACCCGTGCATGATTATCCAAACTCGCCAGGAAAAAGCAGGTCTATTTTTTTGCTGATTTTTTTAACGAATCGCAAAAAAATACACCCGCACTTGAGCATTCAGAGACCAACACCCAAATACGAATGAATAGTGAATACCCGTGTTGTATGAAATAACAGCCGCGTTTGACCGATGGTCTATTCATTCGTATTTCTGAACTTTGCCGTTAAAACCATTACGAATAGCCCAAACACTGCCGAGATTTGTGCATAGTGAATTCCCGTGTTGGGACTTAGAAAAAAAAACCAAATCGGACAAACTCGGATTATTAGTAAATATAGGCCCACGTGTACCACCAATACTATACAATACAGTGGAATCCCAGTGGTGACAAACAGGACAGAGTACATCAGCCTTACCAGCACATTTTTGGTCTAGATCCATCAGGAGGGTGAGATTATGGGGTATATGCAATTGCGGTCGAATTCGCGGCAATTTTCGCCGTTTTTTAATTCGACCAAATTCGCCAGGTGAATTCCGGAAGGTGGCTTCCGGAATTCACCATATTCAATGAAAAACGGATTCGCCAGAGTCGCGGGCGAAAATCGGCCGATTTGGCGGATTTTGCCGCGATTTTAAAAAACGGGAAAAAAACGGGGGGAAAATGGCGTGGGGTCCCCCCTCCAAAGCATAACCAGCCTCGGGCTCTTCGAGCTGGTCCTGGTTCTAAAAATGCAGGGGAAAAATTGGGCAGGGATCCCCCGTATTTTTAAAACCAGCACCGGGCTCTGCGCCTGGTGCTGGTGCCAAAAATACGGGGGACAAAAAGAGTAGGGGTCCCCCGTATTTTTAACACCAGCATCGGGCTCCACTAGCTGGACAGATAATGCCACAGCCGGGGGTCACTTTTATACAGCGCCCTGCGGCCGTGGCATTAAATATCCAACTAGTCACCCCTGGCCGGGGTACCCTGGGGGAGTGGGGACCCCTTCAATCAAGGGGTCCCCCCCCCCAGCCACCCAAGGGCCAGGGGTGAAGCCCGAGGCTGTCCCCCCCCCCATCCAATGGGCTGCGGATGGGGGGGCTGATAGCCTTTTGTGATAATAAAAAGATATTGTTTTTTTCCAGTAGTACTACAAGTCCCAGCAAGCCTCCCCCGCAAGCTGGTACTTGGAGAACCACAAGTACCAGCATGCGGGAGAAAAACGGGCCCGCTGGTACCTGTAGTACTACTGGGGAAAAAATACCCAAATAAAAACAGGAGACACACACCTTGATAGTAAAACTTTATTTCATACGCCGACACACACATACTTACCTATGTTGACACGCCGACTGCCACGGTCTCCGACGATCCGAGGTACCTGTAAAAAAATTATACTCACCTTCCAGCGTCCAGAGGTACATCCAGGTCCAGAGAGATAATCCACGTACTTGGCAAAAAAAAAAACGAACACCGATCCAGCGGACTAATGAAAGGGGTCCAATGTTTTCACATCAGACCCCTTTCTCCCGAATGCCGGGACATCACGTGACTCCTGTCACTGACGTCCCTTCAGCCAATCAGGAAGCGCTACTTCCGTGGCGCTCACCTGATTGGCTGTGCGCTGTCTGTACTGTGACAGCACATCGCAAAGCCGCTCCATTACTTTCAATGGTGGGAACTTTGCGGGTAGCGGTGGGGTCACCCGCCGGTCAGCCGCTGACCGGCGGGTGACCTTACCGCTAGCCGCTAAGTTCCCACCATTGAATATAATGGAGGGAGCTGTGCGATGCGCTGTCACAGTACAGACAGCGCTCAGCCAATCAGGTGAGCGCAACGAAGTTGCGCTTCCTGATTGGCTTAGAGACCTGTCTGTGACAGCTGTCACTGACAGGTCTCATTCGTGGAAAGGTGTCCCATGTGTCAGCATGGGACCCCTTTCAGTCCGGTGGTCGGGTATTTGCGGTTTGTTTTTTTGCCAAGTACGTGGATGTATCTCTGGACCATGGCTGAGGTGAGTATATTGATCTTTTCTTTTCAGGTATCCGTGGATTCTACATGGAGAAGAGGACCGATGTCGGCGTGTGAACATAGGTAAGTATGTGTGTGTCGGTAGTGTGTAATAAAGTTTTACTGTCGACGGTGTGTGTGTCCTGTTTTTATTTGGGTATTTTTTTCCCAGTAGTACTACAGGTACCAGCGGGCCCGTTTTTCTCCCGCATGCTGGTACTTGTGGTTCTCCAAGTACCAGCTTGCGGGGGAGGCTTGCTGGGACTTGTAGTACTACTGGAAAAAACAATATCTTTTTATTATCACAAAAGGCTATCAGCCCCCCCATCCGCAGCCCATTGGATGGGGGGGGACAGCCTCGGGCTTCACCCCTGGCCCTTGGGTGGCTGGGGGGGGGGGGACCCCTTGATTGAAGGGGTCCCCACTCCCCCAGGGTACCCCGGCCAGGGGTGACTAGTTGGATATTTAATGCCACGGCCGCAGGGCACGGCATAAAAGTGACCCCCGGCTGTGGCATTATCTGTCCAGCTAGTGGAGCCCGATGCTGGTGTTAAAAATACGGGGGACCCCTACTCTTTTTGTCCCCCGTATTTTTGGCACCAGCACCAGGCGCAGAGCCCGGTGCTGGTTTTAAAAATACGGGGGATCCCCTGTCAATTTTTTCCCCGCATTTTTAGAACCAGGACCAGCTCGAAGAGCCCGAGGCTGGTTATGCTTTGGAGGGGGGACCCCACGCCATTTTTTTTATGATTTTACCGTTCCAGCATTAAAAAATAAAAAATAAATATTTTAAAAAATATATAAATAATATTTGTGCCTCCAAAAAAAAAAAAAAAAGTACCTAATCCCTTCTAATATAAATAGATCTGCTATTCCCCCCCAAAAAAACACAAAAAAAAACATGTTTAAATTTTTTTTATTTGTTTTCACCCTCCAAAGTGTGGCGGATTGAAAATGACGAATTTGCTGTCTAAAAGCCCTGCTGTCGAATTTCCAAACTTGAATTGAATATGCTTTGGTCGAATTGCAGCACTTGTATCATTGCAGAAAAGTCGAATTTGCAAAAATTCGAATTTCAAAAAGTCGAATTTTGAAAGTCCGTTTTTTGGTCGGAAAGCACTGAATTGCATAGGCGATTTTTTTTTTTTTGGTCGAAAATGACCCGAAATTCGACAATTTCGGGAATTCGACCGCAATTGCATATACCCCTATGCCGGGATTCCACTCTCCAAGGAATGGTGACTATGTTATAATCTGACCGTTTGAAGCTGATGAGAAAAAGATGGAAATGTTCCTGTATCTTTTTATTATTATTTTTATCTGTGAAATAAATGTCAATATTTTTAAGTATTTGGCATTTGGATGCATACTTATGCAGTGTAATCTATAAATCCCAGAGGAGATTAAAGGGAAAAGATACCTTTATGCGCTTTTACCAAGTTGCCTTACAAGTAAGCTTCATGTAAGCACATATACGTATTGGTGGTACACGTGGTGTCTTTCCTGTTGATTGAAGGGGAGCAACGACTGGTGGAAGGAAACCTCTTGGAAGCGGGTCCACAACTTATTCTTTGCTCTGTACACCAAGTGGCTATATCTTTGGACACTTGTGATCAGAAATACTACACTATATTATTTTTTATTGTTGTGTTTATTTTTCATATGTCTGGAGCGATATGATGATCGATGGATTGTGGATTTGTGGCACACCAAAAATAACAGGGTGCTAAGTATATCTGTGTTGAAACGTTTCTAAGCGCAAATACATATGGTAGTCTTTCTATATTCCTTAAGGCCCATACACACTAGAAGATATTTTCCACAGAGCGATAATGACAGTTGTGTACGATCAAATCGTTCAGATTGTTCTAGTGTGTGCACAGCAAACGATGAATGATGCGCACACCCGTGGTTGTTGGAAGCAGGTTGTCAGTCGTCCATGCATGCAGCTCAGTCCCCTCAATCCCAGCAGAGCAGATTGTTTGTAAAATCGTTCAGTGGCCCTCATTCCAAGTTGTTCGCCCGCTAGCTGCTTTTAGCAGCAGTACAAACGCTAAGCCGCCACCCTCTGGGAGTGTATCTTAGCTTAGCAGAAGTGCGAACGAAAGGATCGCAGCGCTGCTACAAAAAAAGATTGTGCAGTTTCTGAGTAGCTCGAGACCTGCTCCTAGCTTGCGATCACTGCAGACCATTTAGTTCCTGTTTTGACGTCACTAACACGCCCTGCGTTCGGCCAGCCACTCCCCCGTTTCCCCAGCCACTCCTGTGTTTTTATCTGGCACGCCTGCGTTTTTCAGCACACTCCCCAAAAATGGTCAGTTACCACCCAGAAACACCCACTTCCTGTCAATCACTCTAGGATCAGCAGTGCGACTGAAAAACGTCGCTAGACCTTGTGTAAAACTGCATCGGCTTTTGTGAAAGTACGTTGCGCGTGCGCACTGCGCATCATACGCATGCGCAGAAGTGCCCATTTTTTGCCTGATCGCTGCGCTGCAAACGAAAGCAGCTAGCGATCAACTCGGAATGACCCCCAGTGTGTACACTCAGTCTCGTTTGTCAGGGAGTTCAAGGGAAATCGCTCAACTTCCACATTGTTCATCTTTCACATCTTTCCTGTCTTCTAGTGTGTATGTGCCTTTGGAATCATTTAAAACAAAAAGAAAGCATAGAAACAATATAGCAATCTAATGGTATCTAAGGTATACATTGCACAGATCCAGGTCTTAGGCAATTTTGTTTTTAAGTTTTATTTTTGTTTTAAATGGGTTTTTTTTTTCATCAGTTTATTGTTCATACTATCAAACTGGGTACACACTAGACGGTCCCAGATCAGCAATATTGATGTTAGAATGCAAATAGAGCAACTGGTGAAAATTGGCCTCAACAAAGTAAACAACAAAGGGGATAAAATAATTTGAGCGGAGCAGTTTATTTCATACATACCCACTTTTAAGTCTCCTCTCTGGGAGAAGCCAGGAAAGGAGACACTGCTGGACACTTCAGTGGCAGGCCCACGCTTTTACGTCATTAGGCCCCACTGCGATTCACAGGTACCCCTCTATATTGAGCTGTGATTCCAGGTATTATCTGTCTATGCTGCCCACTTCACTAGGAAATGGTCGAAATCGGGAGATCCGGCCTAGGGATGGCCATCGGTGGGTTAACCATCAAGTGTTCCATTGTTGGTTGAATCTCAAAGGTATAAAACCATTGACAGTGGAACCATCATTGGTTTCTTCCACCAATGATCATCCCTGCTCTATTAGTGACCAGGCTGTGGGCCAATCAGAGGTGTGGGCAGGGCTTTGCGGGTGCATTGGTGGACAGAGATAGTCTCCTCATGCCGGCACCAAGTAGGAGAAAAAAGTGGGGGATCTGTACCATCGATGGTGAAGAACTATTGGATCTCTGCCATCGTTGGCAAAACCATCTACCATTGGCTGTTATTTATCGATGGCTACAACCCTAACCTGGCCAGATTAGAGACACTACACAAAAATTACACACTACACGAAACTTTGTGAGTCTCACACAATTTATGGGAGAGGAGGCAAGTATGGTTTATTCCTATGTTTTAGTAAAAAAAGTAGTTTAAAAACGAAGGAAAATATTCTGTCTAGGATTATTCTGATTAAAGTAATCATGAAGCTATAGAAATAAGTTAAAAAATAAGACACATTTACAAAAAAAAAGTCTAAGACTACGTATTTTATTAAAAATAGCAATGTATTCACAGTTTCTATTGTGGTCTAGATTCTTATCACAAATTTCTTGGAAGATTGAAAAGAATCCAGGGCCAGCCCAGATTGGCTTTGATTTAGTTTTCTACAACATTTATCATAATCAGCTTTTTTTCAGGTTTTTTGCTTTTGTTTCTGTGGGTACAAATTCCACAGCATCAGACAATTAATTTACAAATACATAAATACAAATTAAGTATAATAATACACGGTCGAGTAACATTATTATGACCACCACCTACATTTGACGTCGGCAGTGTGTAGCCCATTAAGTACGTCATGTGTCACGCACTGACTTAATGGGTATATAAAGGTGAGATAGGCCGACTGCACACATATCGCTTGTTGCTGTCATGGGTAAAAGGGGCAATTTATCCTAGTTGCAAAAAGGGATGATTATCGGCTTTCGTGCGAAGGGTTGCAGTATTTCAGAAACAGCGCAGTTTGTCAACTGTTCACGTACCTCTGTGGTGAAGGTGTATCGTGACTGGACAAATGGCACCATTGCAAATAACAGAAGTAGAAACTGCAGAACACCACGTGCCAATGATGTGAGAGGTGAATGTTGGTTATGAAGGTGCGTCAGGGCTGACCGACACGCTACAGTGTAGCAGCTCATCGTCAAAGTGAACCTGTGGGCTACCAGACATGTGCCTAAAACAACAGTTCAGGCCATCTAGCTGCTGTCCGTGCTGCACATGCCGGTTACTCTGGCTGTTAGCTGGTGGTCATAATGTGACTCGACCATGGAAGATCTGTGATAAAAATATGAGTTGCACTGGTACTGACAAGTAGCACAAAACAAATACAGATTACTTATGTATAAATTGAACATAGAAGAATAACAAAACAATTTGCAGTATAAAACATAAAAGACTGAGAGGGCAGGCAAGAGACTCAAGGTAATGAGGGCCTCTATGCATATGTGAGTCTGTTTGTCTATATGCATATTGTAAGTCTGTGCCCTTCTATGCTTATGCGAGTGTGTGTGCTTCTGAGTCTGTACGTCTGTGCACCTCTATGCGCATTAGATGTATGATGTATGAAGAAGGGAGCACAGCAGATATCTCCGATAGGTTTCTTTCTATGGGGGTTGCTATGCTGCCAGATTTCACACGCTCTAGAATGCGCATGCACCGACATTTAGTATTAGTGCAGCTGGGGGGCAAACCAGGAAGTAAAATAAGTGCAATATGCTCCTATTGGTACCCCTGACCCTTATGTGTACATATAATATATACCATATATTATTTACAACTTTCCAACAAAAGTTTTTAAAAAAATGTTATTACATATATTAAATAAAAGAAAACTCCTCCTAATAAAAAATTAGATTAAATAAATGGAAACTCCTGCTAATAATGTCCCTCAAACCAACTTTCATCAACAAAAATACAAAACCCAGAACTCCTGCTTTTTCAGAGATATGCAGTGCAATGATCCTTCAGGCTCACAGTTAGGGATGGCCATCGGTGGGTTATTCATCGATGGTTACAATCGATGGTACCATTGATGGATAACCTCGATGGTGGGAAACCATCTATAAGGTCAGCCCTAGTTTAGTATAGAGCAAGTCATGGACTAATCAGGGCCCAGGAGCATGGCTTCACAGGTATCAGTGGGCGGAGCTATGCTTTGTGTCCCAGACACCGTGGAGAAAGAAAAAAATTCAATAACTTCTTATCATCGATGGCGGGAAACCATCTGGTTCTCCCCCATTGATATTAAAAGTAGTTAACATTGGTCATAGACCATCGATGATTTTGAATCATCAATGGTCAATGGCTATCCCTACTCACATGCTTGATTCATTTAATTAGCTTTCAACAAATTTGCAAGAATGAGACATATACATAGAAGATAGTACTACAAGCATTGGTGGTGGAGTCACTTCTGGGCTGCCGGATTCCCAGAGATGGACATTACTGTAGACTGAAGAACACAGCTTTTTTCGAAGTATTAGATTTATAGTTATTTTTTGCTGTAATTTCCATTTAAATTAGAAATAGCTCATATGAGATAAATGCATGTCTTCTGAAATCAATGTTAAGGAGCCAGCACAATTCCGGGCATGCTGGGTCCATCACTCAGAGTACTTTGGTTACAGGAGGCATGGCACCAGAGCTAGATTAGCAGGGAAGGGACGGGGGGAGTTGTGGGGGCATGCCCAGCCATTGATTACAGCTGCAGATGGAATGCACTATGAGGCTACCAACTGTAGTAGAAGACTGAAAGGGAGATGGAGTTGAAGCAGGGGGTGGGCTACACAACAAGAGAGGAGGAGTCAGTGGAGCTACTCCAAACAGTGAGTGTACACTGTAAGTGTGAGAGAGGGAGGGGCACTATATTGTCTGTCTCTATTTATGTGAGTGTGTGTGTGTGTGTGTAGTGTGTGTGTGTGTGTGTATAATGACTATGTATGTGTCTAAGAGTGTGTATTAGTTTCTGAATGTATGTGTGAATAATACATCTATGCGTGTAACCAAGGGTGTAGCTACGGGGGACCGCCAGTCACAATACCAACGTCGGAATCCCACCCCCTTACAGTTCCGACAGTCGGCATGCCGACTAACAGGGACTGTTCCCACTAGTGGGTGTCCACAACACCCATAGAGTGGGAATCCCTAAGGGGCTTTGTTGTGCTCGCCCGTCCCCCCCGCTTGGCATCTAAAAGCCGGGATCCCGGCGTCATTATGGTGACTAGCGGTCTCCTGACTGCCATCACGCATACCCAACCCGTAGCTACCATGGGTGCAGGGAGTGTAGCTGCTATGGGGCCAAGAGCTGAGAGGGGCCCACCTTCCCTGTCAAAGCTACATGTGTTATGTACATTTTTCACTATTGGATGGTACATAGGTAGTCTACCATACTATCCCTTTACACCGGGACACTTATAAATTTTACATGTTCACTAGCTGCTTTAAAAATAGGTGAAATGCAGGCTTAGAGTCAGCGAGTAACAGAACCAAAGAATATTAACTGTTAAAAAAGCGCCTCAGCAGAGGATATACATAGATTGAGAATGTGTATTATACCTATTTCAGAAATGCTGCGCTAGCCAAACAACTATATGTGTTATAGTGTGGCAAGGTATAAACAAGAGAAAAGGGCGGCTGCGCTGAATTTCAGAAATGTATGATATAATCAATAGAGAGAGCCAACGTGTCAAATCTAAAAATAAACAATTTTATTTAAAACACTGTTAATATAATAAAAAAACAATAAATGAATAATCCTCAGTTACTTGTCTCAAAGTGTCAACATCATTCAAGAGCTTATATCAATTTGCAGCTGTGATGTATAATGCTGAAGTCCATGTTCCGTGACTGAGAGGAGGTGCTTCTAATGGTGCACAGAAATGAACACAGGGTGCAATTGTGGAGCTCCTATGATATAATGAACGTGTCTAGCCAGTGGGTCATTCTGTGATTAGTACCTCTCAATGGGCTGGTCCGTTTACCGGGCGTCCCCGGTCTGGTGTCCTGCGTTGCCCACTAGTGCTGTGCAGCGGAGAGGAGACGGAATGCCGTGTGTGTTCAGCTGGCTGGTGCAGCGTGAATGACAGCGGCTGCTAAGAGCAGAGATCAGTCCGAGGCGTTGCCGACTGGGAGTGCCGAGCTCTGCACCAAATGTGAGACACCTGAGCAAGGTGTGTAGAGAGGCGGGTCCTAACGCGTTTCGTCACGCTCCACGTGACTTTTTCAAAGGTGATATCCTGCCTCCAGATTCTCTCTATTGATTATATCATACATTTCTGAAATTCAGCGCAGCCGCCCTTTTCTCAGCGAGTAACAGAACCTGTGTAATTCATGAGTGAGCAAGTTTAAAGGGATAGTATGGTAAGCCTATACATAGGGGCCCTTACAAACTTTTGCCTTGGGGTCTAAATATATCTAGTTATGCCCATGTCACCTGCTCATTGTAATGTGATATAAAATGAACAGAAGGGCATTATAATGTTACATGATATGAACTGGGACACTGTAGTGTAATATAATATGAACTGGGGACACTATTTCATAATGTGAATTAGAGGTGTTGTAATGCATAATGTGTAATGGCCTATATAATGTGAACTAGGGCACTACTATGGGGCTTAATATTAACCAGAGCACTAATATGGTTCAGAAAATGAACTAGGACACTATTATGGGCATAAAAGTAACAACTGCTCTAGAGAGGTGTCTCTCTGGAAGCATTGGGACAGAGGCCCCTTCAAAATGTTGCTATGGGACCCGCAAAGTTCTGGCTACACTCCTGCGTGTAACTATGTATGTATGTATGTATGTATGTATATATGTGACTGTATGTATAAATGTGTGCGATTATATGTGTTCCTGTGTTCAACTATGTATGGGCCTGATTCAGAGTTGTATATACATCCTTTAGAAAATGAAATTTTCTAGGCTACGAAAGCCAATTTCCTGTCAATCACTTTGTGATAAAATCTTCATTGCAAGCGAGTTTGCAGCAGCACCTGGATGCATGTTCAGTGCAATCGCAGCACATGCGCAGTCTGCCGATTATTATTATTATATTTTATTTAGAAGGTACCACAAGTGTTTCGCAGTGCCGTACAAAGGACAGTACAGGAAGACAAAACATTACAGTAAATAAATAACAAAAATAGAGTAAAGGTAACAAAGAGCACCACAATTCTCAAAACATAATACAGCTTAAATGTAAGTAGCGAGTGAGTGATCAGCGTAATACTAGGAGCTGATGGCCATAGATAGAGATGAGCCTTTACCAGCAGGAGAAAAAGCGGGTAAAGATGGTCACTGGGTAGGAGATGGTTTTGACAACAAGAGGAAAGAGGGCCCTGCTCTGAGGAGCTAACAATCTAGTAGGAAGGGGCGACAGACAGATGACATGAGGTGCAAGCAAGCGGGAGGTAGCCTGATGGCGGGATGTAAGCAAAGCAGAGATGGTCAAGGCATGAGGCAGGGGGATGGAGGAGCAGCCTCAGGACTAGGTTATACATCGGAAGGGTACGCTTTGATGAATAGGTGGGTTTCCAGTGCCCATTTGAAGCTTTGCAAGGTCAGGAGAGTATAATGGAGTGGGGGAGCGTGTTCCATTGAAGGGGTGCAGCACGGCCAAAATTTTGAACTCGAGCATGGGAAGCAGTGGCCAGTGTAAAGAAGAGGTGACGGTCATTGGCCGACCGTAGGGGGTGGAAGGGAGTATGTAAGTAGATGATGCAGGAGATGTAGGGAGCAGTGGAGTTAGAGAAGACCTTGTATGTGAGGGTGAGGAGGTTGAAGAGGATTCTATAGGCGAATGGGAGCAAGGGCAGATTTTGTCGAAGGGGAGTGGCAGATGTGGAGCGGCAAGAGAGGAAGATAAGCCTAGCTGCGGAGTTGAGGACAGATTGGAGGGGAGCAAGATGGGAGCAAGTGAGGCCAGTGAGGAGAACGTTGCAGTAGTCGAGCCGTGAGATGACCAGTGAGTGGATGATAAGTTTTGTTGCACTCTGGGAGAGAGATGGCCTGATGTGAGCAATGTTGCATAGCTGGAACTGAAAGGATTGTACTAGAGCTTGGATGTGGGGTGCAAAGGAGAGGGAGGAGTCAAGAGTGATGCCCAAGCAGCAGAGTTTGGGAACGGGGAAGATGATGGTGTTGTCAACAGTGATAGAGAGGGGGTGTTACTCTGGCTGGGGGAAAGATAATGAGTTCAGTTTTGTCCATGTTGAGCTTCATAGAGCACTCGGCCAACCAGAAGGAGATGGTGGAGAGGCAGCTTTAAACATGAGAGAGGACAGAGGGGGACAGATCAGGAGAGGAGAGGTAGAGTTCTATGTCATCAGCATAGAGGTGGTATTGAAGTCCAAAGGAGTTAATGAGCGCACCCAGGGAAGAGGTGTACAGGGAGAACAGAAGGGGTCCGAGGACAGAACCTTGAGGGACACCAACAGGAAGGATGGAAGGGTGCGAGGTGGTGCCGGAGGCAGACACAGAGAAGGAGCGGTTAGTGAGGTAAGAGGTAAACCAGTCAAGGATAGTGCTAGAGAGGCCAATGTTTTGGAGTGTGCAGAGGAGGAGGGGATGATCCACGGTGTCAAAGGCAGCAGAGAGATCCAGAAGGATAAGCAGAGAGAAGTGCCCCCTGGATTTGGCCAAAAGCAGGTCATTGGTGACTTTCATCAGGGCAGTCTCAGTGGAGTGGAGTGGGCGAAAGCCACATTGTAGTTGATCAAGGATGCAGTTTTCAGAGAGGTAACTTGTGGAATGGCTGTAGACCAGTCGTTCAAGTAGTTTGGAGGCGAATGGGAGAAGAGAGATGGTGCGGTAGCTAGTGGGTGATAAAGGGTCGAGGTTGGGTTATTTGAGAATAGATGAGACCAGAGCATGTTTGAATGGTGAGGGAAAGCTACTGGTAGAGAGTGATAGGTTTAAGAGGTGAGCAAGATGGGAGCAGGCAGTGGGGGAGAGGGAGCGGAGAAGACGGGATGGGTGGGGGTCTAGTGGGCAGGTTGAGGGGGGGAGGATAAGATGAGGGAGTGGACTATCTTGTCTGTAGTGGGACGGAAGGAGGACAAGGTGGGATAGATGGAGGGGAAGGATGATGTGGGCAGGAGGGAAGCAGAGGGGTGAAGAAGGAGATATCGTGTTGGATTTCCTCAATTTTGGAGATGATGAAGGAGGCAAAGTCAGTGGTAGTGAGGGAGGATGGGAGGGGAGGAGGAGGGGGCAAAGGAGAATGTTGAAAGTTTCAAAGAGACGGCGTGGACTGGAGGACTGAGAAGAGATGAGTACTTTGAAAAAGGATTGCTTGGTGAGGGAAAGAGCAGAGCTGTAGGAGGAGAGAATAAACTTGAAATGGAGGAAGTCCACCAGAGAGTGAGATTTCCTCCAGAAGCATTCAGTGGAGCGTGAACAGAATCGTGTTACTTTGGTGTGCCAGGGTTGGGGTTTAAAGCGGCAGAGGGTGACAGAGGAGAGGGGGGCCACAGAGAAGAGAGCAGAGGTTAGGGAAGAGTTTAGAAGGAGGCTGTCTGGTTTGGACAGGTCATGGTGGAAAAAGGAGAGAGGAAAATCTCGAGGGAGGACAGGATAGCGGGGTTGTGAGACCCGAGATTGCGTCTGGTGATGGTGGGTCTGGGCATGGAGAGGAGAGGGGAAGACGAGAGAGTGAAAGAAAGCAGATTGTGGTCAGAGAGAAGGAAGGAAGAGTTAGAGAAACCAGAGATATCAGATCTTTGGGTGAAGACAAGGTCATGGGAGTGACCGAGATTGTGAGTAGAGGTGGAGGTCCATTGAGAAAGTCCAAAGGAGGAGGGAAGGGCAAGAAGATTAGTGGAAGCTGCATTAGTGATGTCAATAGGGATGTTAAAGTTACCGAGGATGATAGAGGGGAGGTCGGAGGAGAGAAAATGGGGAAGCCAGGCAGCAAAGTTGTCAAGGAAAGGTGAACAGCGGCCAGGGGGGCAGTAGATCACTACCACAAGGAGGCAAATTTCCCATTTGCATGAACATCGGCCTAGCGTACAACTCTGAATCAGGCCCTATGTGTATATATATTTGTGACTGTATATAGGTGTATGTCTGTGACAATATCTATTTACTGTATGTGTATATGTGTGTGACTATGGGCAGAGCTTGTACCTGAAAGGCAATGCTTTCTGTTGATATCTTTGACTATAGAAGCCTATGAGCTTCTTTCCACATAAATCCCCAAAAGGGATTTGATAGTGGTTCCCAGAGGCTATGCATGCGCAGTAGGACTCCCGGGTCGAGCTGTCCATTGCATAGATAATCACAAATCTTCATAAATACAGCGATAATAAAAGCTGCTATGCATACGGTAAGTGGCAAGATGTATCGCATACAAAATGTGATGCTTGATATATCCCTCTCTATGTATGTCTCTGTATGTATAATACCGCCTTAACCATAGTTTTGGCCGGACTGTCCTACATTTCAGGGTTACAGGTAGACAGGGAACTTGGTGACATGAAATGAGGTCATGATGCGTGGCCATGCCCCCTTTTCATGTGAGCACCAAAGGCATGTGCATGAGACCCCTGATCCCCATGTTCCAAATTATACTCTTTAGGGCCCCACAGTCTTAAATGCTCCAGACCCCCAAAGCCTTAATCCAGATCTGCATGGCACCAATTTCAAGTTGTGGCAATGACATAAAAGCTAAGGAATTCCCTGAAAGCGACTATAGACCTTATTCTCTAGCAATTTCTTATGATCTTTTGTGATAAGTTCTAGTTTACTATGTCCAAGAGTCATTCTTTTAAAATCTTTGCTGGCATCCTCCCTTTTGACATCAGCTAAAGGGACGTTCTTATTTGTGGAACTGCCATCATATTTAGAAACTTTATTTAGTGCTGCATCACTTTTCATTCTGGGGGACAATTTGTTTTGCGGTTGAAGAAATTTATTCTGTATATGTTCAAACTTGGCTCTCAGAGGTGATGGTGAGTTAATCAGATCAGGTGTGGATTTTGATAGCGCATGTCTCTGTATAACTGTAAGGTTACTCAGGTCTGTGTTACAATCGGACTGACGCCTCTGGGCATTAAACATTTCCATGTTTGGCTTACTTCTCTCTTCATCAGGTGGGTTTCGTTTTACATACTTTGAAATCACTGGCTTATCATCACGGATCACAGTGACTGCCTGATTATTAACAAAGGGAGGGGTCTTCACACTGGTTTGGCTATCAGAACTAGAGTTACTGTCAGACCGGATAAAATGCTCGATGACTGGTGGAGGTTTCGGCACAGATTTTATGGCTGCCCATCTATTCCTGGTGGGAGTAGAACCAAGAGGCTTGCCGTTCTCATTTTCCAGACTAGAGAAGTAGTCAATTTCAAGTGAATCTGCATACAAACAGCGGAATTCTCTGTCAAACTCTTCCACTATGTTCCCCTTGAAGTAGGTCACCATATTGCTGTGGACATGACCTGAAAGCCAGCTGAAGCTGAAAGAAAGAAGGTTTGGCATACATTTACAGTGGCATGAATTTATAAAATAAACATCAACTTAAGTGCCCAGGACAATTGTTCACTGTAAACTGATTGATCTGAAAACAATAAAGCTAAAATCTATATTTTGTAAAATAAATGGATTTGGTATGATTTATCAATGTTTGGTATCCCAGCAGTCAGGAGACTGACTCCAGAATCCCAACAGTCAGAATCCCGGCAGCAGCGCATCGAGTCCCCTTGCAGGGACGCTACGCGTGCCATTCTTCAGGCCTGATGGCTCACTTTGCTTGACACACTATTATATTCCCCCTCAGTTGGTGGCGTGGACCCACCAACCGAGTGGGAATAGTGAGCATCTGTCAGGAGTCCGACCATCGGGATTTCATCGGCTGTTGAGATTCCGGTGTCAGTCTGCTGACCGGCGGGATTCCAACCGGCGGGAAATTAACTGCGACCCGTTCAACACAAATAACAAGCATATCTGAGAGCAAGTCCACCACAATTTGTATGATTAAACTAGCGTTTGCCCGCGGCTTCGCTAGCGTGGATGTTTGTTACTGCCCAGCGTAATTCATTTTACAAAAACAGTAGTACAATCTAATATTGTATATTTTACATTGTACACATTGATCACAAAATGTATTTGTAAACAATATTTGCAGTTTTTACTACAGGGACTAACACAAAAAGATGCTTAGGGATACTAACTCGTCAACAAGCCACACAGGGCCGGTGCTAATGTGTTCAGCGCCCCCCCTAAAACTATAAATTTGCGCCCTCCTATACTTTACAAAGGGACAGCGCACATAATGCCCCCTGTAGCAGTGCCGCTTATACACACAATGCCCCCTGTGGTAGTACCGCTTGTACACATAATGAACCCCTTAGCAGTGCCGCTAATATACACAATGCTCCTGTAGTAGTCACAACGCCCCCTGTAGTAGTGACCCTTACACACGTAATGCCCCCTGTACCAGTTATGCTTACACGTAACTCCCCCTGTACCAGTGACACTTACACATAATGCCCCCTGTACCAGTGACGCTTACACACGTAACGCCCCCTGTAGCAGTGACGCTTACACGCGTAATGCCCCCTGTAGCAGTGACGCTTAGCCTTACACGTGTAAAGCCCCCTGTACCACTGACGCTTACAAGTAATGCCCCCTGAACCAGTGACGCTTACATGTGCAACGCCCCCTGTAGCAGTGACGTTTACATGTGCAACGCCCCCTGTAGCAGTGACTCTTACACATGTTATGCCCCCTGTACCAGTGATGCTTACACACGTACCGCCCCCTGAACCAGTGATTCTTACATGCGTAATGCCCCTGTACCAGTGACGCTTACATGCGTAACGTCTCCTGTACCAGTGACGCTTACACATGCAACGTCCCCTGTACCAGTGACGCTCACACACGTAACACCGCCTATATCATTGACGATTACACGCGTAACGCCCCCTGTAGCAGTGATGCTTATATACATAATGCTCCCTATAGTAGTTCCGCTTACACACAATGCCCACTGTGGTAGTGGCGCTTATACACACAATGAACCCTGTAGTAGTGCCACTAATATACACAATGCTCCCTGTAGTAGTCATAACGTCCCCTATAGTAGTGACGCTTACACACGTACTGCCCCCTGTACCAGTGACGTTTACACATGTAATGCCCCCGTACCAGTTAAGCTTACACACGTAACAACCCCTGCAGCAGTGACGCTTACACACGTACTGCCCCCTGTACCAGTGATGCTTACACATGTTATGCCCCCTGTAGCAGTGACGCTTACACATGTAACGCCCCATGTACCAGTGATGCTTACACATGTTACGCCCACTGTACCAGTGATGCTTACACATGTTATGCCCCCTGTACCAGTGATGCTTACACATGTTATGCCCCCTGTACCAGTGATGCTTACACATGTAACGCCCCATGTACCAGTGACGCTTACACACATACCGCCCCTCTGTACCAGTGATGCTTACACATGTTACGCCCACTGTACCAGTGATGCTTACACACAATGAACCCTGTAGTAGTGATGCTTACACACATACCGCCCCTCTGTACCAGTGATGCTTACACATGTTACGCCCCCTGTACCAGTGATGCTTACACACATAACGCCCCCTGTAGCAGTGACGCTTACACACGTAATGCCCCCCTGTAGCAGTGACGCTTACACACATACAGATACACATACTGTACATACATTACACACATACACAGTCACACATACATATACAGTACACAGATACTGTATAAACACACACACACACACACACACACACACACACACACACTCTTTCACTCACTCTCCTTACATCCACTTAGCTAAAGAAGGCTGGCTACAGCTGGAGCTGTAGCATGTTATCCTCCTGACTCCTGTGTTACAGGCTGCAGCCTGGCCCCATGTAGCTCTGCCCCTTTCTCCAGTGTAGCTCCGCCCCTTTTTGGTCTCACAGGGGAGGGGGAGAGGAGGCTTCATGCTGCTGGTGCCGCTGCCTGTCAGAGTGCACTGTGACAGACGCAGCAGCCGGCAGCAGCAGGGTCAGCAGCTCAGCACAGAGTAGCAGAACAGGGAAAGCGCCTCTCCAGCCTTTGCTGAGCGGCCAGCATCGGGCCTTAAGCCACATAAAGCTGCCAATCGTAGAAGCAGCTGGTCATGAGATCTACACCTGCAGCCCTGAGTGTTTGCCCCTGCGACTTGTTGATCATCATAATGAATTAGATGCTTACAGGAAACTGCAGGCACCTGAATTGTAAAGGAAATTTATGGGGTTAAGGGGTGTAAGTGGTATAAATACAGTCTCACCTGCGCAACATCCCGTTACAATCTATGTCTCAATTAGGTTCCTCTGAAGAGCAGTCACTTTAAGTCGGGTTCCGTTGCATAACTTGGGGGGAGTCAAGTTCCGCAGAAGCATGATCGGAACACCAACTTTCAGTGCGCCCAGTGCAAAGCATCTGGTTTTACCTTTATTGCTCCTAGCTTTCTAGGTCACTAAGCTATACAACAGTGAAAACACAATCAAAATGTATCTAGCAGTTTTTGCGTGATGCTGGCATGGACAAACAGATAGACAAAAATTCCTAATTTTTTTTCGCCCATCTCCATAGTACATAAACAGTACATAGAAGTATATTTCTAAAAAAAAATTGCTATGTACAGACACAACACTTACAGTTTTATTATATATAAAGAGTGCACTGATGTGTTTGTCATGTATCACACTGAACATCCAAGTGTTTGGGCAGAACATGACTTACTAGTTCTACTGATACTTTTCAGCTCAAGCAAATGTCAGTAATAAATGCTGACTGATGTTTTTTTACTAGTAATCAGTAAGGAGGAAGTCTCTGGTTATGAATCACAATGACCTGACTAATGGATAGAATACAAACAAGAATGTAATCTTGATCAATGTATAATTAAATGGCTATTATAATCTAATGCTTTCTTTTATTAAATTGTCAGGATATTTGCAGCACTGTAAGCTTAAAAACTGCTCTATTGGGAGGTGTGCTAACATTTTTAAGAATGAATTGCAGATCTCTTCTCATCTGAATTACATGTTTCAAGGCAGGGTCAAATGCAGGAGTTTTACAGGGTAATGGGGCATGTACAGTAAATGTAAATGCACACATATACCGTATAAATATATATATATATATATATATCACATATATATACAGTATATATAAAAATAGACACACATGTATACGACACACACAAACACACACACCCCTAACATGCAGCAACTGCAAGTTGTAGATGGGGTTCTATCTACCCCAACCAGTGCAGCTGAAAGGGGGTGGGGGGGGCGGGACCTCTTTACCCAGGCCAGGGCCTGTTGGGGGGGCTGGGTCCCACTGCCCCCCTTCCCCGATGTAGACAGTACTGACATGGAGGCGGGATAGAGAAAACACTGCTGCTGTGTGCTGCGCTAGGTTGAGAAGCAGCTGCAGCAGTGTTCTCTCTCTCCCTGCTTGATGTGCGGGGGTTGTGAGCGATCGCAAAACCCACCACACCCCATCCAGCAGCCATCCCTGCCACGCCCTGTTGCACACCCAGTGCGCCCCCCCATCCTGCTCGTGCGGCCGCACAGAAACTTTTATTTTAAAATATTTTTAAAGGAGGGGGCTGGCCACACCCCCTGCATTAGCCACTCCCCTCTTAGATTGCCTGGGCCTGGCACTGCTGTCTGTGCCCCTGACCCCAACCCCTTGCAGCAAAATACTGCATTTTGTGAGTCTATAGGGAGGGGTGGGGACAAACTGACATGGTTCTAATTGAACTGCACTATATTAGCCCAGCCCACTCTCCATTAACCGCTTGCCTGGCTTGGTCGCATCAGATGCGACCATGCCTGCAAGTGCTTTATCTGATCTGTCGCACAGGATGCAACCAGTCAGATAGAGAGTGTTAGCAGCGGCAGGGAAACTTTCCTCCGCTGTTGCTGTCAGAGGGACCGGAAGGACCCTCTGCCTCCCTGTACTCTCCCGTACTGATTACCGTGCTGTCGATCACTGCAGAATCCCCCCGCCAGCGACTGCAGACAATGGCAGCCGCTGGGAAGTGTAAATTAACCCTCCCAAGCCACCCCAGACCCCCCCCTGTATACCGGGAGGCTGTCCCGGCTTTCAAAATGAAAACCGCAATGGTCGCAATGTTTCCAATGTTCCGATGGTCCGATAGGGTTAAATTCATATTCTTCACTTAATTCACTCATTAAAAAAAAAACCCTGATAATTTCGGAGTGGTTTCTGGTAAAATAAATCGTCAGTTAAGTGGTTAAGAAATAAGTTATGTCAAGATAGTCATGGAAAAACAGGGGATCACAAGAGCCTGTATATGAGCAGATCATGTGTGGTTTCAATTTCATAGTTTGTCTCATTTTTACAAGCAGTCAGTTTGTTAGGTTATGCATTACTCCTGTCATTAGAACAACAAGTAAAAAATAAATCCCTACAATAGCTGATCTATATGACATTCCACAAACACACTGCATATGGAACTCTGTTGCTCCAGGAATACAGTCAGACCATCCAATGGGTGGTCAAATTACTAGGTTTTCCATAGTTGGCCAGTATAACTTGCTCTAGAGTGATTCATTGCTATCTGTTTTTCTATATTTCTCCTAAATGCACAAAGTAAATAGTAAGTACTGTGTACAAATGTTATGGATGGTTAAATGGTTTCCTCCTACACTCCAAAAATATACTTATATAAATAAATATATTACCTGTAAGACCCAGCAATGACATGCTCACAGTCAATTAGCAGAAACTTCTCTAGAGACTGTCCAGAAAATTTCTTCCCAAACTTTGTACAGTACGTGTCTCCTGTTACAGTACGGATCTTTATATTCTACAATGAAACAGAAACATAAATATTGCAGAACTGAGTTTATTTTTCTTTGACTTTTGGGAAAAAAAACTGTTTCTACTACAAAGGATTCAGACAGGTATTGTTGTCACACAATAGTGTTCTAACTGATCTTCAATTATCTTGATGACAATAAGTACCTGGCATATTTTCACATAATTGGTTCAGAGACTACACCTTAATTATAACCAATAAGAATAGAAAGTATAGTTTATGTTGTGATTATGTTATGGATTGACCACATTTAACTCTTTGTGTTTATTAAAATGTATTTATCTAATTACCAACATGGAGAGCTTCAAATTAACTTAACCACTTTTACAGTATATCAAAGACCCCACACTAAAGAATGTTGTGTTGATAAGCAGGATTGTGGCTAATTTGCATTGACACGGAAAGCCAAGGAACAAAGGAGGACAATGTGACAATGTAATGCCATGTAAAACTCTGACACTGTTTACAATTCTTGGGAAGCCAATTTGAGATTGGGAATTGCTCTATTTTCTTGCAACTCCCCACAAAACAGATTCATGAAAGACTGTTCATTTTTAACCTTTTTTTTAAATAAGAAAATGATTTGCCTAAAATTACCTTTATATGTAATTTTTATTAGTTGTTTTTGTATATACTTAAATAATTGTATCTTTCTCATAACAAACTTTAGTTAATAAGATTGGTCTCTGTGATTCTTATCGGATCCATTTCCATTGGGATTTCACTATAGATACAGGGAGAACTTAAGGGTTTTCCAGTTGCTATTAACTCCAAATAGGAAGCGTTAAGTGGTGTCATACAAATTAATAGTGAATGGGAGAGATAGTGGGGAGTAATCATTTCTGTAAACAGACCAGTTAGTTTTTTGGTTTTTTTATTAACTTTGTGTCAGATCCAAACCATGCAGGTTTCAGTGAGTGCTGAACTTGACAAAGTTATGGATAGCGGTTAGAGATTGGAGAGTCTTGGAACTAGGGGGGGGGGGGGTCATTCCGAGTTGATCACTTGCTAGCTATTTTTTGCCGATAGTCGCCGCCTATAGAGGAGTGTATGTTTGCTTTGCAAGTATGCGAACGTATGTGCAGCCGAGCACTACAAAAAAGTTTTGTGCAGTTCCTGAGTAGCTCAGAACTTACTCAGCCACTGCGATCACTTCAGCCTGTTCTTGTTCGGAATTGATGTCAGAGACCCGCCCTGCAAACGCTTGGACACGCCTGCATTTTTTCCAACCACTCCCAGAAAACGGTCATTTGACACCCACAAACGCCTGCTTCCTGTCAATCTCCTTGCGATCGGCCGTGCGAATGGATTCTTTGTTAAATCCATCGCTCAGCAATGATCCGCTTTGTACCCGTATGAAGCACCTGCACATTGCGGTGCATACCCATGCGCAATAGTGACCTGATCGCAGCGAAAAATCCTAGCGTGCGATCAGGTAGGGAATGACCCCCTAGGTCCTTGACGGTACACAAAATACTGCATCAACATATGATTATGCTTGACCCCATCAATGTTCCATGTTTCCAAATAAACTTTCTATGTTATATCTGAATAATTATTATTTACATATATAGAGCCACCAGATTTTGCAACACTTTAAAGAGAATATTTACAGATTTCTATTTCTTATTCGTATTAGCCCCATTGGAATTTGCAGTCAAAATCCTCAACCTCAACCACACACACACCTGCACACACTCTAAACATGCTGAAGACATGCAAACTACACACAGATAATGCTCTGGTAGGCATCAACCTCATGGCCAAAATGCAGTGATGCAATACTAACCATTGTGCATTATATTTTCTATTATTTAAGTTTCTGTACTGCATAAATCATGTGGCCCATGATGGAATTATTGTTGTATACTGCATTAATCATCTATAATCTATTAATAACTAATAAATATATATCATTAATCACATATTTCATGCAAAAATTATCCCCTTTTACTATGTAATCATGACAATAATACAGGTCTTTTCACCCGAATGTATCAAAGTGAATTCAAAATTTGAAAAGTGCATGTTCCAGTAATTTTAAAGTATGTGCATGGGCTAGTATATTTTGGTCATGTGCATTAAGCTTTACAAGGCAGTGCAGCTTTGGGTTGTGCAGCTTGGTGTACTTGCAAATTATGCATCCAGTGTTACGAATGCTACATAAAAACACTGATGTATGCAGCTTAGAATGATATGCATACAATAATAATAATATGCATAGAATACATTTTATATTTAAAAAAATGGTTTGCAGATATCGATATGGCAAATAATTAAAAGATATCAATGCATCATGTTAAAATGGACTTGATCTGCACATGTGCAGTATGGGTCCTGCATATGCGCATTGGTTTGTGTACATCTCTGAAGTAGCCCCTGTGTGTATAACTACTACAACACACACACACACACACACACACACACACACACACACACACACACACACATTATTTTTTTAGTGGTTTGAGAAACCACATTGAAGATATTTGTGAAGTTGACCTGACATCACCACAGGAATGTATAGTATTATTGTGAAGTGTCATTCTTTGCTCTTTATCTTGCTCTTGCTCACTATTTTAAAGCCTTGGTGGTAATTTATGAGTGTGACATAGGCTGCCTCATTTGTGCATGTTGGGCCTGATTCAGAGATGTACACAAACCAATGGTTTATGTATCTCTCTGATGCGTACTATACTGTCATGATATGCTAATGTCACTGGAGGCATCTGAGGAAAAAGGTGCCGGCATTGCAGGATCCCAGTGCTGTATCCTAAGACGCAGCATCAGATCGCCATAGCATCCAGCTTTGAATCAGCCCAGTAAGTCGCACTCCTTTTTTTATTTTATTTTATTTATGAAGTCAAATACATTTTTTAGATGTACCTGTTGACAGTTTTTGTCATTGAGGACAACTCTGATTCTGAGATTTCCACAGTGAAGCTGTTGGAGATGACAGCTGTCTCCAATTACTTGATAAAATATTTTGGTGAGTGCACTACTAATAAAATACGCCACCACTTTTATCTTTACACACGTATATTTGTGCATTTGCAAAACTTTTTTCTTTATATGTGGGCACGTTTTTTTTCAGCTGTCATTTTTGCATTTAATTCCAGCATTGAGAGAATGTATTGTCTGTCCGTGCCACTGCGGCCCGCCACCTAAGAAGAGGAGCAGCCAGGAAGTGAAGCGCTGGGCACCAAGTCTATGAGGCAGTTGCAGCAGCCCCACCGCCATTTACTCCCCACAGATACCCCCCTGGCTGGCAGTGCGGCACAGCAGAAGAGTGAAAAGAAGACTGGTAACTCAAGTCATAGTAACGGTAAATTTTTTTGCATTTCTCTGTATTGTAGATGAATGGGACCCCTTACTCATCTGTCTATGTGCCAGTCTCTGTCTCTATGTGTTTGCCAGTCTCTGTTTCTATGTCTGCCAGTCTCTTTCTCTCTGTGTGCGCCAGTCACTGTCTCTTTGTGTCTGTCAGTCTGTCTCTATATTTGTGCCAATCTTATATGCGCCAGTCTGTCTCTCTGTGTGAGCCAGTCTCTCTGTGTGAGCCAGTACCTGTCTCTCGCTGTGTGCGCCAGTCTCTGTCTCTTACAGTGTGCGCCAGTCTCTGTCTCTGTGTGTGTGTGTGTGTGTGTGTGTGTGTGTGTGTGTGTGTGTCAGTCTGTCTCTATGTGTGTGCCAGTCTGTCTCTGTGTGCGCCAGTCTCTGTTTCTATTTGTGCGCCAGTCTGTCTCTATGTGTGCCACTCTTATATGCGCCAGTCTGTCTCTGTGTGAGCCAGTCTCTCTGTGTGCACCAGTCTCTATGTATGCACCAGTCTCTGTCTCTCGCTGTGTGTGCCAGTATCTGTCTCTTGCTGCGTGCGCCATTCTCTGTCTCTCACTGTGTGCGCCAGGCCCTGTCTATATGTGTGTGCCAGTCTTATGTGTGCCAGTCTCTGTCTCTGTGTGCACCAGTCTCTGTGTCTCGCTGTGCACCAGTCTCTGTCTCACTGTGTGCACCAGTCTGTGTGTGCACCAGTCTCTGTGTGTGCACCAGTCTCTGTGTCTCACTGTGTGCCAGGCTCTGTCTCTCGCTGTGCGCCAGGCTCTGAATGTATGTCAGCCTATCTTTCTGGCTTCTCTCCACTTTCTCCATGAGTATTTCTGTGCTTCTCTAAGTGGGGGCCCCCCAGAGATATTCGTGTACAGTGCCCCGGGATTTCTGTTGCAGGCCCTGTATGTATGTATGTATGTATGTATGTATGTATGTATGTGTGTGTGTGTGTGTAGCTACAGTATGAGTATGTGTGTGTATGTGTGTGTGTGTGTGTGTGTGTGTGTGTGTGTGTGTGTGTGTGTGTGTATCTATGTGTATGTATGTGGGGGGGGCATAATTTGTATAAGTGGCACTTCTCTGGGCAATATATGTAACTGGCACTACTAATGGGGACATTATGTGTATAAGCGGCATCACTACAGAGGCATTATGTGTATAAGCAGGTGGCCCTACTGGGGACATTATGTGTATAAGCAGCACTACTACAGGGGGCATTATGTGTATAAGCGACGCCACTACTAGGGACATTATGTGTATAAGTGGCACTACTACAGGGGGCATTATGTGTATAAGATGCACCACTACTGTGGACATAATGTGTATAAGTGGCACCACTACTGGGGACATTATGTGTATAAGCGGCACCACTACTGGAAACATTATGTGTATAAACAGCACTACTATGCGCTGGGTAATGTGAATAAGATTGTGCTACTGTGTGGCGTAATTTGAAATGGGGGTACTATTGTGTGGCCATGCCCCTACCTTGTGAGCCCACACCCCTTTTTTGACACACGCTGTCCCTTTGTAAAATATGGGAGGGCGCAAATTTATAGTTTGCAGGGGGGCGCCGAACACCCTAGCACCGGCCCTGACTACAACAGCTGGAATTCCAGAAGACAATATTGCAAACCACTACCATCGGTAGGTATCGTGCAATTTTACCCAAGGCGCAACTGTCTACACCAAATAGCGAGGAGATCCATATTGGATGATTGTTTCACTTATATAGTGTACACTACTGTATATACATTTCCTTTCTTTCTTGGTACCCAAAATACACTCTATGAATTAATGGTTGGAGAAGCGCTGGAACTACCAATCTTTCTACATATATTTGCTTTTAGGAACGTTATAGGTTGAAGTTCCTCATTTCATAGCTGCGCACTAAATTTGGTGAACTATTTCATTTGGTGCAGATCTTTTCTTCTACAGTGCATCCAGAAAGTATTCACAGCGCTTCAATTTTTCCACATTTTGTTATGTTACAGCGTTACAGCCTTATTCCAAAATGAAATAAATGATTTTTTCCCCCTCAAAATTCTACACTCAATACCCCATAATGACAATGCAAATTTATTAAAAATAAAAACCGAAGAAATCACATGTACATAAGTTTTCACAGCCTTTGCCATGAAGCTCAAAATTTAGCTGAGGTGCATCCTGTTTCCACTGATCATCCTTGAGCTGTTCTTACAGCTTAATTGGAGTCCACCTGTGGTAAATTGAGTATTCAGTTGACTGGACATGATTTGGAAAGGCACACACCAGTCTATATAAGGTCCCACACTTGACAGTGCATGTCTGAGAACAAACCAAGTGTGAAGTCAAAGGAATTGTCTGTAGACCTCCGAGACAGGATTGTTTCGAGGCACAAATCTGGGGAAGGGTACAGAAAAATATCTGCTGCTTTGAAGGTCCCAATGAGAATGGTGGCCTCCATCATCCGTAAATGGAAGAAGTTAGGAACCACCAGTACTCTTCCTAGAGCTGGCCAGTCATCTAAACTGAGCAATCGGGGGAGAAGGGCACTAGTCAGGGAGATGACCAAGAGCCCAATGGTCACTCTGTCAGCGCTACAGCATTCCTCTGTGGAGAGAGGAGAACCTTCCAGAAGGACAACCATCTCTGCAGCAATCCACCGATCAGGCCTGTATGGTAGAGTGGCCAGACGGAAGCCACTCCTTAGTAAAAAGCACATGGCAGCCAACCTGGAGTTTGCCAAAATGCCTCTGAAGGACTGTCAGACCATGAGAAACAAAATTCTCTGGTCTGATGAGACAAAGATTGAACTCTTTGGTGTGAATGCCAGGCGTCATGTTTGAAAGAAACCAAGCACCGCTCATCACCAGGCCAATACCATCCAGTGAAGCTTGGTGGTGGCAGCATCATGCTGTGGGGATGTTTTTCAGCAGCAGGAACTGGGAGACTAGTCAGGATACAGGGAAAGATGAATACAGCAATGTACAGAGACATCCTGGATGAAAACCTGCTCCAGAGCGCTCTTGACCAAAGACTGGGGCGACGGTTCATCTTTCAGCAGGACAACGACCCTAAGCACACAGCCAAGATATCAAAGGAGTGGTTTCAGGACAACTCTGTGAATGCCCTTGAGTGTCCAAGCCAGAGCCCAGACTTGAATCCGATTGAACATCTCTGGAGAGATCTGAAAATAGCTGTGCACCGACGCTTCCCATCCAACCTGATGGAGCTTGAGAGGTGCTGCAAAGAGGAATGGGTGAAACTGCCCAAAGATAGGTGTGCTAAGCTTGTGGCATCATATTCAAAAATACTTGAGGCTGTAATTGCTGCCAAAGGTGCATCAACAAAGTATTGAGCAAAGGCTGTGAATACTTATGTACATGTGATTTCTTAGTTTTTTATTTTTAATAAATTAGCAAAAATTGAAAAAAAAATTCACGTTGTCATTATGGGGTATAGATGGTCATTCCGAGTTGTTCGCTCGTTGCCGATTTTCGCTATGCTGCGATTTGTAGCTAAATGCGCACGCGCATGGTACGCAGCGTGCATGCGCTTAGTTATTTAACTAAAAACTTAGCAGTTTTGCTGTTGTTTTTGCAGCGCTTTTCAGTTGCACTGCTGATCGGTGAGTGATTGACAGGAAAGGGGCGATTCTGGGTGGTAACTGAGCGTTTTCCAGGAGTGTGCTAAAAAACGCAGGCGTGTCAGGGAAAAACGCGGGAGTGGCTGGGGAAACGGGGGAGTGGCTGGCCGAACGCAGGGCGTGTTTGTGATGTCAAACCAGGAACTAAAGGGACTGAGCTGATCGCAATCTAGGAGTAGGTCTGGAGCTACTCAGAAACGGCAAGAAAATATTTAGTAGCAGTTCTGCTACTCTTTCGTTCGCTATTCTGCTAAGCTAAGATACACTCCCAGAGGGCGGTGACCTAGCGTGTGCAATGCTGCTAAAAGCAGCTAGCGAGCTAACAACTCGGAATGACCACCATTGTGTGGAAAATTTTGTGGAAAAAAATTAATTTATTCCATTTGGGAATAAGGCTGAAACATAACATAATGTGGAAAAAATGAAGCAATGTGAATATTTTCCAGATGCACTGTATATAGGTACTAGGAAAGTGCCATGCTATTTAGCATAGGTCTGGGTATCTGTTTGGGGTCCACAACCTACTGTAGCATGGCAGTGATTTGCCATTAATGGCATGCAATTTAAGGGTTTTACATCACAGCGCATAACCAGAAATTTTACTTTTAACCCTGCAAACATTGGATAATAATCTGAATCCTTGATAAATGACACCCTATATTTCTAAGTAATTGGTGCTACTGTTTCTTCAGCCTTGAATTATTGTATTACTTCTGAACTTGTGTCATCAGTGGTGACCTCTGGTTTTGTATAATTTTTTCCTTCTTTAGTGTGAATGACCTGGCAGAATGTGTTTAAAATAATTTAGTTTGAATGCTAACTTAGGTATGTGTTTTGTGCATCTCTAGTCTTAATAAAAGGTAAACATATTACAGTGTACAAAATATTGGATTTTTCACTTTTGTCTTAGCACACTAGTCATTACAATTTAAATGAAACTTACAGGAATTTGAATTTTGTTAAATCCCAACTTCTCAAACATTTCTATAAAGTATATCAGGTTTTTCTCATCAAGCAAGAGATAAACAGGGACTCTTCGTTTGCTTGCCGCTTCTATGAGATCACATAAGAGGTCCACATCTGTAAAAAGGTCCATGACCACTGCAATGACCTAATAATTGGATAAAATAATCAAATGATTATTAATGTACAAAGAAAGGGACGTAGTCTGGTCATCCATAGGCTCTCTAAAGAGTGTTACTGTATCTGCAAGTTTTAAAGTGCACAAATTGCCTATGTAGCTTTATAAGAGATGTAGCTTTCTAAGAGAAATACAACACAGCATTGGTGACAACTGTATATTGTTATTAATACTATCTGTTTGCATTTTTGTATTACTATTATTATGATTATTTATATTTATTTATAAAGTGCTCTCCCAGTTTCTATGTATTATTTTGGCTCAGGAACACATATTTTTTTTAATTATTATTATTTTGAGCAACATATGTCCAGTATCGGCAGTACGGATGGTGTAATGGTTAGCATTATTGCCTCCCTGCACTGAGGTCATGGGTCAATTCCCACCATGGCCCAAACTGTGTGGAGTTTGTATATTCTCCTCGTACTTGCATATGTTTCCTCCATGTACTCTGGTTTCTTCCCACATTACAAAAATATACTGGTAGGTTATTTGGCTCCCAACAAACATGACCCCTAGCGTGAATGTGTGTGCGTGTACATGTGATAGGGAATATAGATTGTAAGCTCCACTGGGTCAGGGACTGATGTGAATGGCCAAATATTCTCTGTAAAGCGCTGTGGAATATGTGTGCGCTATATAAATAACTGGTAATAATAATTATTTGTAGCATGTAGGTAAATATCACACCTCTCCTTACAAGAAGCTAGGGTGTGCAGTCTAGAGTCCCTCCTCATGATCCCACCTGATGATGATGATGATGATGATGACTAGTATCAAACCACGCATATGGAAGGGGGCAGGCAGGCCGCAAAATGCGGAGAACACTATGCATTTACACATTTTATTTCCCCAATGCTTGCAATGCTAGAGCACATAAAAGCAAGTTTTCATTAGGTATTCAGGCATTTCACAGTGTCTTTAAACAAATGCATAATATATACACAAGGGCTCAAACAAATCAACACAAAAAAGTGTCAGTTGCCAACCTTTTACTACATGTGTTCTTTTTATTCTTTGTTCCTAAATCCAGCAATGGAGCCTAGGGCGCCAAGAATGTTTTCACTGGCCCTGTGTAACAATCAGAAAGGGTCAGCTGTATTGACATATGTCTCCTTGATTTGGATGAACACAAACAAAGGCTGATCACACCCAGCCTAATCAGGTCACCTGAGGCAGGAGCTGGACTCACAAATCTGTATGTGTGATGTCATGTAGGTAAACATGATTCAGAAGCCAGCTGGGAAAGTCACTGGTTTCAGCATAAATAATGAAACTCAAGTCACGTGAGCCATAGAAACCTGTATTTACAGTTAGTTCTAGTAAATTCAGGTGAGCTTATCTGGGCTTTCCCCACATGTGCTACCAAAGCTAATAGCTTGACATTTCCAAATAATGTTTTTGTTTGTTTTAGATTGTAATGTAGAAATTTTGGAACATGTTAGATGAGATAAAAGTGTATGTATCATTTAACTTCCTGTGCAAGGTGGTATCTACAGCATTTCCACATTAACAGCAAAAGCAATTCTACAGTTACATGAATTTGCATATTTCAATCCCAAATAATTTGGTTTTGGCACACAAACTAAAATGAAACACTTTCTGACACTGCAGGGCTTTTTAATACTATTAAATAAACATTTTGGGCAGAATGTAATAAAGGCCAATGTTTTTTTTTTATATTTACACAAGAAAACAAGCCAATTAAAAATGGCAGCACTATAATGAATGTAGAATAAGGGTCACAATTATATTTTGTAGTTCAAAGAGGGGGATTTACAAAGAAAATTCTTTAGAGAAACTTTTTTTTTTAACATAAGGCAACAATAAAATACTCAAAGCCCAAGGTGTACCAGGAGGGCCCAATGCTATTCAGCCTTCGGCCGGTTATCTCTAGGAGGTGGGCAGGGCATGTGTTTGTTCACCCCTACCAAGATTTTTTTTTTCTTCATGGCATGATTTTTATATCCATACTTTTTATATCCATGCTTTTTATATATACATGAATTCATATTTGCAAAACTATAAGTATCAACACAGTGGGGTAAATTTACTAAAGGACCCTACACACTGGGCGATAATACTGAAAGATATGAACGATCCCGTTCATTAATGAACGAGATACCGTTCATATCTTTCAGTGTGGAGGCACCAGCGATGAACGATGCGCGGCCCCACGCTCATTCATCGCTGGTGCCCCGTCGCTTGTGCATGCAGGCCAATATGGACGATCTTGTCCATATTTGCCTGCACTGCTATGGAGCCGGGTGACAGGGAGAGTGAAGAAACTTCACTCCCCCCATCACTGCCTCCCCGCCGCCAGGTTGCCCGTCGGCCATATCCGCTGTCGGGCAGCTCGGCGGCGTATTGCAAAGTGTGTAAGGCCCATAAGATAGGAGTACTATTTAAGATGGGATGTTGCCCACAGCAACCAATCTGATTACAGGTATTATCTTATAGAAGATGCTAGATACATGAGAAGTAGAATCTGATTGGTTGCTATGGGCAACATCACATCTTAAATAAAACTCCCATCTTAGTAAATTTACCCCAATGACTTACAGTGATTAGTGTTTGAAAACAGTGATTTTCTGGTGATTTATTTGTCAATCTAGCCTACATTGAAACTCGTCAGAAAAATAAAACAATATTTTGCAAAATTGGAAGATATTACATTTCAGCCTTTGTATTATTTGCACTCATCTGAGCTATGGCATTCATACAAATTTCTTATGATGAGATTGTTCAGCCAACAGCAACCTTGTGTATAGATTTTCAAAGCAAAATGGGTGCCTTTGCGTAGTAGCAGATATTTGCACAAGCAACTTGAGGAGCAAGGTGGATGCTTTTCCTCACTTTGCAGAACAGCCAAGAAATATGATGTCATATTGTAGTGCAAAATTTAACTTTTTGGGGCAAAACGTGTTTCTTTTTTATAGTGTAAACAAGCCTAGGCATTCTGCCATTTTTGTCTAAATAAGCACCCAGTGTATGGGACCTCTTCTATTACAGGTGATAAGTGTGCACTTTTCCACCTAGTCAAATTAAAAGCTTAGATCTTTGGTGAAGTGCATTTCTAATGCACTCAATCTGAGCAATGTAATAAATGACATAAAAAGTTGCAAAGTTTCTGTTTGTGTATCGTGCTATGGGGTATATGGACATCTGTGTGCATTCGAGCAACCCTGGACTCATGTGAAGACAAGGAAGTAATTTAAGTTAAATACTTCACCGAAACACTAAAGCATCTGTAACCATGCCTTAAGCGCTTGAGAAAGTGACAAGTGACATATGAGTAAATGCAATGCCCTGGGTACATGGTTTACAGGAGAAATGCATCTATATCACCTATCAAGTGAGCAGTGTCGGACTGGGACATAAAGGGCCCACCGGGGGAATGCTGATGTAAGGGACCATGGTTAAGGGTGTGGCCAGGCTCCACTGGGGCGTGGCCAGCCACCGCAGAGGTTTAGCTACCCATTACAGAGTACATGTTCTGTACCCCTTGGTAAATATATAATTAACTGTATTCTTGTGAAGTATAATGTAACATAAGTATAATGCATAATTCAAGTGCACTGGGATAGAGTCTGGAGCCTGATCCCTAGACGAGGAGGAGGGCCCACAGGCAGTGGGGCCTACCGGTGGTTTCCCCTGTTCCCCTGTGGGCCAGTCCGACCCTGCAAGTGAGTAGGGGTCATCTACACATTTATGGAGTGAGCAAGGAACACATACAAAGCTCACAAAACATGCATTTAACATTATGAAAATAGACGATGTGGATCATGAGATGGCAAGTACAGGACAAATAAGCATTTTCTGCTTTTCAAGCTTTTTTAATGCTTTTAGTAAATGCTGGTACATTTTTCTGCACAGCGCACTTCCTACGTCAAACAAGAAAACATTTTATTGTTAATAGAATATTTATGACTATAATTGTAGGACGTACTGTAAATAGTGTGCCAAAAACTAATGTTGTGCCAAGTGAATGTGACAAAAGGAAATAACCCCACCCTGGCAAACAGGGTGTAGATGAATAAATATAGTATCAGTCATGTACTGGTTAAGCACTTATACCATCAAAAGTACCCACAACCAAAATTCACGTGGTTCAACCCACACCCTGCTCATTTCCTGCAAAGTGATACCAGTACCTTCCTTCCAGTCAATTTCTCTTGTTAGTCACATGTCATTACTCTCACTCATAACCAAAGTCTTTATATAAAGTGTCATATGGGTAGAACTGTTGTGTCATTCATATTTGAAACTGAATAATAAGAAAACCACATGTCTTGTGAAAAAATAATCCAGGTTCTGTTTAAATGTGTAGAATCCTAATACTCCTCACCTAACATATTTCATTTAATGGATGATTATCTTAATTAGTAATGCATAACTGACAAAGGGCCTGATTCAGAGATGGACGCAGGAGTGCTACAATACATGATTATCAAGATCTGCGGCTGCACAAAGGGGGTAATTCCAAGTTGATCGCAGCAGGATTTTTGTTAGCAATTGGGCAAAACCATGTGCACTGCAGGGGAGGCAGATATAACATGTGCAGAGAGAGTTAGATTTGGGTGGGGTGTGTTCAATCTGCAATCTAATTTGCAGTGTAAAAATAAAGCAGCCAGTATTTACCCTGCACAGAAATAAAATAACCCACCCAAATCTAACTCTCTCTGCACGTTATATCTGCCTCCCCTGCAGTGCACATGGTTGTGCCCAATTGCTATCAAAAATCGTGCTGCGATCAACTTGGAATTACCCCCAATGTCCGTACTGTGCATGCGCAGAACAGGCCTTGCAATGTTATTTCCCCTCTAAAAAGATTTTTAGCTAGGGGCTACAATAATGAGCATATAGAGAGTGCCAAGGAAAAAGCCCTTAATAGAGAAAGAGAAAGTCTATTACTGAATAATACTAAGGACAGGAAAAATGACGATATAAATTGGGCGCTCATTACCAACTTTAATTCTCAGCATAGAGAGATAGAAACCATTTTTAGGAAAAACTGGAAGATCCTTAAACAAGATCCTGTTATAGGGGGAAAGCTTCCCAAAAAGCCAGTATATATATATAGACGTGCTCCCTGCCTTAAGGACAAACTTGTAAAAAGTGCCGTAGATGAGGTAAAAAGGTCTAGTATCAGAACCATAAGATTCCACAGATGCGGTTTATGCACTATGGGGGTAATTCCAAGTTGATCGCAGCAGGAATTTTGTTAGCAGTTGGCCAAAACCATGGGGTCATTCCGAGTTGTTTGCTCGTTGCCGATTTTTGCAACAGAGCGATTAAGGCAAAAATGCGCATGCGCATGGTACACAGTGCGCATGCGGTTAGTATTTTAGCACAAAACTTAGTAGATTTACTCACGTCCGAACGAAGATTTTTCATTGTTGAAGTGATCGGAGTGTGATTGACAGGAAGTGGGTGTTTCTGGGCGGAAACTGGACGTTTTCTGGGAGTGTGCGGAAAAACGCAGGCGTGCCAGGAAAAAACGCGGGAGTGTCTGGAGAAACGGGGGAGTGGCTGACCGAACGCAGGGCGTGTTTGTGACGTCAAACCAGGAACGAAACGGCCTGAGCTGATCGCAATCTGTGAGTAGGTCTGGAGCTACTCAGAAACTGCTAAGAATTTTCTATTCGCAATTCTGCTAATCTTTCGTTCGTAATTCTGCTAAGCAAAGATACACTCCCAGAGGGCGGCGGCCTAGCGTGTGCAATGCTGCTAAAATCTGCTAGCGAGCGAACAACTCGGAATCACCCCCCATGTGTACTGCAGGGGAGGCAGATATAACATGTGCAGAAAGAGTTAGATTTGGGTGGGGTGTGTTCAATCTGCAATCTAATTTGCAGTGTAAAAATAAAGCAGCGAGTATTTACCCTGCACAGAAACAATATAACCCACCCAAATCTAACACTTTCTGCACATGTATATATGCAATATATGAGCCAAAGGGTACATGTGGGCATTATACACAGGTGCAGCAGTATAAACTCCTGGAAATGTTGTGAGTTTTGATCAGAGATGAGCGGAAAAGATTGGCAGGTGAGGCACTGCCTCACCAGTCATAGACTTTTTACTCCATAGTTTTGGCTATAAAAATGATTAGAATAATGTAAAGAAGATATTTCAAACATATTCTTTGTATTTTTCATATACTATATACAGTAAAAACTCTGACACAAATGCTAGTATGACAGGAAAGGCTCTGCCTCACCTGCCTCACCCCACCGCACATCACAGCCCTTTTCCACTGCTGAACACGGAAATTACCCAGTCTATCAACTTGGCAAATTCCCGGGTCTCAGCACTGACCCGGGTAGTGTGCAGGGTCGTGTCTAGGTTTCCTTTTCTACTGTCCTAAATCCCAAGTTAATGTACAAAAACCTGGGATTTTAAAGGCATAGTCATACATATTAGAGGTAAATTACAGATAAAGCACAGGGATGGGTGGACACTCTAAAATAGCCTCAATCTCCCCCATCATGGTACCTACAGAAACAGAGATATTTTGTTTTTTTAGAAGGCAAGCCCTCTATTAAACAGTGGTGCCCCATAGTTAGTATATTATAAATATTTAATTATTCTTAGAAGAAGATATGTTATTTAAAATTCTTCAAACTTATTTAGTAAATAACTGAAACTATATAATTTTTTCACAGTATTTTTGTCACATATACAGAGCCAGATTAAGGGAGACAGGGGCAGCCGTCCCAGGGCCCGCACACACTGCTTCGGAGGAGTCTCCCTCCGTTGGCTCAGCTGTTCATTAACAGCGGCCTCTGAGGAGCTCCTCCATGCACAGTCAGTCTCGCAGGATCGTAAAGGGTAATTTTGCAAGACAGTGATTGAGTGCTCCAGCGGCACTGTCCCCTGCTGCTGTGTGAGTGATGGGGGGTGGAAGGTATTGCACATACTTGCCTGACACCGGAGACACACACGGCATCTGGTGTCCGGCGCCACCGAACTACAGTGGAGGAGCTTTAAATAAAACTACAGCTCTCAGCAGCCTTTGCTTCTAGCAGCAGGGGCTGCTGGGAGCTGTAGTTTTATTTAGAGCTCCTCCACTAAAGTGCGGTGCTGCCCTATCACTGGATACTGTGCGTGTCTCTGGTGCCAGGCAAGTGTTGTAAGTGTGTTTGTTTTTTGCGGGGAGTGAAGCTTTGCCAGCAACTTTACTAGTGGGACCCCCACAACCTCCGTTGCCTTGGGCTCCCACAAGCCTTAGCGGGAGATGTACTAAACAGTGCAAAAGTGAGCCAGTGGAGAAGTTGCCCATGGCAAACAATCAGCCGCTCTGTATAATGTTATACAAATTATAAATGTTACTTCAATGGTGACTGATTGCCATTGGCAACTTCTGCACTGGCTCACTTCTCCCTTCTTTTCACTGCTTAGTACATCACCCCCTTAATCTGGCCCTGTACATATACATTTATTACTAAATGCAATTCAATCTCATATCACCCCCGAAGGCATTGTGTACAAACTTCAAAATACAAAATAATAATAATAATAATAATAATAATAATAATAATTTTCTTTATATAGTGCTCTTTCTCCAGTAGGACTCAAGGTGCTGTCATCTACAGTGTATGAATAGAAAATGTGAAGACGCACACATAAAATGGCTCTCCAGCTCCATACAAAAGTTGACACCTTATTCGAATTTTGTTGTTTTATTTTTAAAATTATAATTAGTTTTAATGGTATGCATAATTATAAAATTATCTCGGGTACAGCTAGTTTTAGATTCAAGTATTCAGTGTATATTAGTTATCTGGTTGGACTTTTATTTATATAGATTTTACATGATACCTTATTAAATCTATAAACAAGGCTTAGCTGTGTTATCCAGTTTCCCTCTCCTAGCTCTGTTTTTTTATCATTTGCATAAATGCAAACTTCCAACCTATACTATAGCAACTACCACTGTAACAAGGCTGCACACGGAAACGTATGTGCAGTGTTTATAAGTGGGACTAAACTGATCTCAGACTTCTTGTTGAGATTTTTGTAAGAGTTTGTTACATTTGTTGCTATAAACTGAGTTTTAGATTTGTTTTCAATTTCAAAATGTAATTGAATGAATTATTTGAAAAAAAATCAACAGCCAAATAGTCTGGATGCAACTAGAAGCATTATTTTGATGTTAACAGAACACTCATATTATTGAATATATACCTACCACCTCCCCTACATTTGAATCTGTTTGTTTTAAGACTGTTGTACCCAGGCAACACTTGCATTGTGCACACAGTTTATACACAACACAAATATCAAAGGTATTGTCAGAAATATGCATAATGACTGTCATTATCCAAATCATGGATAATGTCAAACAAGGATTTTTTTTCAGGAGGGATCCCAGGAGAGATCTGCTTTATAAAAGTTAAAATGTGGGGTAGAGGGTGGTTAATATAGTGTAGTAACCTAAACAGTTGGGTTGTGGTTTTACAGAAACTAGTGTCAAATAGGATTACATGAAATTGCTAATTACACAGGTCTAACCCAAGAGCTGTCTGTGCTGTACTTCACCTTGGATGAAAAATAAGTCCATAATTATTATTTTGCAATTTGCATCTAATATAGCCTATATAATATGTGTATTTCATGCATCCAGTTTTAAGTTAAGACAAAACCTTATGTACATTACAAAAGCAACAATTATTGGATGGATGGATGGATGGATAGTACTAATATTATACAGCTCTCAACATTATGCAATTAAGCCTCTAACATTAATTTATATACTGTATACACTGAACTTTATATACACACACACACACACACACACACACACACACACACACGTACACTCTCTAGGACACATTTGCATTCTTTCAATAATACACTTACTGATTTTGCCTTATTAATAAGAGATCTTATAAGATCCTTGATGCTATTGTTTCGGTGTCTTTGGAAGATAACTTGCACTTCTGTCCCTTTACTTCTGGTGATGAGAGGTATTTCGGGCCATCCCAGCTCCAGAATGGGTGCATCAATATCAGACATCATAGGAAAGTAAGTGCCAGATGTCAGCTCTGAGGGGCAGTTCTCTGAGTTTGCACCATCACAATCCTTGTCTGACAGTGGGTCTTCCGCTTTATTGTTAATAATCGCACTTGTGCATATATAGTCAGTGTCCAGGCTGGATAGAAAGGGCAGCTCTTTTTCCTCATTCAGAGCTTGTAAATATGCCTTTTCCCCATGTTCCACCAGAGCATCTGTGGCCAGGCGTGCGGACTCATTGTAATTCAGCACCAGGGGAGAACTTTGTCGCCAGGGATTCTTAAGCTCTTCCACTCTGCTTTTCAGTTGACCGACTGTCCTGACAGCTCTTCTTGCTTCTGGGTTGAGCATCACGGTAAGATTATCAAGCGGATTCCCTAACAAATGTCCAAAGTTCCAGTTTTCGTCTTCTAAGGTTTCTTGTAAGTGTTGGAGCTCCTGCTGTCACTGTAACCTACAGTATATCTGTCACTTCCAAAGAATATCAGTTTCACTATGTACCTGCATAATCTCTCCTTCTAGTGTCTATTAAACTTCCTCATACTTATCTACAAACTCTCTTCTAAACTGGTAGCTTTCTGATCTAGCAGCCAAATGATGCCCTACCCCCTTCCAGTTACCTGTTTGTTGAGTTTGTTGAGTTTTTTTTTAAACCTGCTTAGCCAAGAACTGTTGTAGCAGTTACTGTTCAACTTGTTCCAGCAAGTAGCAGATAAGCCTCGCTGACAACACATTGTTATTTTATTATACAATTCAAAGCTGAATTATTCTGTGTTATTATATGTCTAACAACTTGTCTAAATGGCATGACAGAGATTTTATTAATATGGAAAATAAAATGATTCTCTAATCTTTCTCATTAAATAGAATTATATTTACAGCAGAATTGCCGTCCACATCAGAAAGTCTAATTACTGTACTGCAAAAAGATGGTAAGATTTAGCAGGGAAAAGTAGTACTGTTGATATCATAGATTTATTCTCTTTAATGACACAAAATGGCAATTGTAAATGATAATTTTATTATTTATGTTGTGTGTGTCCACGTATGTATTTGTACAAGAGTATGCACCAGGAGTATACTCAGGTGCAATTTGCATGATTATTATGCATTCCAAAAAAAGTTATCTGCATGGGTACCCAGTGCAGGATTAAGGGTGGATCACAGGGAGTGCAGTTGTGTTCCTCTCCCCCCCCCAGCCAGCAGGCCAGATACTCTCAGGGAGCCCCACCCTTACTACTGGACCAGAGCTGATCCCCAGACAGTAGTGCCAGAGATGGGATGGGAAGAAAGGTCACTGCCAGAGGCATCACTCCCCTGCTCACCCCCGATGTGGCAGGCTCAAGAACTTTAAAAAAAAAATCCATGAAGCAGAAACAAAAACATAAAATGAGTCATAGAAAATAAAAATTGTGGACTACTAGGTTAAAATAAATATAATAACTTTTTATTAAAAAAAAATAGCAAATTCAATGCTGCAGTGCTGGGAGAAATATGGGTTTGGCCACACACCAGAAGGGTCGTGGCCACTGAAAATGGGGCATGTCAACATGACTATCACCTCCCCCTTGTGTCATCTCTCAGCACACTTTCACCTGCCCTTTGTGTCATCTCTCAGCACACCTTCATTCAATTTTTGCACATTACGGCAGTAAAGTCCCCTTTTTACACAGTACACAGACAGAGTTCCCTTTTTACACAGTACGCAGGCAAAGTCCCCTTTTTACACAGTACACACAGTGCCAGATATACATTGCCCCACACTGCCAGATACATATATGCCCCCACAGTGCCAGATACATACAGGTTGAGTATCCCATATCCAAATATTCCGAAATACGGAATATTCCGAAATACGGACTTTTTTGAGTAAGAGTGAGATAGTGAAACCTTTGTTTTCTGATGGCTCAATGTACACAAACTTTGTTTAATACACAAAGTTATTAATAATATCGTATTAAATGACCTTCAGGCTGTGTGTATAAGGTGTATATAATACATAAATGAATTGTGTGAATGTACACACGCTTTGTTTAATGCACAAAGTTATAAAAAATATTGGCTAAAATGACCTTCAGGCTGTGTGTATACAGTGTATATGTAACATAAACGTATTCTGTGCTTAGATTTAGGTCCCATCACCATGATATCTCATTATGGTATGCAATTATTCCAAAATACGGAAAAATCCGATATCCAAAATACCTCTGGTCCCAAGCATTTTGGATAAGAGAGACTCAACCTGTATTACCCCACAGTGCCATATACATATATGCCCCAACAGTGCCAGATACACATTGCCAGATACACATTGCCCCACAGTGCCAGATACACATTGCACCACAGTGCCAGATACACATTGCCCCACAGTGCCAGATACACATTGCCCCACAGTGCCAGATACACATTTCCAGATACGCATTGCCCCACTGTGCTAGACAAACATTGCCCCACAGTGCCAGATAAACATTGCCTCACAGTGCCAGATACACATTACCAGATACACATTGCTCCACATTACCAGATACACATTGCCCCACAGTGACAGATAAACATTGCCCCACATTGCCAGATACACATTCCCCCCCCCCCTTCCCCCCACTCTCCGCTCACTGCTGGTCACTGCTGTCTGCTATGTGAGGGGAGGAGAGCACAGCGCCTCTCCTGCCCCTCAATGCACCATGAAGTCCGGTCTCCAGCTGCCGACCGCAGGTATCTATCTCGATTTGTTAGCCAATCAGAGCTCTCGGACCGGCAACCAATCAGCAGCCGATCCGCGAGCTCTGATTGGCTAACAAATGATACCAAGGAGACTCGCCCCGCCGCCGCTGGAAATCAGAGTAGACACTGAGCACATTGAAGGGCAGGAGAGGCGCTGAACTCTCCTCCCCTCACATAGCAGCAGCAGGATGGGGTATGGCCCGGGGGGCAGCCCAACAGTAGCGGGGGCGAGGGGACATGATGCCCTGGCCACTGGCAGCGCCCCCCTCTGCTGGGCCTGCCAAGGCACCCAGGGCACGTGCTCTACTCGACACCCCTTAGGTACGCCTCTACTTTCAGCCTGACATTTGATGCCACTGCAGACATAGCTAGTGTGGCATTCTAACACCTCTGCTCAGTACATCCTGTTACATTTGACTATGGTTGAAATAGTAGTCCAGAATGCAGAGTTGGAACTCCTGGGATCAATGAAGGCATTGGCATCTGGGCGCCAGCTGTCATTGGGCATCGAGTAGCATGCCTAGTGACAGAGGGCAGAGTTGTACCGTCCCACGAATAAATCCATCTACAACTGCTGCCTGCGTCCTGCTGATCACTGCAGCCGCATAGGCAGCGGTTATAGATGGCTCTATCTGTATTGTTCGGGGAGCCACTGTCTCTTGATCTTCTGGCAGCTGGTGCATTAAAATTATTTTTGTTTATTGCACCTGGTAAGAACTTACACCCTTGCCAGAATTATACATCTTTAATAGCAACTTGCAAGAAAAATAGTAAATATCAACATTCTTCTTACATCCTGTTACAGTGATTAAATAAAAATAACACCTGATTTTGTCATGGGATTGTTGTTTTGCAAGTTGTTCCTTAATTTGTTTTCATTGCCACAAATAACCATCAATGATATAATGAGATGGCATGTGATAACTTATCTGCACCTTCATTTGGCTTTTAAACATAGAAATTTGCAGGCCAAGATGTCAGCGTCTGGAGCTGAAAACTTTGCACCCTCTGATTGCAATTGGGCTGAATAAATTTACACCCACATATAAAAATGAGATTTCAGTTTGTGGGACAAAATAATTTGAGATGGAGGAGTAGAGATGGAACAGTGCTTTGTGTGAGGGTGCACAACCTGTCCTTGCCCACAAAATGAATATTGTGTATACATTTGAAGTGGCAGTTCTTTTTTGGCTCTTCCTAAATGCAATGAGATGTATTTTCTACACTCCAGATGCACTTCTGTAGTGCACTACAACAATAATAAAAAAGTGAGCGAAATTACAGTGAGCTTTTGCATAATCGGGTTTAGTGGCACCACAGGCCGTTTTACAGAGGCCCAAATTTCTAGTAATACAATTTTAATTTCCTCTTTTATTTTACCATTACACTGAATGCACTGTAGCAAAATCTGTAGATTACCAATAGAGATAGGACAGTATGGTCTAGTGAGGCTGCTATATGTGACTGGGATAGGAGTGGTAAATGTACTACAGATTTTCAAAATGTACATTCAAATGAATAATAGTAAAACATGTAATAAAAAAGGACCCAACAGTCACAAATTATAATGGTCGCATTTGAGAGTAATAGTCTATTGCCCATGGACCAGTTCAAATTACAAAATGTTTGTAAATACAACCTGGTTAAGAGATAAACTGAGTTTACAGGGCGGACTAATCTCCTGTACAAAGCTGCCTGACTGGGAGGAAAAACATACAGTATCTGGACAAATTGGTTCTAGTTGTGAATCTTATTTCTATGTAGGCACTGATTTTTAAACTGAGGGTTATGACCACTAAGTAGGCCATTTTTATTCGGCATGAACAGGTGGCCATAAAGCATGAAGTGTGGAACCTGACAAATAAACCTATGACCTATGTAAAGAAAGGCTTGTGGGACAAAACAGATTAGAGGTGAGGAGTAATGTTCATTACATTGTTAACTAAATGCTGTGATTATTCCTGTTTTTTTGTCATTGTTGTTCTGGTAACTCTTATCTATCACAGGCTTCTCAGAAACTTCTTGCTCAACTTCTATTTCCTGTCCTCCACACATAAGGTCAAGGTGTAGTAAGACAGGTGAATGGGAGATGAAAGAAATTTCAAAACAACTGACTACTGGTATAAGATCATAGCTGCAGAAGCACTGTACTTCTAAGTCCACACATCATCTAACTGGGAAACATCAAGGGTTGGATGTAATAGCCTCTGGTTTTGCATTTTCATTAGTTTTTTTGGTGACTTTCTGTAAATTTGTGAATAGCTTTACAGTATGTATTAGAGGTGACCAGAAAAATCATGTATTTGTAGCCTAATAGGGCACATATGGGTATTATTAGCACTGCAGACATTGGTGCTGTACATTAAGAAGCCTATAAAAACCAGCAAATGTGGGTGTTTTATTTGTATTTTTTTTATAAATGGCAGTTTTTGGTAATGTTTTTGAGCTATGCTTTAATAAGGTGCATAGGAACTTCACTACCAGAAACAGGAACGAAGCAGGTCGCGTCCCGCAATAGGTGTATTTTCAATGCTTGTTCAAGAGGTTGTTTAGATGTTTTGTTTCAGTCGTTCGTTCCAATCTCCTGAATCTTTAGGAGCTGGAAAGAGATGATTTAAAGGTCTATTTATGTATATCGTGCGCTAGCTGAAAATCTGTATTGCAACAATTAAGTAGCACCAGCAGTAATATCGGGAAGCGGTTAATATACCGCCGCACGGGATCCTGGCGATCACAGTAACATCACCAGCAGCTGAATACTGCTGGCAAAGTGTCACTGTAAATTGTTCATGTGCAGCCAGCGCAGGGATGAAGCTAAGTCTTTAAAGCTTATCATGTCCCCCATTGAGTACAGGTGAAGCCATCTATAGACAAAAAGTCTTGCTCTCTGCCGCTTGTTAAATTGCATAGCAAGCTATGGGAACTTGGTAATTTGTGCAAATAGAGGAGTTGCAAGAGAAATCAGCAATTTCTCTGCGGTATCCCGGTTGCTCAATAAGAGGAAGTGGTGATGAAAGGGGTTATCACTGTTTCATAAATAGGCAATTTAGAGCCTGTGGTGGGAAGCAAATGCGTGGTGTTTGGGCTGCACAAGTGATTGTGTGCCCTATACTTTATGGCCACAGGCTGTCTCATAAACGATAGAGATAGAAAAACTTAGGAAGCACTTACGCCATGTGTTAAGAGTACCCAAAAACATTGTTGCACACACAAATCTACTTTCATCATTAGTAGGAGTCAGAGTGGAAAAAACCTAAATGTAGCCTTCTAAAAGCTATCAGGTTTACCTAATGTTCTGGGAGTCATAGAATGCACTCATATTAAACAATTAGGAATTTTATTGGTATATGACATTTATTTTTAGTGCATGTTGTAAGTGTTCATATCTAGAATATTACTCATGTGATTATGAAAGATCAGGGAGTATTATTGCTGTGAACCTTATTGCAGACTATGGGCCTTATTCAGGTTTGTTAGCAAACCAAAACAGCGCATTAATGGGCAGAACCATGCTGCACTGCAGGTGGGGCAGATATAACATGTGCAGAGAGATTTAGATTTGGGTGGGGTGTGTTCAAACTGAAATCTAATTTGCAGTGTAAAAATAAAGCAGCCAGTATTTACCCTGCACAGAAACTAAATAACCCACACAAATCTAACTTTCTCTGCACATGTTATATCTGCCCCACCTGCAGTGCACATGGTTTTGCCCATTAGTGTGCTTTTTTGGTTTGGAACAAACTTGAATAAGGCCCTATTTTTTTTAGAAGGTATTAGATATATTGTTTTATGCAGTATGTGTAATGTATGATGGATTTTTAATATAAGTATACTAAAATTCAGTGTTGTCCACATAATTTGGCACTGAGGGGCAGATGTATTAACCTGGAGAAGGCATAAGGAAGTGATAAACCAGTGATAAGTATAAGGTGATAAAGAAACCAGCCAATCAGATCCTAACTGTTCATTTACATAATGGAGCTGATTGGCTGGTGTCTTTCACCTTGCACTTATCACTGGTTCCTTATGCCTTCTCCAGGTTAATACATCTGCCCCATAATGTATTAACTTTAAATGAACACAGATGGACACTTGTTACCAATTAGCATTATCCCTAGTGGTATAAAAAGATGGTAGATAGTTGATCTATAAACCCTTTGATTGTCATAGGGCAGAGAAATGAATCTGGTGATCATCGTTATGGTGACATGCAAGTGGAACGCACAAACCAGAATCTGGAAGTTTATGACATGCTGTCGAGTACGGTCTTTCTCAGTGTTATCGGCAAGCTGCGTTTGGACACCTCAGGCCACCTAGAGAGAGGAGAGAACCCTCTGTCTTGCAGCAGTGCGCTTATTGATAGATAACAAAGTTTGGAGTCACTAGAAAAGCCCCTTGATCCATCTGTTGAGGGCTGTGTAGGAGTGGAAACATAATTAGCTCTACGGCACTGTGGTATGATCCTAGCCTCTGGTGCTGGAGTCATGAGAGACCAACTACAGTACTGACCATCACAGGTGCATCTTGGTAAATATCTACTAAAAATATCTACTGAATTGGCATTTGCAAGTTGTATCCAGGAAAGTGTATGGATAGTATACTTGACGACACAGAGGTAGAGCAATGGACTACTGTACCGTACTGCTATATATATACTGGTGGTCAGCAAAATTCTGCACTGTCCTCCTACTGTATACTGCGCACAACTAAAATGCAGCACAGGTATGGATGGATAGTATACTTGACGACACAGAGGTAGAGCAATGGACTACTGTACCGTACTGCTATATATATAGTGGTGGTCAGCAAAATTCTGCACTGTCCTCCTACTATATACTGCGCACAACTAAAATGCAGCACAGGTATGGATGGATAGTATACTTGATGACACAGAGGTAGAGCAATGGACTACTGTACCGTACTGCTATATATATACTGGTGGTCAGCAAAATTCTGCACTGTCCTCCTACTATATACTGCGCACAACTACAATGCAGCACAGGTATGGATGGATAGTATACTTGACGACACAGAGGTAGAGCAATGGACTACTGTACCGTACTGCTATATATATACTGGTGGTCAGCAAAATTCTGCACTGTCCTCCTACTGTATACTGCGCACAACTAAAATGCAGCACAGGTATGGATGGATAGTATACTTGACGACACAGAGGTAGAGCAATGGACTACTGTACCGTACTGCTATATATATACTGATGGTCAGCAAAATTCTGCACTGTCCTCCTACTATATACTGCGCACAACTAAAATGCAGCACAGGTATGGATGGATAGTATACTTGATGACACAGAGGTAGAGCAATGGACTACTGTACCGTACTGCTATATATATACTGGTGGTCAGCAAAATTCTGCACTGTCCTCCTACTATATACTGCGCACAACTACAATGCAGCACAGGTATGGATGGATAGTATACTTGACGACACAGAGGTAGAGCAATGGACTACTGTACTGTACTGCTATATATATACTGGTGGTCAGCAAAATTCTGCACTGTCCTCCTACTATATACTGTGCACAACTAAAATGCAGCACAGGTATGGATGGATAGTATACTTGACGACACAGAGGTAGAGCAATGGACTACTGTACTGTACTGCTATATATATATACTGGTGGTCAGCAAAATTCTGCAGTGTCCTCCTACTATATACTGCGCACAACTAAAATGCAGCACAGGTATGGATGGATAGTATACTTGATGACACAGGGGTAGAGCAATGGACTACTGTACCGTACTGCTATATATATACTGGTGGTCAGCAAAATTCTGCACTGTCCTCCTACTATATACTACAATGCAGCACAGATATGGAGCGTTTTTCAGGCAGAGAACGTAGATATTTGCAGCACACTGAACACAGATATTTGCAGCACACTGAGCACAGATATTTGCAGCACACTGAGCACAGATATTTGCAGTACACTGAGCACAGATATTTGCAGCACACTGAACACAGAAACTGAGAGAACGCAGCCACGTCCTCTCGCTATCATCTCCAATGCACGAGTGAAAATGGCGGCGACGCGCGGCTCCTTATATAGAATACGAATCTCGTGAGAATCCGACAGCGGGATGATGACGTTCGGGCGCGCTCGGGTTAACCGAGCAAGGCGGGAAGATCTGAGGCTGCCCCGATACCGTGTAAAATGAGTGAAGTTTGGGGGGGGGGGGGGGGGGTTCGGATCCCGAGGAACCGAACCCGCTCATCTCTAATTCTGGTGGATGATGACATTTTTCTCCCATTCAGGATACAATGACTATGTTATAATATACCACATGATATATTAACCTTTCCTGCTTTTCTACTAAACCCTTGCAATTTAGCCTCCAATATTCACTAATGTGACTTTACTAGCCGGCACCGGAATGCTGATCGCCGGGATCCCGATAGCCAGTATATTGAGTGCCTCCCATAGAAAACATATGTTAAATGTGTCTGTACTCGAGTTGTTAATTCATTATTTTATATTGATCTGTGGGTATAGGATTGTTTATGAATTTATGAGAAATAATAGTCCAAGTTGATCTTTGCAAACTGATTGGGATGTGATACTATTTTACATTTTATTATTGATATTTTAAATTTTATTATTATCTATTAATTTTTAATAAAATAGTTTTGTGTATTTTTTTCAAACCAGCAGCTACTGTATTTATTATTCATACCCTATTATTATTTCTTTGGAAGCACAACCTTTGAAACCAGAGGTTAATGTCATACAGCATCATTATCACTCCTTAATGTACAGGTTATCAGGTTTTTTTGCATACCGGCGCCAGAATCCGACCGCCAGCATACCGACAGCTGGGCGAGCGCAAATGTGCCCCTTGCGGGCTCGCTGCGCTCGCCATGCTGCGAGCACGGTGGCACGCTACGCACGCCACGCACACCACGCTATCTATTCTCCCTCCAGGGGGGTCGTGGACCTCCAAGAGGGAGAAAAGATGTCGATATGCCGGCGGTCGGGTTTCCGGCGCCGGTATGTTGGTCGTCGGGAGCCCAGCCGCCGGCAAACAGAAGACCACCCCTGTTCAATGACTCAAGAGTAGAGATATGCCAGAAGAGTGGGAACTAGATCTCTGCAGCACACATTGGGGCAGATGTATTAAGCCTGGAGAAGTGATAAAGTGGAAGGTGATAATGCAGCAGCCAGTCAGCTCCTAACTGTCAAGTTACAGGCTGGGTTTGAAAAATGACAGTTAGGAGATGACTGCCTGGTGCGTTATCACCTTCCACTTATACCGCTTTCACATCGCTAACCCGGTAAAGAACCGGCTTTTGAACACGCTTCCGACCCGGGTCTGAACACGCTATACCCCTTTCACATCGCAGTTTGGAGCCGTGTTATTACCGGGTTATTCCCGGGTTGGTGCCTTTCACACTGAACCCGGTTCACCCTTTGAAAACATTTGTGATGTCATTATAAATGGACTTTTCTGTCTCCTATTGATGAGGTTTGAAAGGTATTACAAGGAGGGGCTGGGGAGTGCTCAGTAGTGCAGCAATCATGGCCGACACAGCACATGTCTCTATAGACTTTGTGATAGTCTCAGCTGTACTGCTCTTGGATTCAGCCTGTGAGAGGATATTTGAGCTTCTCACATTCTGTAGCTTGTTCAGCAGCTATGTTATGAGGAGGAGGAGGCTGCAGTATTTGAGAGACACCGCCATTCGTCACCGGCAATACCTGCGCAGGAGGAGATCGTTTATATCTGCTTCTGTGACCACCATACTCAACCTTAACCTCACTACTCAACGAAAATTGTGGTCTAGAGAACGGCAGCATGGGCAAGTTTTTATGCAAAGTGTGCTGAACTTTCAGGATGTTCAGTGGAAGTGTCACTTCAGAATATCACGTCACACATTCCACTATCTTTTGGATTTAATGTCCCCAGCACTCTCTAGACAGACCACAAACTTCAGGTCACCAATAGAGCCAAGCAGGAGGCTAGCTATAGCATTGTGGTGGTATGCCACTCCAGGTGAATATCGCACAATTGCTTGCCTGTTTGGTGTGGGGTTATCTACCGTTTGCACCATTGTACATGAGGTGACCAGAGCATTGGTGGACAACCTATACCACAGATTTATTTCTCTTCCGCATGGCCAGCGTTTGGATAAAATAATATTGGGATTTGTGAAGTCTGGATATCCGCAGTGTGCAGGTGCAATTGATGGTACCCACATCCCTATAATCGCACCTCATGATAATCCTGCCGACTACTACAACAGAAAGGGATGGCATTCCATTGTTTTGCAAGCTGTGGTGGATCATAAGTATTGGAAATGTTCTTATCATTGTGTTTTCTTAATGCTAATTGTTTATAATTAATTTACAACTTAATATATATTTTTATATTAGTTTCACAGACGTATTCATCGGTTGGCCGGGACGGTCACATGACGCTCGAGTGCTTGCAAACTCTGATCTGTACCGGGTAGCAGAGGACAAGCAAGGGGGCTACCTTTTTCCAAGAGAGGTGATTTTGTTTAATAATTTTAATACTTTTGAAAACATGCCCAAGAAAAGATGTGTTAAAATGACGCAATGTTCATGAATCAAGCAGGTAATAGATGAATGCAATTTAATTTACATTGGGACCAATTAGTTGGCGTTACCTTCAAACATGCTTCCTATGTGCCCACCAGCCTGCCCATCACGGAGGAGTCTGCTCATATTTGTATTCCAATTTCTTGGTGCTAACGTACATTTTTTTATCTATATTCCTACTAGAAATCAAAATTTGTGGATGGAGTGGAGATCCCGGTACACATAATTGGTGATGCCGCCTACCCGTTACGACGATGGCTCATGAAGGGGTTCACCCAACATGTCCAGCTGATCTCCAATCAAATTACTTATACGCACACCCTGAGCTCAGCAAGAATGGTGGTCGAAAATGCCTTTGGACGATTAAAAGGACGTTGGCGCTGTCTTATGAAGCGCAATGATGTAGACATTAATATCATGCCTAACATTGTTGCAGCATGTTGTATTCTGCATAACCTATGTGAGTTTCAGAGGGAGGAATTCCTACCAGAGTGGACAGTGCAGGCCTCTGCTGCGTACCCTGCACTTGATTGTGAGGCCTATCTGGGCGACCATTCTGGAAGTGCAGAACAGATGAGGTCTGCTATAATGGCCAACCTTCCCTCATTACTCCGTTAATTTTTTTCAGTTTGTATATTCAGTAAATTGTTGTTGCTACAAAAAAATAAACCTGTTTAGTTGACGTTCTGCTACTGTGTCGATAACAAATGTACAACATCAATATCCAATTTGAAATGGATGTATCATGCATTTTGTTTGTAAGTAAAAATAGGACAAGTCCAAAGATTAACAAAAGATCAGAGACCTTAGAATTTTAATTTGTATAAAACTTTGGTAAATAAAGTAGTGAAATCTTTACAGTAATAAAAGTCCAACCAGTAATAGTGTAGGAAAAACACTCCTATGATTTTAAAACCAACTTTTTTAAAAAACAATAACCATTTAAGATAAATTACGATAAACAGGAGACTCTGTAGTTGTCTCCGTTTCAGAAGGTGATTGGGTGTGTTGAGGTTGTGTATGTCGAGGATGGGTATAGTGAGTTGGAGTTAGTGGAGGTGGGGTTTGTTGGGGTTGGTTATGTCGAGGATGGGTATGGTGTGGCGTTGGTTGAGGTGGGGTATGATCATAGTAGGGGGGTACAGGGTAATATTGGGTATACGGTTGAGGGTAGTTTGGTGGCACTGTGTGCAGCCCTTCAATGCATTGGAACATTCGGTCAAATATGGACATTTGAAATTCCTGCATTTCTCTCTGACGTTCTCTTGCATCCCTATTATAGGTTTCCTGCATAGAGATCAGCTGCGTCATAAATGTGTTGTTCATGTCTTGCTCTGCCTGCAAAAATCGCTCGAGACGTGCATCTTCTCGATCAGCCATGGCAGCGTCCATCTGCTCTAATTTCTCCCCTAGGACAGTGGTCATAATTCTTGCAGCTTGCTCCGTTTTGTTTGGGCGGCGCCTCCTTGGCGGAACAGTATATACTGCAGACACAAATCAAATAATATGTTATTGGAATTTGCAAAGAGCTTATATAAAATAGCAGTGTTTGCAAACGTGTTTGTGGCCTCCTTCCACCTACACACTGCATATACTCTGCAACATTTATCATTTTTAATTGTATGCATTTATTGTTAAGATTTAATGACGTTAATGTTTAGAGTTGTTAGTTTGTGTTTAGTTTACGTTAATTGTTAATGTTAGTTATTATGCTTTTAGGATTGTTGTACTTACTGTTTCCACGCAAAGGCTGCGTTTGTGCAATTGGGGCCTTTTGACTTGGCCCAGCCTCTGTGTCTTCTGGTGCATCAGTGGTTTCAGTCCTGCTGGGCTCCTGTACAACTGGGTCAGGCATAGTGGTTGGCATCGGTTGCGTATCATCCAGTACGAGTAGTGGAGATGGTGGTGGTGGTGATCGGGTGTCTGGGTCCTGTGATCGGGTGTCTGTGTCCTGTACGCTGCAGGTGGAAGCAGCACAGGCCTGTCTTGTTTCTGCTGCTGCTATGCTGGAGGATAAGCTAACCGGTGTTGCAAGTGCTGTGTGGCCAAATATGGTGGCACACTGCTCATAATATTGCCACTCCATACGGGCAGCACCACTTCTGTTTCTGTTGTGGTCGTGGACCTTATGGAAATTCCTTTTAAGGGCCTTTAGTTTATTGATTACCTGCTGGGAGGTACGGTGGAATCCAGAGGCTGCAAGCATCTTCGTTATGTTTTTGTACGTGATTGCATCCTTAACAGTCCCTGTCATTTGGTGGGTGATTTCCGACTCCCCTCTTATCCGTAACAGCTCCCTAACCTCATCCTCACTCCAGTTTGCCATATTCTCCAAGCACTGTAGCAATGCAGCACTGTGAATGTAGTATAAATAAAAACACACTGTTTAAAGCGTGCTGCCTGTTTATTTCCGGGTTCAGACAGGTGACATCATGCAGGGAGACAACCTATCACCTCCTTTTTAAGATTACCGGGTTGAATATAGCGGGTCTGAGGCTTTCACACTGCCAAATGAACCGGTTCTGAACCGTGTAGGATCCTTCTTTTTACACGGGTTGAAATACCGGGTTGTTTGACACGGTAAATTCATAATGGCGCTTTCACACTGCACCTCAAACCGGGTTGACACGGCTCAAACTCGGCAATATACCGGGTTATTTTTGCGATGTGAAAGGGGTATTAATCACTTCCCCAAGTTTACTACATCTGCCCCAAATTGTTTGATGTATGTAATGTTTTTTGGTCGATGCTACATGTTTCCTAGATGTAATATAGTTCTACCGATTTAAACATGTTTTCACTGTATCATTTCTGATGATTCATGATATGAGTATTATAATAATAATTTTATTTACTAGATAGCACTTTTCTCCATCAGGACTCAAAGTCGCTCTACAGACATCAGAAAGGTAGTACATAGTACAAAGGATTCAGTATTACATCAAAAAGAAAGTCACACAGAGAAAATGAAAACAAAATAACATAGACCGCAAAATAAGCATAATGCAGGGTTGGTGCAGACAATTTTGGGTAATCGATTCCATGGGTTACATATTCCTCCCACGAAAGGTACCAGGTGAGGCAGCCATCTTGGGCACACCACGTAAGATTACCCTGGGAGGAATATGTTACCCCTAGAAGAGATGACACAAAATGAGTATTTGCAAAATCCTAACGCTAGGATTAGGGTCCCAACATAATCTTCAGATCAATGTATTTTTCTTCCCTTCTTCGAGTGTACCAGGTGAGGCAGCCATGTTGGGCCCACTATGAAGGTTATACTGAGGGCGATAATTCCTGGTTACTGACACCCATGCTGAAACCGTATACTCTAGCTCACAACATATATAATAAGGTGCACATATCCACTAGGTATGTGATCACACCTTTGAGAATGCAAATTTGGACTACTGACTCTTCTTAACAAATTCCACGGGTGCTCCCCTATGCCCTTGAAAAGGTAATGGATATCGGCTGCCACACCTATGATATAGGTTAAAAAAATGTGTGTAAATCTGTAAAGCATGTTATTTAGACAAATGAATAATGTTATCAAAATGCGTACAAGGAGCCATTCATTATTTTTGTTTAATTAAATTAAGCAATAAGATTACATTATTTTTACAATCAGTTTTTCTTTGTAGAAAATACAACAGGAAGTGTTGAACTGAATACAAGTTGCAACAAAATTATTATTAGAGATGAGCGGGTTTGGTTCGTTGAGATCCGACCCCCCCCCCCCCATTTTACAGCCTCGGATTTTCCCGCCTTGCTCGGTTAACCCGAACGCGCCTGAACGTCATAATCCCGCTGTCGGATTCTCGCGAGATTCGTATTCTATATAAAGAGCTGTGCGTCGCCACCATTTTCACTCGTGCATTGGAGATTGAACAGAGAGGACGTGGCTGCGTTCTCTCCCTGAAAAACTTCGTATCTGTGCTCAGTGTGCTGCAAGTATCTGTGCTCAGTGTGCTGCAAATATCTACGTTCTCTGTTGGAAAACGCTCCATATCTGTGCTCAGCGTGCTGCAAATATCTGTGCTCGGTGTGCTGCATTGTGGGGATCACCAGTATATAATTATAGTAGTACAGTACAGTAGGCCATTGCTGTATCTTGCAGCTCTGTGTCAAGTATACTATCCATATCTGTGCTGCATTATTGTGAGCAGTATATAGTAGGACAGTGCAGCATTTTGGTGACCAGCAGTATACATATACAGTAGTACAGTACAGTAGGCCATTGATGTATCTTGCAGCTCTGTGTCAAGTTTACTATCTGTGCTGCATTATTGTGAGAAGTATATAGTAGGACAGTGCAGCATTTTGGTGACCAACAGTATACATATAGTACAGTACAGTAGGCCATTGCTGTATCTTGCAGCTCTGTGTCACTTCTAGTATCCTGATCAGTGCTCAATATCTGCTGCATTGTAGTGACCAGTATGTATACTGTGCTGTGCGACGTGTGTTATACACCTGGGGATTTTATACATCCTGTAATCTGTATTGAGCGATGTGTGAGATACACCTGGGGATTATACACCCTATATACTGTACTGTGTGATGTGTGAGATACACCTGGGGATTATACACCCTATATACTGTACTGTGCGATGTGTGATACACCTGGTAATTAATTATACACCCTGTATACTGTACTGTGCGACGTGTGTTATACACCTGGTGATTATACATCCTGTAATCTGTACTGAGCGATGTGTGAGATACACCTGGGGATTATACACCCTATATACCGTACTGTGTGATGTGTGAGATACACCTGGGGATTATACACCCTATATACTGTACTGTGCGCTGTGTGTGATAAACCTGGTAATTAATTATACACCCTGTATACCGTACTGAGCGACATGTGTTATACACCTGGTGATTATACATCCTGTAATATGTACTGAGCGATGTGAGATACACCTGGGGATTATACACCCTATATACTGTACTGAGCGATGTGTGAGATACACCTGGTGATTATACATCCTGTAATCTGTACTGAGCGATGTGTGAGATACACCTGGGGATTATACACCCTATATACTGTACTGAGCGATGTGTGAGATACACCTCGTAATATCTGTGCTCAGTGTGCTGCATTGTGGTGACCACCAGTATATTATAGTTGTACAGTACAGTAGGCCATTGCTGTATCTTTCAGCTCCGTGTCAGACTTAGTTCTAGTATCCTGATCAGTGCTCAATATCTGCTGCATTGTTGTGACCAGTATATAGTAGTACAGTGCAGCATTGTGGTGACCACCAGTATACAGTAGTACAGTACAGTAGGCCATTGCTGTATCTTGCAGCTCTGTGTCACTTCTAGTATCCTGATCAGTGCTTAATATCTGTGCTTAGTGTCAGTGCTGCATTGTGGTGACCAGTATACTACAGTACAATAGTCCAGTGCTGTTCTCGCTGCTCAGTGTCAGTTCTCCGTAGTATCATCAGTGATCAGTATAATCAGTTCTCAGTATAATCAGTGCGCTGTTAGACGTGTGCCCGTTTTCCACCATTAGTGCAGTGGGATTTAGACAATTGATGAATTTATTGTGTCCCTGGTACAGAATCCCATCTAGATTCCACTTCACTAGGCAGGCGATAGCGAGATTTTACCAATTAATATCAGTGATTTATAATTATTAATTACAGTGTTCTTGCCAAATAATTCCAGTGATTTTGTCATTTTCTTCCAGTGATTTGGACCAATAATACCATTGATTAGAACGAATAATTCCAGTGAGTTTGTCATTTTCTTCCAGTGATTTGGACCAATAATACCATTGATTAGAACGAATAATTCCTGTGATTTTGTCATTTTCTTCCAGTGATTTGGACCAATAATACCATTGATTAGAACGAATAATTGCTGTGATATTGAGGTGTTTGTGTCACTTAGCTTAGCCATCCAGCAACCACAGTGCACCTCTTTTTCTCTTTTCTTTGCATCATGTGCTGTTTGGGGACAATTTTTTTTAAGTGCCATCCTGTCTGACACTGCAGTGCCACTCCTAGATAGGCCAGGTGTTTGTGTCGCCCTCTTGGGTCGCTTAGCTTAGTCATCCAGCGACCTTGGTGCAAATTTTAGGACTAAAAATAATATTGTGAGGTGTGAGGTGTTCAGAATAGACTGGAAATGAGTGGAAATTATGGTTATTGAGGTTAATAATACTATAGGATCAAAATTACCACCAAATTCTATGATTTAAGCTGTTTTTGAGGTTTATTTTTTTTTAAAACACCCGAATCCGACAAAAAAATTTCAGGGAGGTTTTGCCAAAACGCGTCCGAATCCAAAACACGGCCGCTTAACCGAATCCAATACCAAAACACAAAACCCAAAAAAATTCCGGTGCACATCTCTAATTATTATTATTGTTGGTGTCCTGTTTGACTTCTGGAGGCAGAACTAGTAATTCCTGAAGGTAAATTATGCATAGTTGATGTTTAGAGTTTGGGAATTGATGCAAATATCGGCTTTACCATCAGGTAATAGGCCTGGGATTTCTTTCATTCAAATTTCCATTACCCTAAAGTCTCTGTACACTGTTGGCAAGGCGTGTAATAGAATCACCATACTGCCATTTTGTGCTGCTTATTTTTTGCACGTGCTGTTTATATCCCATTTGATCTTGCAAACATTCAAATTGCAGTTTACAGACTTAATCAGGGGTACCATACATACTAGTCATACATGGGTCATCTGCAGGCTCTTACAGTGTCTCTAGTAGTTGCAGTGGTGCCAAGAGGGGGGGGGGGTACAAATTACACAGGCCCAGGACCAATTGAGGGGACCCCCTCCCCTTAACCTGGCAGCAGCAGCTGCAGCTCTTCTCCTCAACTCAGCACACGCTGCTGTGTGCTGGGCTGCAGTATGGCCCTGGAGGCGCATAAAATAAAAAAAAATCAGTATTTTTGTCTAAGGTTGCATGGCCACGCCTCCTGTGATTAGGCCATGCCCCCTGAAAAGTACCAGGGCCCAGCCAGACTCTCTACTGCCCTGAGTGGCTGTGGGAGATTTCTGCATTGGGGAGATATATCAAACCTTCTAAAGAGGACAATTGTAGAAGTTACCCATAGCAACCAATCCAGTTCTAGCTATCATTTAGCTAGTACATTCTATAAAATAATACCTAGGATTGGATTGGTTGCTCTGTACAACTTCTCCATCTGTCCTCCTTAGAAGATTTGATATATTCCCCCAAGTTAATTAACAGCTAACGCACTAGTTTATATGGTTAACACCATCTGTCCTAGCATGCAAAGAGTTAATACAGTCACAGCGGTGAAGTGAGCGACCCGCTAGATTGAGCCTGCTAGATTGAGCCTGTGGAGAAGTTGCCCATGGCAACCAATAAGCATTGAAGTAACATTTATCATTTGCATGCCATACAATTGTATGGAGCAGCTGATTGGCTGCCATGGGCAACTTCTCCACAGGCTCACTTCTCCACTCTTTTCACTGCTTCATGAACCCCCTAAAGGTCTACTAGGTGTAAACCAAAGTTGATCAAAAAATAGTGCAAGCATTTTGCATTTGTTAAATTTCCTCTGATACCTAACAGAGAAATAATTTTCCCATTAATATTTTGGGCATAACATCCTGCTTATTTCATATCAATCACATTTTAATGGCATTAAGGGGTCTATTCATGCAGCAGTGAAAATAGTGGAGAAGTTGGATTAAAGGGATTTTATGGAAACCCTAATTATAGTTTTTTTAACATTGGTTTTGGAACAATCCTTGGCAACCGCATTTAAAAAATTCTCCTTTAATACAATAAGATGGCTGTGTTTTGTGTATTTACACTGTGAAACCTCTGATAATTTTATTATTACAGACTAAAGAGAAATTGACTTGAAATTCACAGGTCGGTTGCCATTTGGCCAGTTGACACAGATATACTTAGATAATTACATGATTGCTTGTTTCCCTTTAAAATGACTATTTCAAAGGGTAACAAGGCTTGGCTGAATTAACAATGGGACTGATGGGACTACAGCCCCAGGCCTCCATGTTAAAATAGGCACGTCATCACGACAGCATAGCTGCTTGTTGTTTCCTATTGTCCATGATAGATACATGTATTGGGTGGCCCAGAACCAGAGGGAGGTTATATCATGCAGCAGGCACAAGAGGGACGAGGGGGGAGGGTTCATGCAGCACTCCCATACCAGCAGTATTTCCCCCATCAGTGTATTTCCATCAGTCACTCAAGTAGAAAAAATGTCTTACAGGTACTGTGTGCATGTGCCAAAGGTGTGAGCGCCAAACAATTGGGTGTGGCCAAATGCCACATGGAGCATGGTAAATGAAAATGGGAGCATGATACACATATGGGGGGGCAGATACACATATGACCCCAATAGTGCCAGATACACATTGCCCCACAGTGCCAGATATACATTGCCCCAGAGTGCCAGATACACAAATGCCCCCATAGTGCCAGACACACAAATGCCCCCACAGTGCCAGATACACAAATTCCCCCACAGTGCCAGATACACATTGCCCCCACAGTGCCAGATACACATTGCCCCCACAGTGCCAGATACACATTGCCCCCACAGTGCCACATATACATTGCCCCCACAGTGCCAGATATACATTGCCCCCACAGTTCCAGATATACATTGCCCCCCACAGTGCCAGATATACATTGCCCCCACAGTTCCAGATATACATTGCCACCCACAGTGCCAGATACACATTGCCCCACAGTGCCAGATGGATTAGGTACTAGGGGACGGGTTAGAGTTAATGGGAGAAATACTCACCGATACGCTAGATAAGATAAGAAAACACTAAACAACCAGGGACAGTTTATTGACCTTTGTCACATCAACATATCATCTGGGTAGACATGATGAATGTCAACATGGTCACTGTTGACATGCTGAGCATGCCAAGATGCTGCATGTCGACAGCTCAACTCTGTCAACATTCTCATGTTGACACCCCATTTCTGTTGGGCTTTAATTGGCAATGCGGAAGGACTTTTGCACCTTAGGGTTATATTTACTAAATATAATCTTTGCAAAGTGAGCAATGGGCCTGATTCATAGTTGTACAGTATTGCACTGCTGCAGGGAAGTGGCTGTGCAATGTCGTACAACTAATGTGCTAATGCTGCAGGAGTCGTCTGAAGAAAAAAGACACCTCCTGCCAGCATCACAGAGATGAGTTCTGCATCTGAAGAAGAAGCATCAGATCACCATCACAATCACCAGTGACAATGGCCACAATCATTAATCATCTGAGAAAGTCTAATCTTATTCAGAATGGGTGTTGGCTATTCTCTGCCAGCACCAGGAAGTTTACATCTGAAGGTGTAGAGCCTGGCCATGCTAACAAAACAGGGTTGACATGGCCCTATTTTATAAAACAGTCCCTGTCACCACCCCATGCCCCAATCCGAAATGTCCGCAGCCCATTCTGGACATGTGCAGATGTTAGGAAAGGACAGATCATGACTCCAGGAAATGGACCAAAATCTCTACTAACGCCATCTGGAGATGACATGAGTTTAAAAGTGCTTGGTCCTAAAAAATTTAACAACTGAGGTTTATTACATCTGGGCTGACCGTATTTCCAAGTAGAGGTATGGGAAATGCTGCCAGCATGTGGTGCTCATGCGAATTTTAGGGCATGGAGGAGATTTTTGTGAAATCTCCTCCAAAAGCCCTTTGCTAAATGTATGTGAAACTAAAATATGAAAGATACGTTTTTTTTCTATCTAAAAGAAACTATTTTTTTAATAGCTATCATGAGCTCATGATTATCCAATAGACCCTACAATATTAAATAGCTATAAATGACCACATAAAACAAAGCCACAATATGTTCTATTATATAGTGTAAAACCTCAATAGTCCTGTTTGTATGTATCTGCAATAGCCCATATGTCATACAGCAAGGAAATGTACTTTTATATATCCATGATATTCCACATATAAAGGGATAAGACCTGCTTTACTTCTGTTTGACACTTCTAAAAAAAAGTACCACGGACGGTATATGGTAAAAGTAACATGGAATTTAATGGTAATTTTGTTGTTTAATATGTAAATCTATGCCAATATACCATTTGTAGAAATATACCAGTAATATGCACACTGGTATTAACGTGCCACTCATATCATTATTAGAAGTAATTTGCCACTAGTTAACCATACAGTAGTTATTTGCTACTAATACACTGATAAGTAATAAAACGCCAGAAGATAAATTCCACTCATATGCCCATCAGTGGTGAAATGCCACCTATATATCCCTCAGCAACCCTAATGCTATCCCTAACACTATGCCTAACCTTATGTCTAATTGAAATGTCAACATTTCCTGTCAATGTTGACATTTTGTAGGTGTCAACATTAATTATGTTGATATTTTAAGTTTGCCAACATCATTAATATCAACCTTCTGGTGTCCACATTGTGAATGTAAAAATCTTGACTGGCAATACACAGTATGGTGACTGCCTCCAAAAGACACTGCTGTGAACTCAGATTTATCAGATAAAGCTCATTCAACACCATCTTGAATAATATCAACCAATGCTAGTGGAAAAACAGAAGGTACTCATTTAATAGTTAGAAAAATAATATAGAAAATACACTAAAGACTTAAATGTAAACCTTGTATAAAGAATCAGCTCCCCCAGGCTGCCTGCATTCTGGTTAGAGCTCCCATTAGGACATGACTTGGTGACCAGAATTTGCTGCAGTTTACTCACGGTTTTACTCTGCCTTAAGTCATAATGCTGATAGCAGAATACAGTTATGGAATAACATGTGAAATTATGTAATTTTGCCAAAATGTCTATTATATTTGGTTTTTTGAGCAACACTGTATAAATAAATGTGTGTTCCACTTGCACCTGAATGTTTATGGTCACTTGGTATCAGATCTTTTAAAATAATGCCATTTTTTTTTTAAACAAAAAATTCTGACTTAAAAAATGTAGACATCAATTAGGGCCTGAGTTCTGTTGAATGCAGCCGTGTCTGCGTCTTTTGTCGCAGTCGTGTCTGGTACTTTATGCAAATTCCACTGCAAAGCTCCTTGCTTGTGTATATGTGAGTCTGAATGTGCAATGACTGAGATGCCCACTTTCAGCATTTGTAGAAGTTGAAATACTGCTTAGTGCTTTTTTAGATGCATTATTAGTCACACCATCGAAATGTGCACCAGCCCTATCGCAGGTGCAGCTTATCCATCCTCAGTATGGTCTCCTATGTGAATGATTCAGTGTCTATGAATGCAACCACAATCAGTGACATGCTAGTGACACTTCAGTAAGATGCAACATCTCACTGCATCATTCCAATCACTACCCAGGAACGACGCATACATTTCTGATAACATATGTCTAACTTTGTACTGTGACTCTGTTTGAACAAAATCAGGATGCATGCGCAGTATGACTCAGACACACATAAGAAAAGCAACCCTCCACTGCATCCGACATAGAAGTTGCATCCAACTCAAAATCAGGCCCTTGCATTCACCCCTTTTTATTTTACACACGGAAAGATGGTATAAGAACTCCTGGTTTATCATTCTCTACTGTAATATCCAATAGCCTAGGCTGTTGTAGCACCATATTATGCATTAAACATACAATATTTTTTACCCTTTTGCTGGAGCATCGAGGAGTACCCCACAAGATTTATCAACACACAACAATTAGTTTTTTAAAGATTTCAAAGGTTTGTTCGTTTGCACATATAATGGTTAAGTGAACTTCATTATATTTGTGCTGTTCAGAAGACTGCAGGTCTAACAGAGGTGTCAATAGCCAGGAGTGACTCCCATACTCTGAATCACCTAAAATATCACACAAATGATATTTGCCATTAAATATACATAAACAGCATATGTCACATGTGAAGCATAGCAAACAACCGTCATGTCATAAATTGTGTTTGGTTGAATATACCCAGAAGCCATCCCTGTAGAATTGTTCCATAGTCAATCTTAAAATAGCAGAATAATTCTCAGAGGAATAGACATTATGACATAATCAAGGATAACCAGACACAAATCTCAGGATCCATATGTTAGTATCATATAATATCTGCACATTCATGGAGTGATAGCGTTGGTGGCTGTTAATAAGCTTCTCCTCCATGTGCTGAAGTGAGGCCAGTGCAGAGTTGAATGTAAAGGGACTGTTTTCATGTTCTCACTTTGTGCATGCTCGTACACAACTATGGGCAATTCAGAGCTGTACACAAATCAATTGCATTTCTACTCGTGAGTGAAGGGGCACAACTGGGCGGAAATAGGGCGTTCTCACATAGACAATGTTCACTGAGAGCATGTAGATTGAATTATTGGTTATACAGAGCTGTGCATAAGTGTCAATATGTTTTCAGATGCATATTTTGTAACAAGGATAGTGCACACTGATGATGGCTATGAAAGCAAGCATATGGATAGAGGCAGTCTGGACACCGAGATGTGTGTAACTCTGCATAGGGGTCTACTACGGTATGCCGGCGCTCGGGATCCCGGCACTCGGGATCTCGGTGCCAGGATCCCGACCACCGGTATACCGGCAGCGGGGTGAGCACAAAAGAGCCCCTTGCGGGCTCACTGCAATCGCTGCACTGCGGGCACAGTGGTGCGCAGCGCTATTTATTCTCCCTCCAAGGGTGTCGTGGACACCTCAAGAGGGAAAATAGTTGTCGGTATGCCGGCTGTCGGGATCCTGACAGTCAGGATGTCAAGTGCCACCCTCTGTATAGGGCACATATAAGCATTTCATTCCATGCACACACTGTGGAAGTAATTACGGCTGCCTTGCACTGAACCCTCCATCAGCCCTGTGTAATATTTAACTCAATAAATTAGGCATTATTGTGAGCCTATAGATGGCTACTTTGAGCTCATGCTATTGTCACTACTGTATGGGAAAAAGATACATGCATGCAACAGTATACAACAGTGTTTGGAGTGCACTTGTCGCTGTGTTATGCCCATGTGACAGAATGAAAGGAGCCAGCGGCCATAAACTGGAAAGCACCCATTAGATGTGCAGACCAGGCTGGCTACATTTCTCTACAGCTACAGTAGCAGACATTTTTTTTGGGCCTTTTTTCTAAGTATTATAAAGAATCCTAGAACAGCTGGCTGCAATCGCTCCAATCCCACCTGCCTCTCTTTTTGGCATTTTCCAGTAGCTTTTCTGCTTCAGCTTGATAAATGGTGACAGTTTAGTGTAGTGTGGAGTTTCGTATAGAAACGCACCATGGCATAATGCACAATGCCATAAAATTTCAGTAAGTAGCCCCAGAATTGGATTAAACAATCAGGCTTTACTCACCGTCTTCTGACATGGTATCTTTTTTTCCTCACAGTTTTTCTCTTTTTTTCTTCTCATTTTCTATGTCTGACATTTGTTTTTTTACTTTGGGGGAGATGTACTAAGCAGTGATAAAAGTGGAGAAGTAAGCCAGTGGAGAAGTTGTCAATGGCTACCAATCAGCTGCTCTGTATACTTTCATAGTATGCAAATTATAAATGTTACGTCAATGCTGATTGGTTGCCATAAACAACTTTTCCACTGGCTCACTTCTCCACTTTTATCACTGCTTAGTACAGTACATCTCCCCCTAACTCATATCCTGAGTTACACCTCAACTGACTCCCCTTTTTTCTCTTCCCCATCGCTTCTTATCAGTTGAACAGCGCTAGAGGCATTAAGCCAACTTGCAAATCAATATAGTTCTTTATCCACCAAACCAACCTACTGCATCAACATTTTAAATGTCATTTTCTTTTTATATCACCTTCCAATATCATTCCACTGTCTGGAAGAATGTCAGAATGGGTGTACTTGGTGTACTTGGAAATTGCCACAGCAGCAGCTGACATACTACTGTCTGCCAGGTACTCATAAATGGACCAAGTGTAACAGAAAGGTAAGTATACTCCTTGCACATAAATACATACATACATACTTTTATATCCCCTTGTACCTAGTCACCAAATATGTATGTAAAGCTGTGCCTATGAGTACAAACTTTTACACTTTATATTATCTAATTACACACAATTAGTTCATTAGAGATCCTTTTTTTGTCCAGAGATATTAATACCTCACTACATGAATGATATGGTATACAAAGCTTGAAATTGTACCAAATCATCAGCAGCTGTAACAGCTCATGACTCTTTACAAGCAAATGTTCATAGTTATACATAGTTAAACATGGCTGCCAAAACTTGAAAGAAAGCAAATTAGGACAAAATAAGCCACGCCCACTATCCAGTGAAGCCCCACCCATAATATGCCCAGCACCATCCCATTTCTGCATTAAGACACTAAACTTCTTAATTGTTCATGCCATTTAAGGGTTTGAGAATTGGGATAGTGCTGCCAAAATCAGGACAATTGATAAGTGTTGCCTATATTATACTTTAAGGGCCATTGGATAAAGTGTTGACAGAAATGAGTAACATGCAAAGTAGCTATTTATTTGCAAGTTGTAACTTCCAAGAAACTGTCTCATTCAATGAGTTTGAATCAAGTAGCAAAACACAAAACGAAAACAGTTGACTTAACCCATAATGATCTAAGAAGCAAAATGAATGCCAATGATCTCATCTTCATTTTGTTCATACATTGTAATAGATATAACCTATGTGCTTGGTTAAGAGACTTCGTTGAGACTCAGGGAGGGAGGGGTAGTTGTCAAAGTTTGGAGAGACATCTAAAGTAGAGATAGTTGTGAGTAAATCCTCAACCATCCAGGACAGCTGTTGATTTATAAGCTACACTGCATATGGCTATAAGCCCTAACTAACCAAAAGCTATTGTGCCGAAACAATATGCTAGGACAAACACCATTGTATCACTTCAAGCAGACGTTCCACATCAATAAAACATCAAAGAGCAAAAACATGTTTTGCAATTACAGTGCAACTTTTTCAGTAAATGAAAATTCTTCTATATTTACTCTTTCACTCCCAAAATTGCCAGTAAAAGGTCTTTGAAAATAAGGATGATCCTGCATTAGTATACCAGGAGAGATCATTTTCCTTTTTAATATACTGAAGAAAACATAAGACATTTCTACTTCTATGTTGCGTTAACCCTTTTAGCGACAAAGGTTTCAGTTGATCATAAACTTGTAAGCAGGACGGCCCTCTTTCCACTTAGGGGTATATTTACTAAGGTTCCGATTTTGACCGCGATGCCGTTTTTTCATCAAAGTGTCATCTCGGTAATTTACTAAACTCAAATCACGGCAGTGATGAGGGCATTCGTATTTTTTTGTAACTCAAAGAAAAAAATTACGAATGAATACACCATCGGTCAAACGCGGCTGATTAAATATAGAACACGGTCATTTACTAAGCATTCGTATTTGTATTTTAGACCGTGAAAATGGTTTTGCGTTCGTAAACTTTTACTAATCGTAAAAATTTCCTAAAAAAAAGTAGACCTGCTTTTGAGAAGTGTGTTTACATGTGTTGTCAATTATTCATTACTCACACCTGACGTTTTGGACCTTTAAAAGGGGCTACAACACATTTCTCCACACTCTCAATCTGAAATGGCTGCTACTGTGTGTCGTACTGCTGTATTGTTTTCTGTGGGATACCTGTCACTGCTCCATGATGCTACAATAAAACCAAGCCAGGAAAAACAACAGGGTCTGCAGGTTGTATATGTTCCGAGTAGGCTGGCCATGTTTTTTTTTTTATATTGTCCGTTTAAACTTAAAAAAACTTGATGATGACCATGTTATACAGATGGTCACACTAAATGTTATAACTGATTTTACTCGGTATGATTTGGTCAAACTGACCCTAGACCCTGACACAGCACGCTCTCGCCCTGTCTCAATACTCATCTGGCCCTATACACTAATGTTTGTTTTGTTTGGTTGTTGCTAATTAAGCAATACACATATGTTGGATTCACAATTTATTGTAAACAACAGACCAATGTAGTCATAACACATATGTGAAAATTTGAACTGCCCACCATATTATGGGCACTACATATTATTTTCTTTTTTTTTTGGGTGCTGGGTGCAGAGGCTTGTGGGTGCTCGTGGGTGCGGCTTCGACTTGATCGTCGAACTGGTGATTGTACTGGTGTTTGGCTAGGGGTTGTTGTGCCTGAGCTTGAGGTCACATGTTGTTGGCCCATTGCACTTAAATTTTGGCTCAAAATATTTAAACTGGCCGTAAGCTGGGTATAAGCGGCAGTATTGTTGGCAATGATTCTAGACAGATTGTCATTTATAACTTGACTGTGCTGTATAATCTGGATCAGTGTTTGGTGTTGCCGCTGTTGCTCATCCATGATGCGCTGATGGTTTGCCTGCATTTGTGAGTTGTCTGCCCTCATCTGCTCCATTGTGTTTGCTATCCGCCCCACCTGCACGATGAGTTTGGCAGAGTTGCGACTAACTTTTGGCAAATGATGGGGCAGACTAGACAGGTGTTGTGTTTGGGTGGTGAGACACGCGGAGTGGTGTGCCTGGTGTGATGCCCAACCTGACCAAAACTCTGGATCCGTTTGCATTGTCCCTGGTGTTGAGCTCATTTGTTGACTTTGAGAAGCTTGCGGTTGTTGTTGAATGTCCTGAGCCATGTTTGCCTGTGTTGGGTCGATGGGCTGCAGGTGGAGTGTAAATTAGAGATGAGCGCCGGAAATTTTTCGGGTTTTGTGTTTTGGTTTTGGGTTCGGTTCCGCGGCCGTGTTTTGGGTTCGACCGCGTTTTGGCAAAACCTCACCGAATTTTTTTTGTCGGATTCGGGTGTGTTTTGGATTCGGGTGTTTTTTTCAAAAAACCCTAAAAAACAGCTTAAATCATAGAATTTGGGGGTCATTTTGATCCCAAAGTATTATTAACCTCAAAAACCATAATTTCCACTCATTTTCAGTCTATTCTGAATACCTCACACCTCACAATATTATTTTTAGTCCTAAAATTTGCACCGAGGTCGCTGTGTGAGTAAGATAAGCGACCCTAGTGGCCGACACAAACACCGGGCCCATCTAGGAGTGGCACTGCAGTGTCACGCAGGATGTCCCTTCCAAAAAACCCTCCCCAAACAGCACATGACGCAAAGAAAAAAAGAGGCGCAATGAGGTAGCTGTGTGAGTAAGATAAGCGACCCTAGTGGCCGACACAAACACCGGGCCCATCTAGGAGTGGCACTGCAGTGTCACGCAGGATGTCCCTTCCAAAAAACCCTCCCCAAACAGCACATGACGCAAAGAAAAAAAGAGGCGCAATGAGGTAGCTGACTGTGTGAGTAAGATAAGCGACCCTAGTGGCCGACACAAACACCGGGCCCATCTAGGAGTGGCACTGCAGTGTCACGCAGGATGTCCCTTCCAAAAAACCCTCCCCAAACAGCACATGACGCAAAGAAAAAAAGAGGCGCAATGAGGTAGCTGACTGTGTGAGTAAGATAAGCGACCCTAGTGGCCGACACAAACACCGGGCCCATCTAGGAGTGGCACTGCAGTGTCACGCAGGATGGCCCTTCCAAAAAACCCTCCCCAAACAGCACATGACGCAAAGAAAAATAAAAGAAAAAAGAGGTGCAAGATGGAATTGTCCTTGGGCCCTCCCACCCACCCTTATGTTGTATAAACAAAACAGGACATGCACACTTTAACCAACCCATCATTTCAGTGACAGGGTCTGCCACACGACTGTGACTGATATGACGGGTTGGTTTGGACACCCCCCAAAAAAGATGCAATTAATCTCTCCTTGCACAAACTGGCTCTACAGAGGCAAGATGTCCACCTCATCATCATCCTCCGATATATCACCGTGTACATCCCCCTCCTCACAGATTATCAATTCGTCCCCACTGGAATCCACCATCTCAGCTCCCTGTGTACTTTGTGGAGGCAATTGCTGCTGGTCAATGTCTCCGCGGAGGAATTGATTATAATTCATTTTAATGAACATCATCTTCTCCACATTTTCTGGATGTAACCTCGTACGCAGATTGCTGACAAGGTGAGCGGCGGCACTAAACACTCTTTCGGAGTACACACTTGTGGGAGGGCAACTTAGGTAGAATAAAGCCAGTTTGTGCAAGGGCCTCCAAATTGCCTCTTTTTCCTGCCAGTATAAGTACGGACTGTGTGACGTGCCTACTTGGATGCGGTCACTCATATAATCCTCCACCTTTCTTTCAATGTTGAGAGAATCATATGCAGTGACAGTAGACGACATGTCCGTAATCGTTGTCAGGTCCTTCAGTCCGGACCAGATGTCAGCATCAGCAGTCGCTCCAGACTGCCCTGCATCACCGCCAGCGGGTGGGCTCAGAATTCTGAGCCTTTTCCTCGCACCCCCAGTTGCGGGAGAATGTGAAGGAGGAGATGTTGACAGGTCGCGTTCCGCTTGACTTGACAATTTTCTCACCAGCAGGTCTTTCAACCCCAGCAGACTTGTGTCTGCCGGAAAGAGAGATCCAAGGTAGGCTTTAAATCTAGGATCGAGCATGGTGGCCAAAATGTAGTGCTCTGATTTCAACAGATTGACCACCCGTGAATCCTTGTTAAGCGAATTAAGGGCTCCATCCACAAGTCCCACATGCCTAGCGGAATCGCTCCATGTTAGCTCCTCCTTCAATGTCTCCAGCTTCTTCTGCAAAAGCCTGATGAGGGGAATGACCTGACTCAGGCTGGCAGTGTCTGAACTGACTTCACGTGTGGCAAGTTCAAAGGGCATCAGAACCTTGCACAACGTTGAAATCATTCTCCACTGCGCTTGAGACAGGTGCATTCCACCTCCTATATCGTGCTCAATTGTATAGGCTTGAATGGCCTTTTGCTGCTCCTCCAACCTCTGAAGCATATAGAGGGTTGAATTCCACCTCGTTACCACTTCTTGCTTCAGATGATGGCAGGGCAGGTTCAGTAGTTTTTGGTGGTGCTCGATGTCTTCTGTACGTGGTGCCTGTACGCCGAAAGTGTCCCGCAATTCTTCTGGCCACCGACAGCATCTCTTGCACGCCCCTGTCGTTTTTAAAAAAATTCTGCACCACCAAATTCAAGGTATGTGCAAAACATGGGACGTGCTGGAATTTGCCCATATTTAATGCACACACAATATTGCTGGCGTTGTCCGATGCCACAAATCCACAGGAGAGTCCAATTGGGGTAAGCCATTCCGCGATGATCTTCCTCAGTTGCCGTAAGAGGTTTTCAGCTGTGTGCGTATTCTGGAAACCGGTGATACAAAGCGTAGCCTGCCTAGGAAAGAGTTGGCGTTTGCGAGATGCTGCTACTGGTGCCGCCGCTGCTGTTCTTGCGGCGGGAGTCCATACATCTACCCAGTGGGCTGTCACAGTCATATAGTCCTGACCCTGCCCTGCTCCACTTGTCCACATGTCCGTGGTTAAGTGGACATTGGGTACAACTGCATTTTTTAGGACACTGGTGAGTCTTTTTCTGACGTCCGTGTACATTCTCGGTATCGCCTGCCTAGAGAAGTGGAACCTAGATGGTATTTGGTAACGGGGGCACACTGCCTCAATAAATTGTCTAGTTCCCTGTGAACTAACGGCGGATACCGGACGCACGTCTAACACCAACATAGTTGTCAAGGCCTCAGTTATCCGCTTTGCAGCAGGATGACTGCTGTGATATTTCATCTTCCTCGCAAAGGACTGTTGAACAGTCAATTGCTTACTGGAAGTAGTACAAGTGGGCTTACGACTTCCCCTCTGGGATGACCATCGACTCCCAGCAGCAACAACAGCAGCGCCAGCAGCAGTAGGCGTTACACGCAAGGATGCATCGGAGGAATCCCAGGCAGGAGAGGAATCATCAGAATTGCCAGTGACATGGCCTGCAGGACTATTGGCATTCCTGGGGAAGGAGGAAATTGACACTGAGGGAGTTGGTGGGGTGGTTTGCGTGAGCTTGGTTACAAGAGGAAGGGATTTACTGGTCAGTGGACTGCTTCCGCTGTCGGCCAAAGTTTTTGAACTTGTCACTGACTTATTATGAATGCGCTGCAGGTGACGTATAAGGGAGGATGTTCCGAGGTGGTTAACGTCCTTACCCCTACTTATTACAGCTTGACAAAGGGAACACACGGCTTGACAAATGTTGTCCGCATTTCTGGTGAAATACTTCCACACCGAAGAGCTGATTTTTTTGGTATTTTCACCAGGCATGTCAACGGCCATATTCCTCCCACGGACAACAGGTGTCTCCCCGGGTGCCTGACTTAAACAAACCACGTCACCATCAGAATCCTCCTGGTCAATTTCCTCCCCAGCGCCAGCAACACCCATATCCTCCTCATCCTGGTGTACTTCAACACTGACATCTTCAATCTGACTATCAGGAACTGGACTGCGGGTGCTCCTTCCAGCACTTGCAGGGGGCGTGCAAATGGTGGAAGGCGCATGCTCTTCACGTCCAGTGTTGGGAAGGTCAGGCATCGCAACCGACACAATTGGACTCTCCTTGTGGATTTGGGATTTCGAAGAACGCACAGTTCTTTGCTGTGCTTTTTCCAGCTTGAGTCTTTTCATTTTTCTAGCGAGAGGCTGAGTGCTTCCATCCTCATGTGAAGCTGAACCACTAGCCATGAACATAGGCCAGGGCCTCAGCCGTTCCTTGCCACTCCGTGTGGTAAATGGCATATTGGCAAGTTTACGCTTCTCCTCCGACAATTTTATTTTAGGTTTTGGAGTCCTTTTTTTACTGATATTTGGTGTTTTGGATTTGACATGCTCTGTACTATGACATTGGGCATCGGCCTTGGCAGACGACGTTGCTGGCATTTCATCGTCTCGGCCATGACTAGTGGCAGCAGCTTCAGCACGAGGTGGAAGTGGATCTTGATCTTTCCCTAATTTTGGAACCTCAACATTTTTGTTCTCCATATTTTAATAGGCACAACTAAAAGGCACCTCAGGTAAACAATGGAGATGGATGGATACTAGTATACAATTATGGATGGACTGCCGAGTGCCGACACAGAGGTAGCTACAGCCGTGGACTACCGTACTGTACTGTGTCTGCTGCTAATATAGACTGGTTGATAATGAGATGTAGTATGTATAAAGAAGAAAGAAAAAAAAACCACGGGTAGGTGGTATACAATTATGGATGGACTGCCGAGTGCCGACACAGAGGTAGCTACAGCCGTGGACTACCGTACTGTACTGTGTCTGCTGCTAATATAGACTGGATGATAATGAGATGTAGTATGTATAAAGAAGAAAAAAAAAACCACGGGTAGGTGGTATACAATTATGGACGGACTGCCGAGTGCCGACACAGAGGTAGCTACAGACGTGGACTACCGTACTGTGTCTGCTGCTAATATAGACTGGTTGATAAAGAGATGTAGTATGTATGTATAAAGAAGAAAGAAAAAAAAACCACGGGTAGGTGGTATACAATTATGGACGGACTGCCGAGTGCCGACACAGAGGTAGCTACAGCCGTGGACTACCGTACTGTACTGTGTCTGCTGCTAATATAGACTGGATGATAATGAGATGTAGTATGTATAAAGAAGAAAAAAAAAACCACGGGTAGGTGGTATACAATTATGGATGGACTGCCGAGTGCCGACACAGAGGTAGCTACAGCCGTGGACTACCGTACTGTACTGTGTCTGCTGCTAATATAGACTGGTTGATGAGATGTAGTATGTATGTATAAAGAAGAAAGAAAAAAAAACCACGGGTAGGTGGTATACAATTATGGACGGACTGCCGAGTGCCGACACAGAGGTAGCTACAGCCGTGGACTACCGTACTGTACTGTGTCTGCTGCTAATATAGACTGGATGATAATGAGATGTAGTATGTATAAAGAAGAAAGAAAAAAAAACCACGGGTAGGTGGTATACAATTATGGATGGACTGCCGAGTTCCGACACAGAGGTAGCTACAGCCGTGGACTACCGTACTGTACTGTGTCTCCTGCTAATATAGACTGGATGATAATGAGATGTAGTATGTATAAAGAAGATAAAAAAAAACACGGGTAGGTGGTATACAATTATGGATGGACTGCCGAGTGCCGACACAGAGGTAGCTACAGCCGTGGACTACCGTACTGTACTGTGTCTGCTGCTAATATAGACTGGATGATAATGAGATGTAGTATGTATAAAGAAGAAAGAAAAAAAAACCACGGGTAGGTGGTATACAATTATGGACGGACTGCCGAGTGCCGACACAGAGGTAGCTACAGCCGTGGACTACCGTACTGTACTGTGTCTGCTGCTAATATAGACTGGATGATAATGAGATGTAGTATGTATAAAGAAGAAAGAAAAAAAACCCACGGGTAGGTGGTATACAATTATGGATGGACTGCCGAGTTCCGACACAGAGGTAGCTACAGCCGTGGACTACCGTACTGTACTGTGTCTGCTGCTAATATAGACTGGATGATAATGAGATGTAGTATGTATAAAGAAGAAAAAAAAAACACGGGTAGGTGGTATACAATTATGGATGGACTGCCGAGTGCCGACACAGAGGTAGCTACAGCCGTGGACTACCGTACTGTACTGTGTCTGCTGCTAATATAGACTGGATGATAATGAGATGTAGTATGTATAAAGAAGAAAGAAAAGAAAACCACGGGTAGGTGGTATACAATTATGGACGGACTGCCGAGTGCCGACACAGAGGTAGCTACAGCCGTGGACTACCGTACTGTACTGTGTCTGCTGCTAATATAGACTGGTTGATAATGAGATGTAGTATGTATAAAGAAGAAAGAAAAAAAAAAACCACGGGTAGGTGGTATACAATTATGGATGGACTGCCGAGTGCCGACACAGAGGTAGCTACAGCCGTGGACTACCGTACTGTACTGTGTCTGCTGCTAATATAGACTGGATGATAATGAGATGTAGTATGTATAAAGAAGAAAAAAAAAACCACGGGTAGGTGGTATACAATTATGGATGGACTGCCAAGTGCCAACACAGAGGTAGCTACAGCCGTGGACTACCGTACTGTACTGTGTCTGCTGCTAATATAGACTGGATGATAATGAGATGTAGTATGTATAAAGAAGAAAGAAAAAAAAAACCACGGGTAGGTGGTATACAATTATGGATGGACTGCTGAGTGCCGACACAGAGGTAGCTACAGCCGTGAACTACCGTACTGTGTCTGCTGCGACTGGATGATAAATAATGATATAAAAAATATATATATATCACTAGTGCAGCCGGACAGGTATATATTATATAATGACGGACCTGCTGGACACTGTCTGTCAGCAGAATGAGTTTTTTATAGAATAAAAAAACACCACACAAGTCACACGACGAGTGTTTAACTTTTTCAGGCAATCACAATATAGTATACTATACTGGTGGTCAGTGTGGTCAGGTCACTGGTCAGTCACACTGGCAGTGGCACTCCTGCAGCAAAAGTGTGCACTGTTTAATTTTAATAATATGTACTCCTGGCTCCTGCTATAACCTATAACTGCTCCCCAGTCTCCCCCACAATTAAGCTGTGTGAGCACAGTCAGATATTATACATAGATGATGCAGCACACTGGGCTGAGCACAGATATGGTATGTGACTGAGTCACTGTGTATCGTTTTTTTCAGGCAGAGAACGGATTATATTAAATAAAACTGCACTGGTGGTCACTGGTCAGTGGTCAGTCACTAGTAAACTCTGCACTCTCTAGTACTCCTAAGCTCCAGTAAATCAAGTGTCTCTGTCTCAATCTCACTCTCTCTCTTCTAATCTAAATGGAGAGGACGCCAGCCACGTCCTCTCCCTATCAATCTCAATGCACGTGTGAAAATGGCGGCGACGCGCGGCTCCTTATATAGAATCCGAGTCTCGCGATAGAATCCGAGCCTCGTGAGAATCCGACAGCGTCATGATGACGTTCGGGCGCGCTCGGGTTAACCGAGCAAGGCGGGAAGATCCGAGTCGCTCGGATCCGTGTAAAAAAAGCTGAAGTTCGGGCGGGTTTGGATTCCGAGGAACCGAACCCGCTCATCTCTAGTGTAAATGTCTCCTGGGCATGGTCCTGCTGGCCATCGTCGCTCATGATGGCTGGATCTGTATGGCGTGGAACACAGGCAATATTTATTACATATGTAGCATTGGTCTTACAATACTTTTTCTGCAACATGCATTACTTCATAATATTAATGTAATGGTTAAATGGATTTTTTCTTATACGTAACTATGTTGGTTACCTTTTAGTTAATTGATGTGGCTCAAAACGTATAATACTCATTTGTGTTTTTCTTGTGCCAATTGTAGGATTCAGAGTCATAATTACTGTATACGTTCCATGTACTCTTACAAATTTTTAAACTTTAAGTTTTTTTGGCATTCTGAAGGTTCCTTTGGGCCAACACACAAATTTCTAACAATCTTTTCAACAATACAATCAGACATTGGTCATGTCAGTCAGTGGATCTATTAAAGAAGTTTACTAATATCGTGGTCTAAAATGTACAACTTAACAAGGTTATTTAATGTTGTAATGTGCCCTATGTATAGAAGTGGATTTTAGGGCCAAGTTTGTTATTTGTTTAAGTGTTTATTTTTTTGGGATGATTTTAGTGTTGTTGGTCAGAATTTTTGGTCTAAATGTGTGTATATGGACATCCTATAATTTTGCAAATAACATCATAACATTACACTAACAGCATCTGCTTGCAGTAGATTATTAAATCAAGTTTGAGTGGTCCTTTTTATTTTTGTTTTGACAAGACTAACAGTGGTGCAGACGTATAAACCTGGAGAAGGCATAAGTCAGTGAGAAACCAGTGATATGTGCAAGGTGATAATGGCACAAGGCAAGCATCTCCAAAATGTGGATTCACAATTGATGTAATTTTTGTACTGCTGCCTTTATCATCTTCCACATAACAGCGTTTTGTCACTTCCTTATGCCTTCACCTGGTTATTTAATAAACTACACTGTTTTTTAACAAAGAAATTAAATGAATTAAAACATTACTCACCAGACACCTGTGGGGATTGCG